>NC_135772.1:6846190-6931436 GCF_028453695.1 Augochlora pura
GTGTTACGAATATGGATCGATATCTTCTGATATCGAGATATCGAGAGTTCCTTGTGGTATCGTTGCTTGGTAAATATCTCCTGAGCAACGATGTAACAAGAATTAACTCAGAGTTGAGAGAGACGTCGTGATAAACGGTCGAATATTAGGTTCCCCCTTTCCCGAATAAAGAGTTCTGTTGTTATAAAAATCGTGACGTTATTATTCAATATGCCGAGACTGCGCTCACGCAACAATATATATTTAAAAATTAGTCGTAATGTAGACTGCAATGTAGACGGCAATTAATAAGCATTGAAGTTTCTTAATATGTTTGAAACATTTTATTTATAATAATTCTTTCAATATGGAGGGTTTTCTTTTTTTAGACATTCACCATAGATTAGTTTATTTCATTACTTTATTTTAAGAGTACAGTAGAACATCCACTATCCAAACTAACACATATAAATAAGAGGATATTTAGACAGCGTTTTGGGTAACATAACTGCGACGTGTATGTCGGTAAATTTCTGGGACCCATATTGTCGAATTTCGTGGTACTAATTTAACGTTTATTTCATTCGATACGATTCAATTGTCCATCTTCGATGGAGACATTGAAACGTAAAGACATCTGCCCTGTTTGAAAACTTATTTCAAATGAGTTCATGATTCTCCAGTGCAAACAAAAACGTTTATTTACGGAAGTTCTCAAACGCACGAGTTTCATAAATTTTCAGTCGTGTATAATCAGCCACAGAAATCTATATATAAGGATGCGAGAAATAAAGCGGAATTCAAATTAAAATTAGAAAAATTACAAAACACTAATGCTCCCTAAACTTATCCCATACTAGTTAGCGTTAATAGAAATAAAACGTAGACGCGAAAAAAAGGAAATATGTTTCCCGGCACTGTTCGAATAGAACTATAAATTACCTTACTTGACCAGAAGTACTGTTAGAATTGTAGTAAAATTAATTATCTTTCAGTAATACAATCAACGTTTTCGAGAACAATTCATCGAATTCTAATTGTTCGTTTAACAAACCACGTCGCACTTCTAAGCATTCGAATGCAAATCGAAAATCGATCATTGCTTCAAAAAATAAAAAATGATCTCCTATTTATTCTGAAAGGATCAACTTAAACAAGAATGTTTTAAATTAAAGATTCGATATACAAATATTTTCATACAAAAAACTATTATATGCTTTATTACTTCTTTAGAATATATATATATATATATAGTTTATATATATATTAATAACAATAAATTCTTTTAAATACTATTTTTTACATTAAACAATTTATACCTGAGTATAATAAAACACGTTCCTTCTATAATATTAATATTTTATTTCTTTCTCGAAGAAGCTTGCGTTAAATAAATTATACAAATAAATTTGTGTGACTGACTATATGTAATTTAGTTACTTATCCGAGACCTGTCAACCGGGAATTTCATCGTAACGACCATCAACAATAGACAAGGTAATATGCATCGCAATAAACACTAGCACAGCGTGATTTACACATTACAGTAATTACGACAGAATGCCGGGACCCTTGATTAAATAACGAATGAGGAGACAAAAAGTTCAAGGAAGGTACATTCGAAAACAGACGCGACTGGCTCGTCTGTCCCGGTTAACAGGTGAAACGAACGAATTTCGATGTTCCCGATCGTTGAAATCAACTGTAGCGCTTTCGTTTCCTCGTTTCCCTGGAACAATCGGTTTTCTCGCCGCTTCGCGGATACAGAGCAAATTGTTCTTAACAATATCGCTATCATCAGTACGCATGTCTATCGCTATTTTCACCAAGAAAAGTCCTTAGAGATAAGTTTCGCACGTAACTGAATCTTAATCTTAAAAAGCGCAGTGCTTTCTTGCGAAGCACAGAAACGAAATGTCGCCGTTGGAAATCGGTTCGCGCCACGGAGTTTCCGAACTCGATCAAAGTTGCAGTCGGAAAACACTGCGCTTTCATGTTTCTTACGAATTTTCTCGGACGAGCGTGACGTTTCCCGGTTTCTTTGAATGCCTTTCGGCACGGATTAGCGTCCAGGAACCGATCTTTCGCGTGAAACCGCGACACGTCGCCTCCGCAATGAGAAAATCCGCGACGCTCGAATAGGATCGGCAACGAAGTGGCATACCGACGACAAAATATTACACTTTTACACGAATGTACAATTCTTAAGATTCCGTAGAGCGAGACGTTTGGATAATGGAGGTTTCACCATGTATATGCGCTTTTCCTCTCGAACTAACCACCATTACTTTTTAATAATTGTCTACAATAAACTTAGTACCTATTATATTAACTATTTAATTACACATCGTAGAATATAGAAATGGCTACCTATATTCGAAGAATTTCTCATTGATGAAAAGTGTACGAAGTTTTCATTACCTATTGTTAAATTCACCTGTCTTGTCGGAGAACCGATTACGCGACCGGATGAGTTCCGAGCGAACAATTCTGCAAGGTGGCCGCGCAGCCGTTGATCAACATTGCTCCCGTGGCCGATGCGTGTACAGGAAACGCGAATCAGGAGAATGGTCTGCTGTTGTTTATAACAATAAAAATAGCGTGTATCGGTTCTTTATTCTTCTGACATTTACCGGAAGAGGAAAACGACGTTGGATTACGACGCCCGGGATCATTCGTACCCACTGTTTCAAAAGCTTCGCCTGACTTCTCATTTTCTGCCGGCTAACTTAAATAGGTCGCAGCAATTGGATTCAGTCCCGTTCGCATAAACTGCTGAAAGTCGG
This sequence comes from Augochlora pura, assembly GCF_028453695.1. NCBI lineage: Eukaryota > Metazoa > Arthropoda > Insecta > Hymenoptera > Halictidae > Augochlora > Augochlora pura. Next base: position 6,848,956 of record NC_135772.1, read on the forward strand.
AGCAAATTTGCTAATCTCCAACCACTGTTAGGAGATCCAGAATTGGTCACTCAAACTTGTCTAATGAATAATTGATTAGTTTAAGGAAGGAACCTTCAATGCGCAATTGCAATGAAATAATAACACGATGCTCTTTACTCTGCTCGGATGTCTGTTTCAATGTCAATCCATGTCTAACCGTATCGGATGTTAAAAGTAACTCGTCTGTGTTGCCTTACCCAAATTATGGTATTGAGTTTATTTAGATTTTTTACAATTTTTATATTAACATCTATTGGGATGAATAAATTTATTGAATGGTTTCCGGCGGCGGTGTATTTATAATTTTTTTAAATAATTCTAGAATTAGAATTGTCGAACTTGTGATTCGATCAGCAACGATACGGTTAGTATTAAAGGGTGCAAACTTTGTAGAATCACGCTTCGTTAAAGTGGAACATAGCAATGCACGTGGAATCAGCCATTGTATTATATTATTATTTTACATGAAAATGCTTATTTCTTCTTATACAGACAAATTCTCTCTCTCTCTCTCTCTCTCTTTGACGTCATTTTACGTAAAAAAAAGTGTTAGAATATAATGGGGAAAATGATTAATGATTGAGATATTTAAAAAAGTCTTCATTGAACAGTATGAAAAGAAACGCTTTCCGGTTCAGAAAACGCTTTCTAGTTGTTTTCGTATGTAAAATCACATGAAAGTTAACGCACTTTATTTTTCTTGAGAGTCTTATAGGTTGATTAATAAAAGCTATTCTTTATTTTCAATAAAATATTGCATTACACCTTTTTTGAAGAAACGTTATGTATGTTCCTTAAAAAGAATGATATTTTGAATACGCATTTATTTTATTCTATTTAAGCAACATTTGCTCACAGCGATGCGTTATGTTACCACAAATCGAGATATCGTCATATTTGCAACAGTTAATGCGAAGGCGGTATAAGTAAAAATCATCTGATTACTGGATCATGGGGGCATGAATTAAAAGTTCTGTAAAATGCAATAATACATATACAATTATACATATGTATGGTAATAAAGATTAAGCTTTCGAGAAGTGGTGCTGAACTAAGAAACTATAAAACTGACTATGACCACTTTTGAATTAAATAGCTTGATTAATTAACGATCCCCACGCGAATGTACAGATTAATTAATAAGCGCATCTTATTAAAATTTACATACCGATGGTATAGCGTAGCTATAACGTCGAATTCATTACAATTGCCAGCATCATATGAATTGCAAAAAGTACATCCACGGGTAGTAAAAGAAATCAAGCGACTGAAAATCACTTGTGTTTTTCGAGAAACACCGTGTAAAAACATTCTATACGCCATCGTGTTCGTTATAAAGAAACAGCAAGACATTCTCCGGTTTGGTTTCTTTCGTATACTCACCGTTCACGAGGGATTGTTGGCCGTTGGCTGAGTGAATACCTTGTGCACACGCAGAGAACGGAAGATTGTATTGAGCAGGTACGGTTAAGAGGAAATCATTATCGTACGTTTACGGTATTCCGCTGTACAGGGTGTTTCGAAATGAACGGCGCAGTATGTCAGACTCGACGATTTCCTCAAAAAAGGCTAAGCCAACGAAACAAACCGGAACGCTTTGCTGGAGAAGTTCAGGTTTTTGTGCCCTTTAGGCGTGCCAGTAGTTGTGAAAGTGGATGTTAGGCAGACTCGAAAAAAAGTCGAAACTGAAAGCAGCATTAAAGACCACATCGCGAAAGGATTAATTGCCTTTCAGCGATACGTAACTGATACGCGTAAATAAATATTTGAAGATCGGAAATATTTGACAGGTCGGTCCAGTTTCATAATTACTGGCACACTGATCGAAACGAGTTTGACTTTTTCGGTATTCGGCTACTGGTCTAAAGTCACGATTTCACTGCAAATTATTAGCAGAAAGTAAACGCCGTACATTCTTTGCTAGAAATTTAATGAAAATCAAACCAGCAAGTGCACGAATATCGGTATAACGTTCGCTACGTCTTCTCCATTGCACCGGAGATTCTGAGACACCCTGCACGAGTATAAAGACAACGATTCAGTGGCGCGCGGGAACACGCGAACAAATATATTCTTTTGTTTCTCTTCTTTAACAATAAATGGCTTTATTTAATAGAAGACTTTGTACATACGGATAATATACACAATTACAATAACTACCGATGGTGGATGCGTCAGTATTCCTGTTGAGGAGGTCGTACGACAATGTTGAGGTAAAACAGGTGTTACATATTTAAAGAGCAAACTGAATAGAAATATATATAAACAAATACGTGAACGGGCAACTCGCAGTTCCTAACAACGAAAACTTCTAACTGGGAAAATTCGAATTCTGATCGAACGTTCTGGGACCGTAAAACAGGTTGCACCAAGTAGAAATCCCCGAACAACTCGAAATTCAAATCGACGCTGAACAATGAAGTTGTGTTAGTGATCCGAGACCAATCGCAACCTCTTTCAACGAATAATTGCCAAGAAATAAAACATGCATAAGCGTTGGGCCTTACTATTTATGTCGCCTAATGGCAGTCAGTCTCTTAATATTTCTCGCTTAACTCTCTTCGGTGAAGTTACAGATTGTATCCAAATTATCAGAGCCATTCGCATGGACTGATCAGTTTGCGTTGAAACAATCAAGTTTTAAGAGAAACGCTAGCTACACAAAATTCCTATTACTTTCCTATAAAGTACCGATGCCTGCAAATTACAAGTATACGTTCAGCAACACCGCAGGCTACATTGTCCGTCACTGGGACAATAAATATATTTTTCTTATCGTGACTCCAATAATTTGACCAAACAGCTGTACATACCGTGACACTCGACTCCTTGAACATATCGGAACTAGTGTCCTTTGACCCGGTAATTCACTGTGCTCTTCTCAAATGTATTGTACTGTAGTAGTGAACTAACAGCCTTCTCTATTTTCGCCTAATTTTGACACACTATCGGCTGAATAGAATTCAACGCATAAAAAGATCGTTTCGTTCAATCGTGCCTCATAATCCCAGAAGGTTCGATCGCGATCCGAGTTCTCAAGTCTGCAGCCTTTCTTTGTGAGCCAGCTCTCAGAGCCTCGATCTCTGCAAATCGATTACTCATTCCCTAGCGCGAGGACTCTTCCTCAGCGACGAAACGGACCACCGGCGTGAGATCGATTAGAACTCTGTCGTTTATCAACGACCGGGCGTATTTCTTCTAACAGATAATGCTTGACTCACCGATGAGCTGTGCCGCGGACGGCCCTCGAATATCTGTCCGACCGTCCGGCGACAAAGGTGACGGGGTCGTCGAGGGTAATATAGGTACCATCGCTAATGGACCCATGACGGTGGCGCGGCTGGGGTCGCGGCGCTGCTGGTCACGTAGACACCCGCGCTTCCGTTGCCGGTCGCACCACCGACAATGTTGCTCTGTGACATCGAACCGTTTTGCCCGACGTTGCGATCGCTCACCTGGATCGCGGTCGTGCCCATCACGCCCGCCTGTGGAAAGTTGAAGTCCAACGTTCCGTCCATCGACAACTCGTGCTTGATCACCTGTAACAAGAGTACGATATACCTTTTAGAGGATTGCCAATAGAGTTTGACTTTGTGGAAAGATTGTAAGATTGTCGGAAGAAGTTTACGTCTTGTATTCGGTCGAGTCTAACGGAGATTCTATTCTCTTGTCACCAATATTTAAATACCTAACACGCACTATTCGAAAACCAAAAAATCGGCAACGCGAGCAGCAAGGGGAATCGTTCGCCCGCATCACCTAATTAAGTTTTCTGCCCGGCGCGTAGCCAATAATGATACAGGAAAACTGAAAAGTGGCAGGGATTAAGTGGAGCGGTCAGCTAATTCTCCTTGTCTCTCGCGTCGATTAGTTTATTAGTGAGAGCATATCTTTCGGTATTCGAATAGTAAATATGCAATAAATGTAAATGTTATGTTTCTTCTAAGCAATTATTACAATCGAAAATGTTCTAATTATTGTAATAAGCTAATGAAAATGTCGGCTGAAGTGTGAAGTGGTGCCAAGAGCTTCGAAACACGAGAGTAAAGGACTGCATGAAGCACGACAGCACTTTCCAAGCGTTTCTTTGCAGCAAAGTGCGACGCAGAAATGTACAGGCGATAATCGCGACAGGTTTAAGGTATTGTATACGAAGAGGATGTGGTACAACTTCCAGTCCGACATCCTTTATTTTCTACGAACGCAACATGCAGCAGGTTTTGCGTCGTTGCGCAAAAGAAGTGGGTCCTGTTACTTAGTGGTGACACGAGTTTTATGCAATCTTATCGAATGAAGTCGTTTTTGTATCATACGTACGCCGTATTGAAATGCTTCAGCTACTTGCGGAGAATGTCTTAGATTGGTACTAATTCGTTAGATTTGCGCGATAATTCTACTCTGTGTAATTACCGACCGTTCCAAGGTTAATCTAAATATGCGCGATCTAAAACGCAGCGTTCAATAGGCGCAATAGAGTAGCCGCTGAGGACAGACACAGGAAAAACTAAAACTTACTTCTTCGACGTTGCAGTCGAATCCACCGTGCAACGACTCGATGTTTATATTCAAATCGTCGAGGATTGTGGAGTTATTTAACGCCCCCATCAACTGCCCCATCATCGTGCTTGGTGTGGGCCCACATGGTGTTGGTGTCTGCGGTGGGCTAGCTCCCGTCGGGACAGTCTGCGACTGTTGTTGTTGTTGTTGTTGCTGCTGCTGTTGTTGCTGTTGACATTGTTGCGTCTGCATTATGTACTGCAGAGTCTGCTGTTGACTGTTACCCAGAGCCGTGGGACTCGGTTCACTTTGCTGATACGACGGTGACATTCCAGCTACTGGACTTGCAGTCTAATATCGTTTCGGAGAGAGCAAACGGAAATTCAAATAACATGTCCGTTCTTATCGATATCATTGTTTTTATAAACCCCGCGCAACTGTTACGACTGTCTCCAGTGTTTCTCAACATTTTCGCTGTGCTCAAACGTTTACATTGCGTTAATCTTCAACCAATCATTTTTAACAAATTTATATATAATTCATTAATTTCAAATTTCTTTATAGAATTTAATATATCTTGGCGGGCGAATCCCGGTTGGAAAATACGATGTATGATTTCCTCGATTATGTAAGAAAAATAGGAGAACAGCATAGTTTTACCACATAGTGGCTAAAAACGAAATTACGTCTAAAAACATAATAAATCAGCGTCGACTTAAAAGATACGCCGATGACTGTACAGGGTGTTACTATAATAGTGTACAGCGGGTATAGACTGTGTAAAACTTGGAAAATATATAGATGAGTATTCCAATATTATAAAGTATATGAAGAGTATAGGGATCATACTCGCATTTGAGACAAATATATAGGAAACACCGTACAGTTAATTATTGTTTGTCTCTATGAAATGTCTCAACTTTCGTGAATCGCATCGACAAAATGTTTCTGCTCACCATTTGACAGGCACACGGTTGCAGACCGTGGGTCGTGCATCTTTGCTGACTCGCAGGCTGAGGTGTCGGTTGCAAAGCGAAGGAAGGAGATCCCGCTGAAAGGCTGTTGCTTCTCTGATACTGGGTCTCGTAATAAGATGGCGGAGGACCGGTCTGCTGCTGATGACTCGGTGGCGATGTCTGATACATTTGATAGGATTCCAGTTTCATCGTTTCCGCAAAGCTACCGGCTGCGTTCGCGTTCATTGGAAAAAAGAGAAGATCGATTAAACGCTTGAAATGCAGATCGTTGTTTTGATTCTAAATCGTCGTTTAGAATCACCGTCTTAGAATCGAACATTCACGCTGACTTTATGCATTCACGGTGCTCAAGACTTTGGAAGGTAATGACTGATATTTCGTGAGTCGTAAAAATATTTAGCAAACATAGTTTAATGAAACAACTGAAAGTTGGGTACAAACAAATTTATAAATCTCGTTAAGATGCACTTTAAAATTTCTATTTTTTTAAATGTTTTAACTATCTAAATTTTAAGACGTGCTTCTCTGTTGACGTAAAAAACCAAGTAGAAAACATTCACACGTACCTAATTGTTCTGGGCTATAAGAGGTAGTGTATGTTGGCGTCCAATCCGGTTCCCCAGGGAGCACAGGGATTGGACTCAATCGACCACAAGAGGAGGCGTTACTCGGAGCTCGAGGACTTAAATGAAAAGAAATTCGACTGTCAGTTAAACATAAGTACAACAAATGATTCGAATGTTTCTATCATCAGTTCTACCGACTTCTTAAATTGAGCAAAACGTATTAAGACGTAAAATGAGTCATGACGTATATAACTATTATTATAACTAAAATCGAGATAAAAAGCTTACTGTCGCGTCATACGCGACTCACAGTTAAAACCACGCGTACAATGGAAGCACACGTAGTAATTAACACAATATCTACCGGCAATGGTTTTATAATTTTTGGAACTTCACAATTTACAATCAAAATCTTTTTGATGAACTGTTCGATGGGAATAGCAATTTCAGTAGTGCACCAAGTCACTCTCAGTAATATAATCTATAAAAAAGATTTTCATATGAGTGAGTTAGGATCATAATGGCGTAAGTCATGTTTTTCTCATTGTCAGGAATATTGGCACCAATACGTATATTATTCACCGATAAAATTTCTGGTTAAGACAATTCCTGTTTAAGTTAATTTATAGTAATTTTATAATCTATTTCACTTATTCTTTCAACATTTTGACACGTACAGATTACATTTTAATACATAAGTCAAAATAGTCTAAAATGTCATCTGTGCCACTATAATTCCAGCCCGGGAAGGATTAAAATTCGATTAACAGGTTTCCGGTGGATAAAGTGTCAAGAATGGGTAACGAGCGCGAAAAACTAAACGCGTTCAAATAATAATGCATATGCTTCGAATAGTTCTCCTCGTTTTGTTTATCTTTAATTTGCATCGAATTCAAGCTACCGGAAATCGGGGGAGAGCTGAAAGCTGCTTCCGTGTTGAAGAGGGCTGTCGGGAAAGTGATCAAGGCCCTCGTTCACGCTGTTACTCGGGCTCGGCGTCACGTCGGCTTGCAGTCCGCCATTCCTTAGCGCCTCGATCTTCTTTCTCGTGCGACCTGGTCGCTTCTCCAATTTATTAGACTCCATTGTTATAGCCCTGCGAAACACGGCGAATCACGTGAAACACTCCACGCGCAGCCAACTAATTTGCACGTCAGAGAGGCAACAGGTTGGGTGATTTACCTTCGTCGCGAGGACTTGCCGGGCTTCGCGTCCCGGTTGATCATCCACCAAGAACTCTTGCCGGTGCCTTCGTTCTGAACCCGCATGAACCGGCTGTGCAACGACAGGTTGTGCCTTATAGAATTCTGTGAACAAAAAGAGCATTTATTTGTTACCACGTACCTCGAATAATTCCTATACCAGAATAATATTAACCGAGTTCTCCGTATATACTATCAACATGCGTTTCTATTTTGTTTCTATCGGTGTTAAACAAAATATTTCCGACAATTTTATATTGATTTACTTTCGTAACATAGAGATGTGAGTCAAAAGTCATTTCTATTCTCTCGTATTCTACATCCTTTATTTTATTTTCATCTGCGAAAGAACTTTAGAATCGAATCGTTTGGCGATGAAAATTCTAAAAGCCTCGGATCTTAGTAATGCTGTTTGTTATAATAATTCTGCCCACATGAAGTTAATAAAATGAAAGTAAAATGTATTAATATTGTAAAAATATTGTTTAACATGATTCGAGATTCAACAATCATTTCAATGCGTTAAAAATAATATTTAAGCTTCATAAATTCCATCTACTCGTTCTTAACGTAAATGCATTCAATTCACGGTGTAATGAATATCACTCGTGCAACTAAAATTCGCTAGATTCGAATGAAAATAAAGTGAAGTTTAGTTTGACAATTATCTTCTCGGCGGGGCAAATAAATCCTTTTGAATTTTTCAATGAACGCCACACCGATCCGTTCCCACTGCAACAGTATGATTTCAATTCCGCCGAAATTTACGACTCTCGGACCCAAGTACATCTTCTCTGTTCACCGACTGTCTCGCCGCTATCGATATTTCGATTCCAGCTTCTTTATTGTCTTAGGTTCGCGAGTGACGCTACCGACTGAAATCTACACGGGCGATTGCATTGTCAGGCTCATTTCGTACCGTGTACAAAATCGATCCGGGAGACTGAGTCACAAGAGATAGGTTTTATAATACTGTTCTCCGTAGACAGGGACATGTTCCTCCTGGCTTGTTCATTAGGCAAATTGAATCGGCTACGACGCTACGGTACTTCCTCCCAAAAATTTTCGGAAAAGCTTCTACCCTAATATGAAAGTAGCGTCGCGAAGCGATAACAATTTTCCTTCGTCTTCGTCCAGCACGCGGGGCGAAGGAGCTTTTAAGTAAAGAGGGCACGATACCGCGGCAAATAAAAATTACTTTTTTGAAATTGTATGGCAAAGGGAGCGAAGGTACGATTAAGTTTGTCCAATAGTCTGCAATGTCTATGTCACTGAGAAATTGTACACGCCGAAATGTTCCTCCCTATTATAGGGTGACATCGGACACCTTTAGCAGCACTGTTTCAAATTTTGGTTAAATTTCACTATGCATTAGCGGTATACGAATAAACTTGAAAAGATTTTTCAAAATATTCAAAATTGTTAATTTTACGGACCCACCAAGTAAAGTGTCAATCTTTTTTCATTAAATCATGACTACTGAAATATCAAATTGATGTGAATACAATTTTCGGCGATTGTAGTAGAAAAATAAGAGTATTTAAGAAAAATAATATTGGTTGAAAATATTTATTGCTCCACCATTTATTTTGCAATTGTTTTAAACAGACGCGGTAAGCGTAATGTTGAAAATATAGACACTTTTCAAATCGTAAATCACTTCTCCTTTTGAAAATTTTAAAAATATTCAAGTTAGTAGATTTCGCTGGTCCTTCCTATCTAATAAAAGATTTATGTTGTTGTACACCTGGCATTTGGTATACAATAAACCTCGTATAACACCCAGATTCGTATAACATAGTGCAAGAATTACGACAGCGTCTGCGTAAAATGATCAAAAATGGATCGTATAATGCTGTATGTATACGGTGTTTATGGGTATACGTGTGCATATATGTATACGTGTTTATAGTGAAGCAAGAGAAGATGAGATTATAAAATATCATCAGCGAACGTAAGTACACAGAGATAAATATAAACGAAGTAAATACATAAGTTTCATTATTTGTTTTAAGTTCAGTGAAACTTATTTACGAAACATTCGTAAAACATATACATTGTGGTCACATTTCAAACATTCAAACTTTATTTCTTTTAAAATAAAAGCTCCATATCTACACTGTAAAATATAAATGCTTTTGTCGGTTTGTAATGAACTGATCATTCTTTCGTTAACAATTTGCCATTCGACAAACGCACGATGCATAAGAAATATGTGAACACAGAAAATTATTTTTTACACAATCGAACACAGTATCTCGGAAGTATTATCATACATGAATTGATTTATTTCTCTCATACAGTTGTAGATAATTGTATAATACATCGCAATCTTAAAGATTTCTCGAGATTAAAAAGTACGAACTGGGGATTTTATGCATAAAAAAGTGAAAGGTCAAATACAAAGTGGTAAACTAATTAGAAAAATTTTGGGGTACCTTTACATTATTTTCATTTTGTTACAATTATTCAAAGAGAAAAGACCTTTACATCCAATTTATATAATTCTTATAATTAATTTAGACAATTTTTATTTGATTACTCTTTGTATATTCTCACGTTTTCAATCCTTCAGAATAAGTAAACCTTCAAAAGTAATTTTCAAATCTGAGTAAACGATTATAACGACTACATGAGGCTAACAAGCAATATGTTAAGACGACAGGGCTGCATACTCCCTTTACACCCGAGTATTTCTTAATCACAAGTTACCGAAAAGTGTAGCAAAACTACCTAATTTAAACCGACGAAATCAGTAAGGCTTGCACATCGATGCACTTATTCTTCACGTTGTGTAGCTGTGTACCGTGCGTGCTGAAATCCCAAAGAATAAATCCGTCCTAAAACTCGTTACTTTCACTGCGAGCTTTATGCTGCAAAGTTGACCGATCGTTCCGCGGAATACATCGAGCAGCCGGTCGCCATCGGGAAAGCTGAAGTATTTATTGACGAGGCGTTGTCGCGAGTACCAGCGAGGACGCGATTTTACGATCGATTCGCATCACCGATTCCTTTTACCTTTTGTACGGTGATAGACCTCGTAGGGTTCACGACGACGATCCGAGCTATTCGAGTCGTTCAGTCGCTGACTATACGGTAGAATTTTACAGCTCTATCATTTCTCCGCCCTTATCGACCGTACGCTCCGAAGATGAGAACATTTTTGGCGCCGTCGTTCCGATTTTTAAATCGACCTCCGCCGTTCCACGTTCACGCCGGAATCCGTCGAAACGAGTCCTACGCCACATAAATGTATCGCTGGAAGTTTAGCGGACTCCCGACTTGTTGGAAGGAGCCAATCAGAGGCCGTGGGAGGGGTTAACAAAGAAACAGTACGAACTGGAATCCTGGTATTTTTATCAAACGGTTCTTAGAGAAATGGAAGACATCGGAAACGATCGCGTAAAGTGATAAGTGTTACAGTGCGCTCCACGTACGATGAAGGGTTCGCAGCAATAAGGAAGCAGATCCATTTCCTACAGATTTTTCTGTATAAGGTTGTTCGCCACGATGTTTCATTGTATTTTGAATTGTGTAACAAAGAAATATTTCAAATTATTGTTCAAATTGTTAATAGGAATATTTGTTGAACATCGATTTATTGAAACTGTTGGTTTAGTCAAATTCTTTAATGAGAGAATTGTTCGCTTATTTCTGTGATCGCTTTAATTGTTCCAGGTCCTATACTTATTTCTGTGAAATTGCAGTTGAAGTAAAAGTATAATAATTGGAAAATTTGTTAGCCCGCAATTTCATCGAAATCTAAAGGGTTGCACAAAATACATTCTGAAATTAATGTCGTTTGGTTATAGATATTTAATTAAAGCACCGCAGCAGCAGTGCGTGTCTCCGAAATCCCTCTTTTAACTCTGATACATTTCCTATACTCTTTCATGTTTTATCCGCTATATCCCGTCTAAAGAGCGGAATTTTATGCATTCGTCGAGTTAAAAATTTCTGAAATACGAGACCGAGTTCATTTTCATGATATTCGATACAATTTCGTTATACGCTTAATTTAATCATTGTAATATCGGAAACGTATATTTATAGGGGAGACTGATGACGATTTCAACCATTGCTTTTAGAACACGATCACTCCTAAACTATTGCATTTACAACGACAATCATTGTACACAATCTTTGTCTATTTATCCGAGATTATTTGGTTGCAATGGATTTGCTGGGCATTGGGAAATACTGAAGTTATTATTAAAATATGGGGAACCATAAGTTACCTTTTAAGTACTTGAAAGTCATTTTCCTCCTTATGCGGATGTATATTTCACATTTACCTAAGTATTATAAATGAGTGCATCCCAAATGTTAATATACATTAGACACTCGAACCGTGACATAATATCTATCATATATTTTGAGATATTTAACGCGTTACAGCCGTCATCGATCTCTACAGAAAATGTTTAGAGTTCGAAATATTCATGCCTTCAGCAATGCACTCCCTAAGAAGGGGTAAAAGGTGAACCTAATAACATTGTTAAGCGTTAAATATTCTGCTGCCCCCTGAAGAATCGTGAAAGTGCCGCAGTTACAATTTGTATTGCACTTCATAAAAAAAATATAGGAGGATCTAATGAGTATAAACGAAAGAAGCTGAGATCGCAGCATCCTTCGCGCCAGTTGAAAAGTCTCGAGAACAGAATCGGGGTGCCATTCAACTTAATGAAGCTAAATGATAATAATCGCAGCAACGACATGAGATTTCTTTGGAGAGAGCTGGACGCCAGGCGACTATTACTCAGTACACGGGAACACCGTAATTTCACGACGGATGATTCGCTCGCATATCGGTGTACTATTTGCAGTAGGAAACTGATCCAGTGGCGGGGGGCTGCAAGAGAAGAGACAAGGGGACAATCGAGAAACGGGTTCTATCGAAGTGGCTCGTTGATTCTGGCGGGAGCAGTCGGTGCTCCCGCGACCGTCGATAAACCCTAGCACTTTCGTCAAAAACCGTATAAAGTCTGTAGAAACAGCCGGTCGTACGCCGGCGAAAGGAACGGAACGAAGATGGGGAGTCCGATCTGGAGCCGCCGGAGCCTGAGGGTGGTTATCTCGCTCCCGAATGGACTGTATAACGCGTAATTTATGGAGTATACACTTGTCCCGACTGTCCTGCCGTGGACATCCACAATCTTCCGCGTGGGCGACGCGATAACGGAACTCGAAAATCGTTTCTGCGACGAAAGTGCGAAGACGGTCCGTTTAAAGGCCCGCGGATGCGCAATCCACGATGACCGTCGAACATCGGATTAATCGTCCTTTTGCATTAACGCATTCCCAACAGATGACTCATGGTTAAATCTTCGGATTTTCTTGTTGGCGTCCGAATAACGTACGTACTCCAGCGACGCGAAGAACGATGAATTTGAAGTTCGGTTGACTGGTTATCGTATATTTATTTCGTCTATTTCGTTTTGGATTCCACGGATGCATGTTTCGCTTTTACAATCTTGCACATAGGACTGTGAAATTGAATTTATCTTTTTACATTAATCCTAATAAGAGATCTAAGAATTGGAGGAAGATCGAAGAAATGAGTTAAAAAATATGCGCAAAAGAAATCCTATACCTAGTATGGCTCACGTTAGAGTTTGCAGATACGAATGCAATCCTATGAATACCTCGTTTAATCAAAAGACGCGCGTCAGTTCCACTTCAGTGCTCGTCAACCATCGATTAATTGAGCTTGGAAAAAAAAGCGCATGAAACTGCAAGGTGACAGGGCTGGCACTGAACCGATCTACGTGTCCAGGAACTTCCATCAGCCAGCAAAGTTTGAAAACAGCCGAGAGGAGGGAAAGCGCAGGGAGCTTCGATCAATTATCCGCACCTATGTCATGATAAACTTTTGAACTTTCCTTCGAGATATCTGGCCGACTCTTTTCTATTTGCCGATAATTCAGCCGCGATAAAGAGACCGGAGCGAGGTCTAGACTCTGGGGCCGAGTCGATAAAAGAATCTATTACCGCAACGGCGGGGTCCAGGAGAACACAGACCACGAAATTTTTCAGCTTCCGCGAGATCACGATATATCTGTTTCTTTATCTGCCGGGAGGATCGCTTTTTCGAGTCCGACAGAAAGGCAACGATTCTCTACCGAGAAGATTCCCGATCTTCCCTGCGGACTCCGTGATGAGCAACGTCGCTGACCTTAAAACCGAGCGTATTTTAACTATTCGGTTACGTAATAAGTGGCGACCGCGATACGCATTTTGAAAAATGTTATATGAAATTGTTTCTTCGTGGTTGCTGAAATAAATGAACATATCGGATTAAGGATGGTCTAGAGCATTTCATCGTCCGTGTCAGCAAGTTGTTATTTAGTTTCTTATAATTCCGTAATTGAAACATTTTATTAAAAGCGCGGTCTGTATTTTACCTCAACGGAGTTGATCGTCACGCTGATTACTAGAATACTTAATAATTTTCTATGATAAGCCAGTTTCTCGTCAAGAGATTTAGTGTACTTACGTACGGATAATGTTCGGACGATGCGTCTCTTCTCAACCACAGAGTTCTTTAACACATAACTTGTAATACCTTCTTTTAAATTTTAATTGAATAATAATGTGCTGTATTATCAATTATATTCTTTCGTTAACGATCATGTCCAGTCAATGTTCGGAAATTAAACATGTCAGAATTATGAGTTGACGTTTTGGAAGATACAATTTAACGGTTTAAATCAATAAGTAATCAATTAAATACGCACGCTAACGGCTTGTACATATTCTGGCTAGCGCTGGATCTTCTCCGTTCTGCTGTTAGAACACTAAATCTCTCAATGTTGCGAAAATCTGTCGGAGAGCGGCCATTTTATGGCATCACGCTTGCGTCGGAAGTCTTGGAAGTCTTGCGTAAGGCAATATGCCGTTGAATATTAGAAATTATTCCACGATGACGTCAAAGTAGGGATTTTTAAGAAGATCCAGAATTAGAAAGGACTTTTAGAAAATACAATTGAACACTCTTGAACTGCTTAGTCTGAAGTACAGGTATAAATTTTGTATATTTCAAACTCTTGTGAGTTTTTGAATGTACATGCATATATATTTTTGCTGTGAAAGTGTAGTAACACTGATTTTTCCTACACCCATAATCTGTATTCAATCGTTTCTCTAATAAAAAGATACAACTTTTATGTCTTGTATATCTGAATTTACTTTCAGTTCTAGAGTTTGATAACGGAATAATATGTTTCGATCGCAAGCGTAACCGGCTATTACACGCGAAAGGTTAATAGAACAGTAAAACTTCATTCATGGGAACCCGTCGAGAAACAAGCAGTTCATGTAGCTATTGTAGGTGGTTCATACAATAGGAATTGACCGACTTCTCCCATTATTTGAAACTTTTCGATCAAATAACTGAAGTTCATATTCAGATAAGTGGATTTAATTTGTACGTCTTGCTTAATCGTCGGATTATAGCAACGGTAAAGAGTATAATTGATTTTGTATATTTGGAGCGATGTTCGGTACTAGTTCAGATAATAGTAGTTTAACTAGGATACACAAAACTGATATGTTATAACATATATTTTATAATAAATATAGCTATCCTTTTATAAAATAAAGAAGAATGTGTTCTTATAGAGGAATTATAAGTTCTTTAAGTATCGTGTTACTTGTTACCAATGTTAAGCGACGAGATTATTTTGGTTTTCTATATCTATCCTAAATCTATCCTAAAACGGTTCTAAAATTGTCGAAATTTCGGATCTCCTTCCACCATCGGTTTTATGCAACATTTCAGAATTTCATCTCCTATGCCACGTCTCATGTATAATTTCCAAGTGAGTTGTCCAACTACGTTTCACATGCAATCAACTCTACCGCAAGACCATTATCCAAAACGGTTTTCTGTACAAATTAATAAAGATGGAACCTGGCACTGTAACTAAGTAACCGTTTTGTAATCTGAACATTCACTCTACTACGATCGAGTTTCCACCGTAAAGGGTGGTAGAATTTCTTCTTTTATTTTGTTTATTTCTGAATAGACAAATATCCTATTTGATAAATACAAAGTTAATCGTGTCCGAAAAAGAACCAGAGGTTCAGCAATTGATCGCCTCGAAGAAAACGGCTCCATTGGTCTAAATAAACATACGTCTGACAGAAAGAACAAAACTTTCAGCACCTCAGATCTCGCACTTGGCTCTTTGATACCCACGTCGTTAACACCGGGAATTTTCGGACATTTGACATAAAGGTTTCCGAGGTTGCAACGATTAAAGCTGGATGGAAGAGATCGAACGTGTTTTGACCTACAAAACGTCAAATTCTCTAGAAAGCATGTAAATTTGGAGATCTTTAAAATATGACAGAGTCAATATAAATATGCTAGTGTGTTTCTCTATACGGACGATTCGGCACAGCGCAATGTGGCTTCAGAACAGTGGAGACATGCATCGTTGGCGGGAAAGAAGAGGCTAGGTAAGAGAACGAGAGGAACTAGCTCAGTGGAATGCGAATCGGCCGATCAAAGGAGGAAGCGAGCCGGGGTGAACGGAGCTGAGAGAACGCCGGGCCTGTTTCCCGGTATCTGAGAGCAAGGAAATGGGAATAGAACTGATTGGAGCTGTTAACGTAAATACGCAAGAATCGACGTGCGCGATCGGAAATCGGGATTAGCGAATTGGCTCACTGTTTCCCTCTTATATCCACTTCCGCCGGTCTTTCTATTACTCTCTTTCTCCTCAGGTCTTTTTCCCCGTGCTACCTCTGCGTCCTCGTCCTTCCCGAGCGTCCTTGCTCCTCATTTCTCGATTCTGTCTTTGTCCCCAACTCTTCTCTATCCACGGCCAGCGCTGCCAGTTCGCTGCCGTCTGAATTGTACGTTCGATCTCGCATTTGGCTGCCAGTCCAGGTCTCTGATTTAAGTGGTTGCAATCGGCCGGAATTCGCTCGCCGGTACAGCTTGCGAGACTCGAGGCGAATTAACCGAGTCTTCATGTCGCAGAATTACAAGCGTCGGCTGCCCTACGCGCGAGTGTAGTCGTGTCTCCTTCCCGATATCTCTTGGCACACGCCCCGAGCCCCAGGGCGGACCGTGCTCTTTGTTAGCTCACTTAGGGCCGTCGATTTTTCCGATTCCCTGAAAGCCCAATTTGGACGCTGAACGCCAGATATGTGCGTCGTTCCTCGGACTGCAGCGGCGAAATGCGTACACTGGAGACTAAGTTTTACCTTGCTTGATTTCACTAGATCGTGGTATTTCGCTGACTCGTTGCCATCGAAAATTTACACGTTTCTTGTCTAATCCAGTGTTTCTCGATCGTTTTTGGGTTTCATGGTGATGTAAATAAAAAAGACGATGCGTACGTAAGGCTGTTTAATTTGTCCTTTTTATTGTTTTTTGTGCTGCAAAGAGTCTCTGTTTGAGATACTAATGTAATCAATTTCGAATAAGTGATTTACGACACTAAATTGATCTAAATATGATAAAGGGAAGGGTAATAATTATTGCCAGAAACCCATATTCTCTAGACGTTCTGCCTAAGTTCTTACATTCATTCAGTAATATCTATGTTCAATGACTTTACTTGTATTTTTGTATGCCGCGTCAAATATCCTCGTCCGACATTTTTAATATGTTAAGGGTTGCATGGTGGATAATATAAAATACCACGCGTGTCAACATCACACAATGTCATGACAATATCAATGTATTACATTTCTGCGAAATAGTCCTTTAATTGATACATACTTAGATTAGATAATTATGTCATATCCCTTATGCTACTAGTCTAAACCTAAATCATTTGCAATATTAAGAGAATAAACAAACTGAATACTTCCTGCCCATTCAGAATAATGCAGTCTGAAGTTGTTACAGCTGATACAATGCGATATATTAAATGATAATTTGCGTAAAAGGATAAATCTAACGACTCAGTTTTGCGTTCAGTTTTCTATACGATTATCGCGAAACTATTGGGAGCTTCACGTTCACTGTGATCGTAGTATTGTCAATACCGGGTCACGGTTCCGACGCTGTTTCGCGACGGTATTTCATGTCACACACGTTTCAGCTGGGAGGTAATTAGATAGCGGTTGGGAAAACAATCACCCAAAACTGCCAAAGAGGGGCCATCCTGCCGAATTCTACGGATGTCTCGTGTCGCGTCGCGTCGCGAGCGGCCTATGCAGTTGAGTTTATGACGGCCCCCAGGTAGATTTTTTATAACACCGCGTCGATACTTTCGGGCCTTCGACAACCGCTACCAGATGTGGCCATGGGCAGGGGTACGGCCAGCGACAGCGACGCTAAAGACAAAGAAAATCTGGGAGGTCCCAGATTTTTGCTCTCTCCTCTTATTTGGCCATCTTCTAGTATTCATTGGTCTTAATATTATTTAAGCAGCCAATGAAATACTGACTCCACCCACGCCATTTACATAGGAAGGCGTAATCGAAGGATGAGAAGCGTACCTACTTCACTTTCCACCTTGCACTCGTTAACTTCTCATCTAGTCCGACAACCGACATTTTGTACATAGTGTTATAGTTGTGATAAGTTGTTCGTCTCTTTATTATCAAATCTTGTTTTAAATACGGCACCTTGTTCCATCACAGTTCTTTCTAATACATCCTCAACATATTAATTTAGCGCGAGGTAGGAGCGTTATTTAATCGTCATCAACTACGGTCGACGCTGTAACGCACCGCGCAACATCTCGGTACACGCTAATTCAATTCCATTGATGAGATTATTTTCGTAAAAAGCCTTTTCCAGGCTATCAAAACGCGCAATCACGCGCTTGTTTGAAAGCCAATAATTCCAATAAAAATATCACTTTTTTGCCAATTTACGGTACCTCGTTCGAAAGGTTTTTCAAGAATTTTCAGGTAAAAAGTTCGATAGCAATACAATTGACTCGAAGGACGAAGAAAAGGCAATTTAAAACGATTTAACGAGTAAACGGAGATGCAAGTGCGCAGAAATGAACGCGCGAAGTATTATATTTACGTACAGGTAAGTAGCTATATTAACAAATTCTAAGATAATGCTTCGATTGTTTCTAGTTTACACTTCGCGTACAATGAATTATAAAGAAATGCTAAATCAAAAGTTGAAATGAAAAAAGAATCGTGTGGATTTCAACATCGAGAAAACAACAAAAATTAAAGGGTTGAAGGTCGTAACAGATACGAGTTTCTTGACAGCTATTTTTACACAGAGGACCACAATTGTTGTATAATAACTTTTTAAATATCCCTTATCATTATTCACCTAGTTTGCATGGAATAAAATCTTGCGATCTTATCAAATCTTGTGAGTTTTGTCCCTTGCGTTGAATTACGACTCGACCAAAAAATACATACAATATATGCTAATCATTGCACGGCGGATCGTTTATGACTGCAAGCAGAGGACCAGGGTCCATGCAGATTGAAATCTGGATTTTTTGTGCGAGTACTTAAATATACAAGCTATTCCAAAAATGTCTAACTATCTGGAAATGGAGGATACCTAAGGTCATTTTCAGCAACATTTTTCTTTACAAAAATGTTCTCCAAGGCAGCGTTAACGAGTTATTAACGAAAAACATGAACCAATGGGAAGCAAGCTCTACTGGCACGAAGCAGCCAAGTCAACGAGTGGATGAAGCCTTGTTCGGTTTATTGGCTCGGCCGCATTGCACCAGTGATACTCGTTAATAATACCTTGTAGAAAATTTTTGTTCATGTAGTAAGTTAACCGCGATACTAGCCCTAATTACATTTTGCGGTATTCGTAAACATAAATATTGAATGGGTCCGCATAGACGCTGAGTCCACCAGGCGAGGTTTAACCCTTTGCAC
Organism: Augochlora pura; assembly: GCF_028453695.1. Taxonomy (NCBI): domain Eukaryota; kingdom Metazoa; phylum Arthropoda; class Insecta; order Hymenoptera; family Halictidae; genus Augochlora; species Augochlora pura. The sequence goes on from NC_135772.1 coordinate 6,868,054, forward strand.
TATCGCTCCTTTTATGCTGTAACGATTAGCACTTATTCGTAATTAATCATTTTTCTAATAGAGCCAGGCAAGTTTGTTTCCTGTATTGTCTTTATTTACTTATGTATTTATTTACTTATACTTTGATGAAAAAAGAATTTCTTTTTACTTCGATGTAGAATAAATTAATAATATTCCTATTTAGTATTTAGAGCTTGCATAAAATCTTCACCATGAGTCTGACTCGTTAATATAGTGCGAGGGGTTAAGCATGAATACTTCTATCTGTGCGCTACAGGGTTTCATAAGTAGATCGCGAATTTCATACGTTTTTGACAAAACTGAGATGTTAGATGTTTTTCGAGGTATTAAAAATATTAATACTTTATCGACCGGCAGCCTATAAATCGGCTTTTTTTAAAAAATATCAGTAGATTTATTAGCCCATAAAAGCAGAAATATTCGCGGCCGAATGATGGTTGCAATCGAGGAACAGAATTTTCATTTTGCTTATAGATCCGAAATCTACTCACGATTTTCGAAAAATCCTTAACTACTCCTGTAAATCACTGGTCCTTCTCTGCATATCCGTGCAAGTTAAACATGTACACTGAATGCAGGTTCCGCCACTTACATTAAAAAATTTAACATAATCACAAAGACGAAGCTTTACGTTCTAGGATGCTCGTTACAGAATGATTTAAAAATGAATTCGATGACAGTGGATCGATCATGACCGCGATCAGCCGAATGAAAAATTCAATCGTCTCGTGACGACTTTGACTAACGATCCAGGTTTGTTATGCAAATCGGTTGGCTCTCTTTGATCGTTGTCATTGCGAATTCTATTTGACGAATCATCCTAACTAGGTAAGATACATACAAACGCCACGCGCACCTGTAATCAATAACGAAGACCATTGATTTCGGTCGTTCGACGTTTGTATACACAGAGCAACAACAATTACTCCTCTTGATAGAATCTCTGACAGGTTTTGGCGTGCTCCGCACAAACATGAGATTATCGTGATTAATTTTTACGAAGCATAATTCTTGAAGCACATACCATCATTTTGTTGTAGTCAATTTTTTTTAAATAGAAGCTAAGAATGATTGATACAGCCGACTTTGAAAATGTCAATTTCTCGAAAAATAGCCTTCATTTTATTTTGTCAGTAGCGTCGGATCTGGTAATTAATTTTTCGCTTATTAAATATAAAGTATGAATGATCATACTAGACAGAGTATTATTACAGGATCGCGAATTTTATGCATTTGTGAAAGCAATAAGTAACTGCAATTTGAAGTAATAGAACAGTGAAGAGAATTGTGGAATATTGATAAGATTATCTTAAATCTTCTAAAACTGTTAAAGAAAGAAGAGAAATCTTAAGTGACTCATGCGTATTGCAAAATATGCAATAAACTATTAAATTTCTAATTATTAGACTGCGATTTTTTATGAAAAACTGAAATTGAATTAATTGCCAGTTGCAAGAGCTGCGTACACATTTATTTTTTCAATGATTTTAATAAATAAGTAAATTAATGCACTGTTTTACATTTGATCTATTCATTTCACGCATATTAGCACAAAATCCGCAATCTACTAACAATTACCATTCCAGTATGTCGTCAATATGCATAATAATCACACTATTGTTGTACATAAATAATTTATTATTAAAAATATTATAATTATGTATCCTCAAAAAATTGCAGAAATGTTCTACAACCATGGTAGCAAATTTCGTTTTGACACGTTCCTTGACTTCATGCCTCATTTATTTCTGTAACAAAGATCTCCGGTTCAAATTCAAAAATCAGATAAGAACAGCTGCTTATTTAATTGGTGATATTAAATTTCTTGCAAGAGTGCCGTCGTATTTCGTTGAACGCGTTAATAGAATTAAAGTCCCACGGCAGGAAGCATCGATTTTGGGAATGCCGGAAAGAATTCGCAGACGGGGACCAAAACGAGACATCCGGCGGTATCTATTAAACGGGAAACCGGAACAGAAAGTGGCGGACATCTTTAAAAATAAATACGGAGACACTTTTGCCATCGCATCGGTGAGGGCTATGCGCACGAAGGAGGATATCGGTCAGAAGTAGAGAATGCTTTCGCTCGAATTAGATCCGGGAGTTCCGAGACTGTCGGCGCACACCGATTTCGCCCGCAATTTATACGCGGCAGTATTTTTGCACAATTTGTGCCAGTTATGAGAACGCGGCAGCGCGATGGCTTCGCCGTCAAAAATATAGCTGGAATTTATCGGGAAGATCCCCATGCTCGCTGCTCTCTCCCTGCCTTCTCTATCAACGACAGAATATCCATTATTCGTCACCGTCCATGGCCCACCGGCGCCCGAAATAGGAGAAAATTACGAATCATCCCACTAAAAATCCTCCCGGAATTCTGTTTCGGGTCCGTGAATTTATACGGTTGACAATTTGTCGATGAAAAATTTCTTTGCCTCGCGGCGTTTGCAACTGTTTCGCAGAAGCTGTTCGGTCCGGAAGCCGAGAACACGCCTTATGATACGAGATATCCAATGTCTAATCATCCGCAACTTGATCGCGCATGATACGCGGCTTAAAGTATACACAGTTCATCGCCAATTGAGTGGATTAAAATTATAGTGGCGTGAGTCACACGTTTGAAAATTTTGACTTGCGTCTTAAGATGTAATTCTTAATGTCAACGTGATAAAAATATAAGCGAAATGTATTGTAAAGTTATTCCATATTAACGTAATAATAAATTCGGCAAATAAACAGTGCACGCGTTAATAAACAACCATACTTCTTATTTCTCACAATGGGGAAAATGTATTTTGAAATTAATTAAAATTAATTCATTAAAAAATTGTAAATTAAGACAATGCTACCGAATGCGTAAACTAGGTTGCATCTGATGGACAAATTTGTTATTGATACTGTGAATTATGTCGCTGAACAGAATTACAGTTTTAGCCCCCGCGCTAAACACGATAAAGCATAAAATTTGCATCGTCTTATAAAAATTGGAACACTGTATATTTCAAATAATATAAATAAAACGTCATTTATCTGCAAGTAGAGACGTAAATCGTTCTGAATAAATGATTTATCAGATAATCGGTTTAAAGCGGTTTAAAGTCGACGGAAATACACCAACTTGCAAATATGGTATTAATTATAAAAATTTTGACGTGACACAAAAATGTAAAAATATCTTCCTAATCATTTATCACCAAATATCGCGTTTCTTAAAATATTTCAGCTCCGTATAATTATTTTTATGCTATTTCCTATTATAAAGTAGTATTTAATAAATTAAGAACATCTTCATTATTCGGAACAGAGGAAACAATATCATTTTTATTCATAATTTTATGTCTTAGATCTTTCTCATCTATTTTCAAACATTCTCCAACCGCTACACAATTACAATTTTCAAATCACACTGTTTTATCTGACAAATTTTCTGATTTAACACAATCTCCTTTCACCTTGGCTTACATTATTGTTTAAACCGTTGTAGTAAAATAGATGCGCGTGCCTAGTTAATCATCTGTCGGATATTCGATATTCAACCGATCAATGTTTCAAATTTGAACAAACTGGGGAACAATTAATTAAAAATGTATAAAAATTGCAGTGTTTTGACGAAATAAATTGCTAAAACAGTTACAGAATAATCTCAAAATTATATTAAAATTTATTAGACTACGGAATTTATACGTTTACGATAGCATCGAGTAGCAGTTGCTAGTTTGAACTTCTTGAAATTATTAACAAAGCAAGTATAACTGTCTTCTAATTAACGCAATTAATTACAATCAAGAACGTTCAAAATTTTCTCTTTCTTGAGATTAGATATCCGCTAAAATACTGTTGCATTATTTTGAGAGTTATTAGAAGCATTAAGAAAGTAAGCGTAAGTATTTATTAATTAACGCAACATTTATTTAACGTAGTTTGCCGTCCGACAGTGAAGAACGTTTGAAAATTTCGACCTTTTCGGGATCGGATGGCCGGTGTTTTAAAGCACAACGCGTTCTGCGACTGTGAACGAAGAAATCACTCGCTCCCGGACAGCGATGATTGAAAGTAAACGAAATCGCGGAAAAAAGATGCCGAGGACGTGGGAACCGAAGGTGGAAGCAGAAGGAAAGAAAAAAGGCGGAGCGTCCAGAACAAAATAGAACCAGAGGAAATTCGTCGCCCGCGAACCGACCGTGAGATCCAGTTCGGACATCCTTCTTCCAGCTTTCCCCCGATCCGCCGCTTCTTTAGGAACAACTCAGGTCAGGTTTGGAACGGCGGTAATTCACGCGAAGGCATGATGGATGCCCTTGACGCCCACGCGACGTCGCGACGCCTCGCCTGGGCCAACGTCGAATCCTCCTAACTCGGCTGCGAGCCGGGGCATGCGAAATGCGAACCGAATCTCGAGCCCCGAATCCCGGCCGCGTCACGATCATCTAGCAAATTGGTTAATTGCCCGTGGACGAAAAACCATGAAGGACGTGCCACCGATTCTGCATCGAGCACCGTGTTACGTTCGATTTCTTGGTGAATCCTGCGTGTTACCGTTTGGCCGATAAATTTAGAGGCTGTCGCGCGTTCCCGGAATCGACGTACAGTGAAGCATTTCATCTCAGAAACTAGTCAAAATTGTTTTATTCGGAATGAAATAATGCTATTATTTACTATAATCTCACAAAGCTGTGCACAGGATTCAAAAATATATAAATATATTCATAAATATTTACCAGATATGTTAGTTTATATTATTCTACTTGAATAGAAATTTTTAAATTCTAATTAAAAATTTTATTAGCATAACGATTAAGAGATAAAGAGTAACGAATACAGTTTTATTCGAATCTATCCAATAAATATGCAATGGAATAAATACTTTATTCAAATAAGATTTCATGCGAATAATAGTTTATTCGTACAAGAACTCATATGGAAAATAATCGATTTGAATAAAGACGGTAGAATATAGTGCATTTTCATAGTTTACCGATTTATTTCTTCAATATTCCCTTTTCCAAATAAAAAATTATTCGAATAAATAGATAGAATAATTTATAATGAATAATGAATAATCATGATTCATTTAGATAATTATCTTCGATAAATGTTTATGTTAAAGGTTTGGTATCAGGTCTTACAATTTATGTGCAAAAAAGAATGCGCTTTGCTGTTACATCAAATTCTATAGATGTTAAAGTAGGTGTTTACGATAATAACATATTGTATAAAATTATTAGATTAAACAGTTCGTCTCAGTAATTGGAAATAAATAATGGAGGATAATGAAGATTTTAATATTCTTCAAAACTGAAAATTTCAGGAAGACATTGCAGTTTCGAGTTGCTTTACAATGGAATCAATGAGAACGTTTCAAATGAATTTCTAAATTATGCAAAAAATGGTAAAGATTATTAAATATGGATAGTTGCAGCTTTACAAGTACACCGACGAAACTTGGAATTATTAGCGAGTTCCCTTTTGCATAGCAAATTCGGCGCAGTCAGGGAAACGTGTACATATTCGGCGTCCTCGAAACGAGTTCGTTTTTCAGTTTCACTTAATTACTGGCGCACGCATCGCGACAACGTGCTCGATAATTCGTTACGTAACGGAAACACGAATCTCGTGCACGCGTTTCCATGCGATAGAACTATCATCGAATAAGATAATCGAGCTAAGCTTACAGGTGCATTGACATAAGCGAATAGCGTGAACAGCGAAATAAAAATAAACGATGTAACATATATTATGAATGTTCTCAAAGCCGTCTCATGATTCTACAAATTATTTACAAAATGCGACGTGAAATCATTTCTATAAAAAGTCAGGCATATCTCTAATCAACCTGTGATAAATATAGAGCTGTCGAAGGCTGTAATGCTAAGCATTCCCTATGGGATTTAAGAATTATCTCTGTCGGAGGAAGTACACTTGAGATATATATCAGGTGTAAGAATCTTAACGCATTATCAACAGGTGAGCCAACTTATTGTCTGATAGACACCAATAAAACTCTGAACGCCCCTACAAGACTAAACCAGATCAATAAAAATAAATTGAAAATAAAGATCAGTTCTCATTTGAACTATTAATAATTGATCGGCAGCCCAGGATATTTTAATCGCAACCTCATAATATAATTTAGTCCATTATAAATTATAGTTTTACATATTTATGACAAAAATACAGGGTGTCCCGGAATTCGTAGTACAACCGGGCAGGGGGTGATTCTACATGAAAAAAGAAGAAAATATTTTGGTAGAATATTTTTTCGTCCGGTGGTCCGTTTTCGTGATAATCGACTTCAATGTTCTTTCAACTTGTAAGCGATTTAATACAATTTGCTTGTCGTGTATTTCACTGCTCCGCTTGTCTTGCAAATTGAACGAACTTTGAAGATGATTATTACGAAAACGGAGCACCGGATGAAAAAATGTTATACCAAAATATTTTCTTCGTTTTTGATATAGAATCACCACCCGCTCGGTTTTACTACGATTTCCGGGACACCTTGTATATAAATATCGTCTAATCTGTGCTTGTTATAATTAACTTAGACAATTTTTATTTCCTATAAAAATCAGTATAAATACACGTAATTTGCAGGAAAAATTAACTAATATTTATGTGCTCGGGTAATTTCATTACCAAATAAATGCTTTATGAAATGTCAAATATCTCTATATCTAGTAAATTAAAATGAATAAGAAAAAATGTGAATCAGTACAGATTAAGCGAAGGAATAATTGCAACATGGGTTTTTGAGTACATATTTATGTGCTCACGGCATTTTCAATACAATTTTACCATGCTTATTTTCGATGACAAGAAATACGATTGCGATGCACGAAACTGGCAACGCGATAAAATATTAGCCAACAGCTAATTCAACCGTTACGATCAAACTCGACCACTCGAACGGAGTCAACGCGTTCGGATGATAGAATAACCCAGGGATAAAATCGACAAAGTGACCCTGACATCATTGATAACGATTCCTCTTCCCTGCATGGTCTTTCTATCGCAACCTTCGGCGCATATTCGAAACTAGGTGGACAATCAAGTAAACATTAATTGCGCGCGAATATAGCTCGTCGACAGATAAATAAACGCTCGCGTCTTAAAAGTCTAATTCAATATTTACTTTCTCAAAGTCCTGACAGTGTCTTTGAACGCACTCAAAGGCACAAAAATGCATATTTACATCACTCTCGGATTCCATATATGGCTAATTCTAGACAACCTTGGGTAATTCATTTATTAATAAATTTACAATTAGGAAGAAGTAACGCACGTTAAATAAGAAAATTGCGAAACATATTTTATTCTCCTCGCAATAGTATGAAATTAAATATCGAATTCTCCGTTTGTTTAAGAATACAAAAACGATTTTGAGTCTTCTATCATTTACAAGTTGTCTAATTTTCAAACAAATATGAATACTATACATATGAATATTTAGGGATAAATATCATGTCTGCAATGTCTCCTTTCCATACACAATCAGTTACTCAATATTCAATTTCATTTGCATTCTTCTACATAAAAACGGCAATTTCTATTTCGTGAGCATATGTAACGAGCGTATAAACGTGAATAATTCATGTATATCGAAGTGAAAATTTATTTCGCGTAGCCAGAAAATTATATCGAAAAATCGAAACAAAACTTTGGTCATTTCATGATTGCCGCTGAATAATTTGCGTATTCACTTCGTTACTTATATACGTATGTGCCTTGCTATTATTCTTAATAAAACGGTCTTCAAACTTGCAACGTTTTATTAATGATATCATAATCCACTGTGGAAAATATTAAACAATGTAACAAAGAACCTCGCTAATTTTCCAACCGCACTATTGGATTAAACTTCGACTAAACAACACACGTAAAATCAATTTCACGTTTTAAATGAATTACGAAATTGTGGTCACCACAAACAAGCGATACCAATGCCGAACGTTTTAACTGGTAATCAAGAATTCTTGTATCGACTGATCCTTTTTTGTTAGCGATGTAATGTTAACACTTAAACTACCGCTCACTAGATTTCTCGTTTTTCAATACATAAAGGAACTAGCTTTCAGAAATATCATACCTTGAAGAATTACTAAACTTATTTTAAGTACTATCTTTCTAATATATTACTCATAAGGTTAATAAATATGCAGATTTATAATTTCCTATATGTATTTCTTTTTCATTTCCAAACGATAAAATCGTTGGTTTCGGAATAAGCCTACGGCAAATAATATGCGGTCATTTAAGTGTTAACACCAAACCTACCGACAGCAGTCATTCGACCGCTCCGGTAGGTTTAGCATTCGTGACGCCGCGCGAGACTTTACAAGTCGGCGATTTAAACAATATTACGAATTGCATCGAGAAGAAGAAGAGAAAGATAAGACACGTTCAAAGACGAGGAAACAGAATCTATTTCCCACATGATGAATGCAAACCGCGACACGTTTGAAAATCCTTCTCATTTTCCCAGGGAACTCGGGAGAACTGAATCTGTTTATGATATCCGGGTTTTCACCCTCGTAATTAATAACCGCGAGTGATGCGAGAAACTCGCAGAGAGCGATAAGACGGGGCGAAGTCGGCGACAAGAGTGTTTTCTTCGTCTGTGAGACAGATAAAAAGAGAAAAATGGGATATACGCGGAGTTCCGGTACAAGGCATCCTTGGCAAATTAATTTCATCTCGGTATTTTCTTTTTTTTTCGTCACTTTCTTACGCTCTGTTCAGACGAACGCTGTTCGAGATAAGGAAAATGGTTATTCGATTTCATGGGAACTTTCTTGAATCGCGTGTTTTTTTAAGAAATTCAGTGCTTGAAACTGTAATAAACATATTTTAGTTACGTAGTGATTACGTTTTCTATTCTTAGTAATTTTTTGACATGCGACTTAATGCTAGTAAAACTGACGGTGAGTGAAGATGCAGCGTAATGTATTCTAGATGTGTAAAAAATACGTACACCTATTGTAATAATGTAGTATTTAATGTTATTTATGTATTTCGTACTTAATATTAGCTTTTGGAGTAATTGAAACAGTTTTTCTTGATTTGGTGATTAAATCGTTTATTAGAAAGCACTGACGTTAAGATTATATTGAAATATGATATTAAGTTTATCTTAAAAGATTCATTTTAATTGAGATAGACAGCTGTACATTTTTTAGTTCATCAGTTTATTTATGATATGTAAATTTCATAATTAAATAAGAAAAAATGCACACTGTAGATTGGAGCACTCCTTTAAATTGAAGCAATTTCATTGAGAAAATTACGTAATAATTTATCATGATAAACTCAAAATAGTTTTATGCATTGATCATTTGAAATCGAATAATGCTGCACAAAACTATTGATGATTAGGTCAGTGAAAACATTTAAGGAATTTAAGGATATTACTACATTAAGTGCTGCTCATTAACATGATTAAAAAGTGACATGCATGATTGTCAAGTACCTGCATTCTGCAGACATTTTTAATTTTGCATAAAGATTCTAGTCATTCTTTCTTGTGATGTAAGAATACATGTTTAACCCCTTGCCATACCATTTTCTTTACGATTAGTATGACTAGAATATTTTCGATCGCACTAATTTCTTAGAAAAAATAAAGGAATTTTATATTTTATATATTTTATATATTATAGAGTGAATAAAATTTGATTTCTACTTATAGGGGAACGGATGAACAAGTCGTTCGTAACTGCTTATTATTATAAACCTCCATCATGAGTTTGACTCGTGAAAGTACGGCAAGGGGTTAACAACTGTTGAAAATTGGGATCTAAATATGAGGCCTCATGCCATTGCGATACGTGGTTCTAGACATAATCGAGAAATGACGATCGGCGAGCGATTGTCTTCTGTTTACTGACGGGGCGTTTCTTCCTTCTCTTTGCGTTCGTCTCCGCCTGAAGACGTCTCGTGTTTGCGTTCCGCAGTTTTCGTAACGTGTGTGGCCATTAAATGTAGATTCTATTGTTTAATTCTTTTCTGCGATCCTACACCTCTGATTAAAATTTCAACAACAACTGACTCACATCTTGCTATTAACAAATCCATAGAATTTCTTCGTAATTGATACATTAATACTTTAATACCTCGGCTGCCGTCTTCAAGAATTCAGAAAATTTAGAAAATATGACAGATCGGCGTAACAATTAATTTTCAAATTTGATCATAATGGAGCATTGAAAGAACAATTTTGTTAAGACGCGATATGCGATTGTACCGTTCCGTCCTTGCGTTTGGGTTTAGGCTACGGTCACTTTGATTATTGCCATGTTTGAGAATTGATTTTTAATGTTTATTTCACGACTTGAGTACTTTATGACACTGGTACGGCCGAATAGTACCAGATGACATACCTGGGAAGGCTAGCGTGGCCGTACCGTCCTTGATGGCAATCGTCGTGACCTAAACCCGTATAGGGCACAAAGGGGGCTCGGCAGCTTTGTTTCTTACAATTTTTAAAGGATACAGCGGACGTCTTTGTCAACGACGTCACGACTGTTTGGCGTTAGGCTGCCGAACCAATCCCCATCGGACCATTTGATAAGTTTATGTAATTGGTCGGTCCAGTGCCCCTCTATTTTTGTAAATTCCTTGTGGAGGGGTTTTTCACCTCCACGTTTTACCGGAGCGACAAAACTAGAACTAGAATTCCGACAACCGTCGATCATACACCACACGTTGTTTGTACATAGTTGTCTTTTATTAAAATATAAGTGTTGTTTGGTGATCAACTGTCTCACATCCTATCTACAAATCAAAATACCTTCGCTGAATATTGGGTTCAGTAGAAGACGTACATTCGTTGCGCAAATATTACCTGCGAACCTGTACGTACCCTTAACAAATTTTAACATTTCTTTACACAGAGAGATCCTCGATATATTTTGCGCGTAGTTCCGACCAGAAAGTGGCACGAGTCATGCTCCAGGGTTAAGGTAGCAGGCGCGAGTCATTAATTGTTCTCCGACGTATCAGAAAAACATGAAGGAGCACTAATTGATCGTTAAAATGGGTAACCGAAACGGGCGGTGGTGGCGCGCGCGCGCGCGACCACGTTCAAGGAGGACGGATAGAAAGAAAGCGGTGCTTATGTCGACGAACAACCGATTTAGTGTGCTCGCGATAAGCGTGCGGGATCAGCCGCGTAAAAATAGATTGTCTATTACAAAGAGGAGACCTTTATCGTGTTTGCGATAGGGCGAGTTTATGGACTGGTTGTGTGTGCAATAAAGGAACCATCGTTTACGCCGCGGCCGAGCGAGCGTCTCGCGAATTTGTTATGCGGGCAAAACTTCCGGCGAACGGCCTTCCTCGAGTGGAATGCCGGGAAGACGAGCCACAATGAGTCAACACAAGGCGAAACCTGGCCGAACGGATGAAACGGAAACTGCCTGGACAGGACGCGCGAAGCTACAGTCGCGAATGAAAGTATCACACGGTATATTCGAAAAGTTTCAAAACTGGTGTAATCAATAATCGAATCTTGCTGATTAATTCCTTGCCTTCGCATTAACAGAAGTTTACACATGTTAGTCCTCATCAAAATAGTAATATTATAAAAATTTTATTAAAAACACTGTCTCGAATTTTTATAGAATAGGCTACTGGAGTCGATCACTGTGAGGTGACTATTTACCGTGCTTTGTTTTCGGACATAATTAACTACTGTATTTATCAAATAACACATATAAGATTTCTTTACTCTTCTATTTTGTTAATTTCTGAATATAAGAATTTAATACTTATTCAATGAATATAAAATAAATCATGTCCGAAACAATCAAAGCAATTGGGGTCACCTAACAGTAATCGGCTCACTACTCCATTTACTTGAGAGCTTAAACATCGATGACAAGACAACAGATTGTTGTTAGACATTTTTTATTACGAGTCATACTCGTCAGACTCAGGTGGTTAATCCTTTATGGACGAAGATTTTGTAAAGTACTAAAACTATTTTCCTCGTAGAAGTAAGTCATGTATCAGAAACTTAACCCCTTGCACTACAATGAGTCGGAGTCGTAATCAAGATTTTCTATGCAAGCTACTAAATATGAATGTTATTCATTGCAGAAATTACCATCATCAATAACAAAGTTTAATTAGAGTAGCCTATTGACTTAAATTGTATCTTCAGTGATCTGCAATATAGCGTTGTAATATCGTCGCATATCTTATAATTACAGTGTTCCGTAAGGAACATTAGATCCTTTCAAATAGGAATATACATGTTTTCGTTGTTACAGATACTCAAATATAGACTTGGACTTTGTAATCTCACCTCTGTTTACATAGCAACACGGAAGCGTTTATAGTAAGGAAATTCCGCCTGTCCCCAATTGTACTATCGCGGCTTTAAGTAGTATCGTACGAGTTTGAGTATTACCTGAAACAGAAAAAAAGAAATTGTGAAATACGTATACGTGGACAGAGATAATTCGTGTATAACGTTTATAACGTATAACGGTATAACGTTTCAAAATGACTTTATAAAATGTATGCAACGAAGCACAGGTGTGCGGCAGTTCGTACTTTCACGGCAAATATAAAAATTGTCGCACGATTTTCGGCGTTTGAATATTCATTTTATAGAGGTTTCATTCAAAACCGTAATCAATGTTCCATGACTGTAAAATGTTTTAAAAATATTCGTTTAATATAGAACCACTTGATATCTTCGGTATTCTATTCCGAAAGAATATTTAGGATTTGAACATAAAACCATAACAGTTGCTTTAAAAGTGGATTTAATCATTTTCAGTGATATTTTTAACTTAACATTATCTGTTCGATTACGTCAATTTTATTAGATAATTTCAAGTTACAGCCGAATAAAAAGTAATTTTTGTTGTTTCAATTGATACGTAAATCTACTCCTATCCGTTGTAGTTTCGCCGGAGAAGTACCTGTGCGGAGGAGTTTCCAGGGAAAAGAGATATAGCATTAATGAAAGAGATGCTCGACAGAAGGAGAAAAGAATGAGAGAGGGGGATCGCAGTTATCGATCAAAGAAAACTTGTCTAGCGAAGACGAAAAATCGACGTCGGGTCTTCCTCTCCGAGAGACGCGGGAACGACGATTTGGCTTCCTCGTGACCCTATTTCCTTCCTTTTTCAAGCAAGGGAAAAAATTAGGCTCTAGCCACAGTTCCGCTAATGGGTTTCTCAACATCCATAAAGCCCAAAAAGTGCCAAACACCCAATAAGTTTACTGTCAGCAACTGAGATCTTCTCGTATCACCTCGGTCGTGTCAAATTATAAAGCGATAATGCAATTTATCTTTCGTGGCTGCCTTCGGTAGCAGTTTGCAACCTCCTTACTTCAGAAAAACCGTAAGAAATGTGAATCGATCATTAAAACATCGATTAACAATACATTAACCATCATCCCTTCCTGGTGTCAATTTGACACTATTTTCAAGCTTCATTATTCTACTAGTTTTAGGAAAATTGATCTTCAACTTTATGACTTCTACTTTCTTAACACGAGGCATATGTATTTGTTATTATTAGACACCGAATATATATGCGAAATAAAAATTGTCGGCACATATTGCAAGCTCCAAGGGCTATCTACACATTTCTTTCATTTTTTATTCATTTGAACGAGTTGAAATTAATCGAACTGTATCTTTAAATTCTTTACATGGATTTAATATTTTGCATGTGGTTCACTAATTTTTGCTATATAAATAGAATTAAATCCGCACATATAGAAAGCATATAACGTAAAGATATATTTAATCAAACAAATTGTTTGCTTCTTATCATATTGATTTTTCATGATAGCGCCAATTTGGCACATCAAGTTGGAGAAATGAGGTTGGAATGGAGATTAAGACATCGAAACATTGTTTTTTAATGAATTCATAAATCGATAGAGTCGAAAATTAGTGCAGTAAGAAAATTAAAAAAACTATCAAGCTCGTCAATAATAAAACAATATCGTAACAAGGAAAGCGATAACAATGAAGGAGAGAAGGAAGGAAAGACATCCAGAAATAATTTCTATTCGGTCTCTACAAACTCTACATTCGTTGCTATGGAAACACATTAAGGAGGCATGAAAGGCTGACATAAAGTATATCTAGTGAGATAATAACGTTAAAGGGAACTGTTTAATTAGCAGGCAGGAAATAATGGGAAGTAATAACAGAGACTGAAAGGGCGGTTAAATCATTTACCGTTATGCCATATTTATGTTCAGAGGATTCTTTGATTTTAAATTGGTTACACTGTAACAGACGAACGTCTGATATTTCATCTAGTTCATTTTTACATATATATCTTACAATTATTTTGCATTCAGCAAAAAATTACGATCATTATAAAATACAGTTCATTTTAAAAATTTTCTAAAATGAATTTATAATTTAGGAGATAATTGAGTCAATATTTCAAATAAAACACCCTGTATATAATTATCAATTATATGTGTACTATATATACTTGATCGAATCAGTCTGACATGATAACGACCTGCTAATGTGAACACAGTAGTTTTTGCACGGAGTTGAGCACGATCTGTGCGTCGTCCGGAAGTTTTGGCTCTAATTCGGCAACCGAAGATTCTCCGGCAACGAGATACCGTCGAGGACCACTGATATCGTCACCGTCGCCACTATCGTCCCTAGTCCGGTTGGACGTTTCCAGCCGCAAGCTTTGGGTTGATGCAATCCGATAAATATCGATCGATCGACCAACCTTAAGATTCCATTTAATAATGATAACGGAATCTCGCGTGATATCGAACCGAGGAGTAAGAAAGAAACTGGTGACTGGTCAGAATCGGAAACAGAAACAATCGTCGTCGAAAGAGAGAGAGAGAGAGGGAGGGGGGAGAGGGGGAGAAAAGCCGAAGAGAAAAATTGGGAAGACGAAGAAAGAAATAAGGCGACGGACTCGGCGGTCGGAGAGGGATGAAGACCGGGGATAGAGCCACCAAGCTTTATTTTCTCGTATTAGCATAATAATTGTAGGACTGCGCGAGGGTAGTTCAGCCTGGCTCTGTGGCTGAGCGAATGCATGAATACCAGACGGAACCCGACGAACAATGAGCGGAATAGGAGCAGAGGTGATCGGTGTGCCCCGAAGACGGATACGTCGAACTTTTCGGATGGTTTCCAGAACGGTATCGGGGCTGACCCTTTTTCAGATGAAACTTGAAAGAATGCTACAGGACGGTGTCTAACCCAGTTGCCTATCGTGTCGCGGATCACTTCAAACGATAAGATATTGTACATACATACTTGCATTACCGTCCGATGGTATCCGAACTCACATGTTCGCTGATATCGCTCGAGTATCTTGCAAAGAGAGTCTTCTTACGGATTTATTATATTGCACGGTTACAGTAAATCTAACGCAACTCCGAGAATAGATATTTATGAAAACTATTAATCGCTCGCTCTCGTAATCGATCGAAATCGGAAAACTCAATTTTGTTCCTAAGATAACGATCGTGTCTTCATACTACACTTACACCTGCTAAAATTTAGCACCTAGAAAAATTAAGGATGCGTAAATTGCTACATATTATGTATAGCAATTTCGAATAGCGCGTCAGAGTCTCTATTCAAGAATATTTCATAATGTATAAACATTTGTGGTTAGTAACACTTTGAAACGTGAACTGTTGTGCTGCCACAACACAGCGAGATGCGTTTCGTTCCTTTTAATTTTATAAATAAACTACGGATTTTTATGTGCAAGAACAATTGACTGTATGATTTCCGACATACCGAGACTACATAGATATTTATTTATTTTCATAATAACTTTAAGAACGTAACAATACTGCAACAGCAGCATTTAGATGTGCGTTCGGAAGGTATCTGATAATTTGAGGAAAAACAATGTATTAGTATACAGGTTCTAGCTTGAGTGGTGGAAGCGAAGGAATTGCAAGAGCTGGTATGGTAAGGTCAGAGTTTGAACATGACGTAGCCAGGCAAAGGTTCGAATATGATGCGGCAAGGACAAAGGTCGAGAATGAAACAGGGTCTGAGGATGAGTCAAGGGTGAAATCATGGGTTTGTAGAAGATTTTCGGATGTTTGATGATGAAGAGATACGGGAATCAGGCGGTACATAGTATAATATTAACAATGACAAGCGATGATCGTAACAATAGTAGTAATAATAATAATAAGCCTAATTAGAACTAAAGTGGTGGGCAATAGAACCAAGAAATTACCGCCAGTAGTTTTATCTAATAATTTCTTCTGAGGTTATTTATCAAAAAAGATGTTCGAACTGCTTCAGTTTGTATCGCGATCACTTATAATTCTTAACCATCGATCTATTTTAAAGATCAATTTTGTATGGGTTTTATTGATTATACCGGGTGCAGTTTCTTTTGACAAGTTCTACAATTATTCTAAAATTTGCGAAATTTATGAGTATGTTTCACAAGCATTTTGACCTAAATTTTATATTATTTTTATAATAAATATTTATAATAATATTTTATAATATTATAAATTTTTATAATATAAATTTTATATTATTTATATAATTTTATATTAGGAGAAGCATTTTATCGTGAGATGTAAAATTGCTCTTTTCTTATGACGTGTACTATTCATGTCGTCCGCAGCTAAGAGGCTAATAGGCTTCTGTTAGACAAATCGTTACGTAGTGTAACGAAACATGATACATTGAACGATAGAGATAACGATAGAAACTAAACGGTCGGAGATGATTAAGTCCTCCCTCAAATCAATATTAAACTTTCACACTCCGCAACTTTACACAAAAGTAAATATAAACGATTTTGTAACACCATTTCCTTTAATATGACACGCTCAATTTACCTTTATCTTTAGCGAAATATTATTCTACACGAAAAACACGAGTAATTGATATGATTCAAAACATCGTGTACGTAGTTCTAAAAACAAGAAATTAATTCAACGGAAGATAACAAATTTACCAAACAGACGGAGAGTTTTGTGCTCGTAAGAACGTGTAACCTCGAAGATTTATACAGTTAACCAAGAACTATTCCGGCTTCGTTTATAAAAAAATCTAATACAATTTGCGAACGGGATCTTGACAGAATTATGAAAAATATCGCATCCGGTGCCGCGAATAGATATCCGCTTGACGAGTTAAAATAACATAATTGTGCCACAAGAGAGTACCATCCCGATCTGTGAATCGATGATTACATTATTTATTAAATGGCACACATTCATTCGATTTTTCACTTACAGAAAATCTCGAATGAATCGAGTCAAAGAACAGAGTTTATAGCATACATAAAACATATTGTACAATAATTATTTTTACTAACCATCGTTAGATAATATATTGGGTTGGGGAATAAGTTCGTAGCGTTTTTATATTTTCTCTTCTTTTACAACGATTTGTTGCTGTTTGACAAAGTGTATCACATTTATTCGATAGAGCTGTCTCTGCTCTACAAAACTGTGTTAATCGTGTTTTTTTAGTCATTTAATTTTGTATTATGTTTGAGGCTGTAGCGGTACATTTTCGGCGACCGTAATAACAATTTGAGCTATCCGCTTGCAGATGAAGGTTTTGGCAAAAAAAAACATCCCTTGACGTTTGCTAGTGCGGAAATTACCTTATTCTTTTATTTATTTTTTTTAATTACTTTGATGTGTGCAGCAGGCCTAGCTGATGAAGCGTACCGCTATCCGGCCAAACAGACCAGAGGATACCTTTCTCCCCCGCCAAAACTGAACACAGGGATAGAGAAAGTCACCACCCGCAAGTCGCAAAAGACCATACCTTTTTGGGAAACAATCAATAAATAGCCAAAAAACGAATGATCTCCAGCTATTTTGCCACATATCAGAACCACGTAACTACGCTGTACCGACTATACTGTTCTCTTATTTTACAACGATTTATTGCTATTTGCCAAAGTGTGTGAACTGTTTCTGCTCTACATAACGATGCTAATAGTATTCGCCGTTATTGTTTACGACCTCCTCCCACCTCTCGATCAATTTGTTGATATGTGAAAAAAATGAAAAATAAATAACTAGCAAACATCAAGGAATGTTTTTTTCGCCAAAACGCTCGAATTGTTATTACGGTTGCCGAACATGTACTGCTACAGCCTCTAAAAAAACTAAAAAAACACGATTAACACAGTTTTGTAGAGCAAAAAACAGTTTCTTCCGTGAATAAGTGTATAAATAAATAAATATTCATAGACAAAAGATATGCGTTTCCTTAAGCGAGCCACCAGTTCGAACCTAACTTTTACAAAAATGAAAGATAACCGATTGTTTCGACCACTGATAAGAAGTTCTGTGCCATTAGATCCTCTACCACCGCGTAACATTTTACCAGCTCCTTGACGGAGGTTCTAAAATGAAGGACGGAGGAAAGGGCGCAAAAGAAGTTAAAACGCGGGGACGAATAATTCTTGGCTGGATCGAACTTTCGGACGTTGATCGAGCATCGACGAGAGATTTTCGAAATTCCACGCACGGGGTGAAACGGGATTCACGTAAATGGTGCCGGCGCGACGGAAATCCGCGATTTGTAAGCCACTTGGACTTTCGAGCATCCGAGACGATACTTCATCCGCCCTCTCCACGGTGCTGTACGCTTCTTACGAGCTGGCCAAGTGACTCGGTCACGGATTTACTAGGGAAATTTCCCGGGGAACGGGATGCGGTTACGCTCGCTTTCGGGGAAATAAGAGCTACTTCGGGACCGCTTTTCGGAACACTCTGCGGCGCACTAACACGAATTAGCTCGGCCACGGAGACTCGCCGAAGACGAATTCTTCCGCCGGGTATCGCCGTCGGTCGCCTCTCTGGAATTTATGAATCTGTCTGCGACACGAATGTGTCTCGTGACTAGGGCCACCGTAATTGCACCAGCGAACGAAATTATGAAACACCCGCCGGATTGTCGAAATGAAAGCTTAAGTGCCACGTATGGGTGACATTAATCTTTCACTAGGCCCAGAAATTCATGTTCGTTACCAATACAAATAAATTACACTTTATAAGAACTTTCGAAGCGCGAAGGTATCAGACTCGGGTACATTCGGAATGACGTTCTCTGAAATATTATTTCAAATAACGTGTTATTTTATTCCATAATTACTTTCATGTCTTATGATCATTTTCTGGAAAAATACGTCACTTGAATGAATTATTTGAGATAATTCGGTAATTTTTCATAGAGTTCCGAGTTTGATTTATTCTGACATTGTAACTGACGTCTCTGCAAAATAGCCGATCTGACTACGCTAATCGATTGTTTAATAATAGGAAACATTTTTTGAAGAATTACCACTCTCTTCCATCTTCTGCATCAAAAACGATTATTTTGATAATATTGGATGGAACCAGACAAAAACCCCTTATCCTCTTAGGCACGACGCGCCATTATAGTGGCTTTCGTGAATGTTTCGTGGTTTACTCAATTATATTATTAATTATTAAAGTAAACGATTAAAGTGAAAGTGTATATGCACAATACACTAAGAAAAGAATATATACATAATTAATACTATGTATAACTATATCAAAAAAATTGTATATTGAGAAAAATGGTAATTTAGTTATGAAAAATTTCATTCGCGTAAAATCCAGCCGTGCATAAGAGGTTAAGGATGAACTTTTTGCAGAAAGAATTTTGCATAAAGTATACTGACGTGAATGTTTAAAATAAAATCTGTTCATTGCACATTATTATGAGAATTTGGTGTATTTGGAATGAAACGATAACGGAATAATTCGTTATATATCTATGAATAAATTATTTGTTTTTTATGAATTTCTTAAAATTTCTGAATTTTAAGTTAACGTGTTTAACAAAAAGCCACAATGTAACATGAGATATCGGCTTCGTTTGTAAGCGGTAACCTTTTAGAAATTTTGAAGTCAACATCGTTTTTCTTTCAAGTGAACCTTACTGTATCTTATCGCGTAAATCGAAAGAACGAGAATTTCTGAATGATGTCTTTTGTAGGTATCGTACGAAGTAGCAACGAGGATATTATTTACGTAAATAGTAAAAAGCTATCAATGTTACAAGTAAAGTGAATAAGTCGTAGAATAACAACTGCACTTTGTTTGTTACAATATGACAATAACAACTGTACTTTATCAGTGAAAATGTTTTCCGTCACAAATAAGCATTCTAAGCGACCAAATAATACCTTTTATTAGTCATACTCATTACATTTAAATAAGAAATATTACTACATGTATACAAGTACATATGTAAGTTTGAGCTTCATGTAATAGTAATTAGTGAACAAAATTGATTTCACTTATCGGTAATAGAGTTTGTATTGCGATTGTAAATAATTAGTATAAATGCCAAAGATATTGTATCTGACAAAAGTTTGGCCTCTTAATTTATGCCTATTCCCTAGACTGCTTTGCCTTTTATTTAACCCTTTGCACTCGAAACAATTTTAACTGTAAATTTAGAATAACTTCTCTGACTTATAGTATTTTTATTTTATGCAACGAAGTGCACTTTTATACTTATGAAATTTATTCTTGCAATAGTTTCACTATTTAACACAGTTTTTAAATATAAACTTTGACGATAATGTACAAAAATGATCTCGGAACGTTATATAACAATTTTAGTGGTGCCCCAGAGTCACCACTCGAGTACAAAGGGTTAAACCTCGAAGTAACATATAATTTTTAATTCAGGCAATCATTGAAATGTACATTTACATAAACGATACCCGGCACAGTTCCTGGCCAACGCAAATCCACGTTTCCGTACCAACAAATACACAAACGGCAAAGTGGTCCAGCGATTCAGGTGCGCGTGTAAGGTGGCGCATCGTGTATACCGACCGAAAAACCTAATAAATGCACGAAATCCGCAGTCTAGCGATGTCTGCCGAACGATAAATCACTTGCTGGTGAACAATGGGTTTCTCATCGGTCCATAAAAGCTACGATGAAAAAAAAAAGGAAAAAAAAGCGAAAAATAAGATCCTCCGCGAAATCGAACGGTCGATCCCCGGACTGGTTGGAGGGCGCATTGAAAATCGCGAAGCGCACTGGTGCACGATGCATTCGGGACGGTGGCGCGGGAACGCGTGGAGGATGAGGTTGGGAAGGATGAGGAGAACGAAGAGGCTGTAGGGAAGGAGCAGTAGAGAGAGGAGGAGGAGGAGAAGAAGGAGAAGGAGGAGGAGGAGGAGGAGGATGGTTGGCGTGAGCGGAAGATGGAAGTTTCGAAGGTGCAGGAAGGTGGTCGTAGGGGTGAGCTGCTCGCAAACTGGGTATAGGTGAGCGTCGAGTCGGGTCGGGTCGAGTCGAGTCGAGTCGAGTCGAGTCGAGGGAAGAAAAATGATCCATTAATCTGAAACCCAAAGTCTGCCGGCGCCGGGCGTCGCGGCGGCGTCGGCGTCGGCGACGGCAGTGCCGACACGGCCGGCTGTGCAGTGGTGGTTTCCCCGACTGCTCGCGCGCAGATCAACTATAGTACTATAGTATTCGTGCGACCTCTTCGTTCTCCGCCCAACATCTCCCTACATTCGCCGCTCATCCTCTCCGTGTTCCTCACCTAGCCCATAGACCAGTGATCGTCAACCTATTTCGTGTTCCCGCTGGAACGATTCAGCCATCTAGTGCAACGGGCCGTGCCGGAGCTAATTGGCTCTAGAACCTCGTTTGCTGTAACATCGCCTCGTGCCAGCCTGCATATTCGAATGCAACCTCTTGACTGAAAGTAGTCGATCAAATTGGTCGACCTACTATCGTGTAACTGAATCGAATTTATTGGTTGGAAGGGAAAACAGATTTAACACTTTTACCGACGAACAAACGTGATTTCGTGAGATCGGATTAATTGATTGATTGATTTACTTATTAATACTTCAAATCGAATGGTTTATTTAGCAAATACAGGTTTTCCACATGTAGGCATGTTCGAGATTTCATATCATTAGTTGGTTACATTCTTAGTAATTTTATATTGGGATTACATAACAAGAAACTAATTCGAGAAAGAAAACAGTACTTGCCGAAAAAAAAGTTTTGTTCCTGGTGTAAAATGTTTGTTCTCGTAACCTTGGCATTGTCAAGAGTTATTAGAATCGGAACATCCATTAATAAAAACTATAAAATTTCTTTAAAAAAGTAAAACTACTTAACAACAGCTTATTGAAATAGAAATGAAAATATTAGGGTGCAGGCTAGTGTATACTGTTTCACTATTGTCGCATGTTGCAAATATGAAATTTTGGCGCACTGGATATTCTAGGGCATTCGCCTTTGAATCCGGACAAATAATTTCGTTACTCGTTTCTGGTAAATGCGCTCTTGTTAAACAGCAAATTTTCACGTATGACAAGTGTGCCCGTTATTCTAAATATTTAATTTAAATATTTATAATATTTTTCTAAATTCAAATAATAGTTGAATTTAGGCGAGACTGGCACATTTAATTGAAAGCCAGTCGAAGCAAAATGAACGAGCATGCGCTGGACGAGGGCTAACTCGATGAGCTCTAAAATAATGTTAAGATAAAATATTTGGTAGTGTTAAGGAGAAGACGCGGAAGATCGAGAAATGAGGGTACAAGAGGGATAAGAGATGAAGAACTTGGATAAGGAATCGGATTCTGACCGCGTTGAGGTGTTGGAACAAAAGAAGACCTGTGGGGGCGTATTTGAATCCCAAATTCGGCGAGCCCGTGACGGCTGTGATTAAAGAGTTCGGCGTCGCTGTCGATTGCGAGCTACGACCTGAAATCGGGCGTCTTCTTGGCTACGAGAAGGTCCTCTTGCTCGAAGAGAAACGTGTGCGCCAGCTAGACGAACTTCGTTTAATTTGAAATTCCTCATCTGCCGTAGTACTAACTCTTTAACGAAGTATTCTGTGTTAAGATGACATTTTTAGGCTAATTTAAGAAATTTAAAAAAAATCGGAAGCTTGTTTCCTATTGATCGTTTGCTTACGCATTTCCTATTCCTCGAAGTATACAATGTATATACAATGTTTCAGTATTTATTTGTTCGTAATATTTTTCGTAACAGAACCAGGTAATTTTTGTTACTTGTATAGCCTTTATTTATTTCCGTTCCTAGATTTTGATTTCAGTTTAGAAGAAATGAATAATATTCATACTTAGCAGATGTTGCATGGAATCTTTATCACGAGTCTCACTCGTCATTATAGTGCAAGGGGTTAAGAACTTTCTAAAAGGGTGAACATTTTGAAAATCGATAAAATTAAACATCTAATTCTTTAATTAAAAAACGAAAATTCCGTTTCCCCATAATATTTACTGTGTAAAATTAGATATAATTTTCATCCAATGTCTATCTGAATATTTGTATATATAGTAATAATAACTATATTAATCAACGTGATAACCTTTTGTTACAATGAAAAAATAATAACATAATAGTCGCACAAAGATGGATAAAATACAAAAACTTTAAAACAATTAGACTACATATTGAAGAATCCGCAATGTGTTTCACGTAATTTTGACAAAATAGAGAATGTATTCTAAAACGTCAGTTGGTACATAGAAATTAAGTTTTTCAAGAATTTGAAACGTCTCTCCAGACGAGAGCTAATGCAATATAGTGCATAACATAATGCAATTATGCTGGATCATCTTATTCAGGGGAGTCCGTAGAATCATATTACGTAAGAAATGACTCTGCAACTATTACTAGTAAAGCACGAAACGTGTTGAATCCTAGAGATTTTCTTAGTTCTGAATAAAGAAAAATCGAATCTATACTCGAAAAATTTTGCTTTAAATCTGTACTGTCTGTAAGAATGAAATATTTCTGAAATTTAACACGGAAATTGAAAAGATTTACTGATCCGAATTCAGCACACGAAAATCTGTAAGAATCGCCCGTCCAAAGTTACAAGTCCAAGCGCGTATTGTGCCGCGTTATCACTTACAGTGAGTAACGATAATATCCGGACACCATTCCAAACGCAATAACTTATTTCAAACTAGACCAAATGATCTTAATCTTTTGATATGTGATATCAGGCAACTAGTTTATTAGATAATAAGTACACAAATTTTTGGTAAAGTTACAATTGAACTTTTGAATTACAATTGAACTAATTAAAGTTAAATCTTCCTTATACATTCAGATCAAAAAGTTGGTAGAACAAAATCCTACGAAAGTAAGCGCAAAATAGTCGATTGTTGTCCAACTTACTCTTGATACAATTTTCCACAAATTATTGCGTTTTAAAAGGTGTTCGAATGTGTTCGAATTGTCAGAGCACTAAGGTGATCGAAGAATCATTGGAGCCTCAACTGTCGACGGAATCATACGATTAAGAGGCGGCATCGCATCGAACGTGACCGGGCGAGCCGAGGAAAAACGTCGAAACCGAAAGTTCGGCCGGAGACACGTTGATATCGCAGAGACGAAAAGTTTTCGCTCTCATCGAGCTTCTTTTTGAGTTTCCGGATGTTCGACGGAGATGCCGGGGGATCGTCTAGTTTTTGTCGGCGACGCGATGCTCTTCTTGCAGATAGGCCATAAATGGCCGAGCTCGTAATTTCGAATAAAGGAAGCATAACCGTGCGTCTTAAACTCGAACTTAAAAAGAGGAAGAGAAAATAGAAGGGGGGGGGGGGGGGGGGAAGGGACTGTGGGCAAAACGGGGGTGCTGAAAACCCCGCGGACGGTGCGGGGATGCGGCGGAAAAAAAACGATCCGTTCGACTATTAGTGGCACACCATTACCTCGCGATGCATTCATAACAACCGCGCCACCGTTTTCTACTTTTACGATCCCGGCGACCCGACATCGTCGATATTGCACAGTTCCTTGGAACAGGAGCGGAGATCCGCGCAGAAAACGGCGGAAAATCATTTTTCGTAATTATAATTGTCAAGCACGATCTGGGACATCGTATAGGCCATGTAGTATGAGACGCCACATTATTTGAAGAGAAACTCGGTCAGTATTCGAATAGTTGTGACTCAAAACTTGGCATTTTTATTAAGACCCAAGCATTTAAGAATTTTGTTTGAACGTTTTAGGTCATCGTTCTCTTTTATTAGAACGCGATGTCTTACTTTCAAGTTTATTCAATTGATAACTTCATTCTTCTCATGACAACTATTTTGAAACAGAAATGTGGTACATTTCTAATTGAACGTATTTTTGTAAACTTTTTGTTTTTTGAGTACCGATATTTTTCTATCAAAAATAGTTGCAACGAAAAGTATATCCGCTTAAGATGTCCAATACTTCCCTTAGTGGTTTTTTAAAACACTCTTATACCGTTCGCTGACTAATCAAGGAAAACTCATCTATGAAAATTTCAATTCTGTAACTTGTCCGTAAGGGTAGTTACTTACTTAGAAACAAACCAATATACACTTGAAACATAAAATTGTTTAATCATAGTGACTGCTAATGAAATGCCATCGTAATGGGGTTAGCCCTTCCCACTTTTGTATTAGCGCCTCCCCGTTTTGGGTTGGTCCCTCCCACTTTTGTATTAGCGCCTCCCTGTTTTGGGTTGGTTCCTCCCACTTTGTATTAGCTCCGCCTTTTTTGAGGTCAACCCATCCCCGTTTTATAATAGCTCCTCTCTGTGTTGTATTAGCTCCTCCTCGTGTTTGGTTGTCGCCTCCCATTTTTGTATTAGCCTCTTCCCTTTTGGTTTGCCCCTCCCCTTTTGGATCAACTCTTTAGAGTTGCCAGCACCCCCTTTTGTATTAGCTCATCCCACTTTGGGGTTGGCACCTTTCCTTTTAGAATTGCATAATTAAAAGGTCACTTTGAGAGACAAGCTGCGGATTAACAATAACAACTGATGAGATGAGCCACAATTTCTTTACATTTCATCTGTATTTGTTGAAGACGGAATACCTGGATCTATGTTAATGAAATGTAACGTACAGAATATTAAACGAAGTCGTAATGATGAACGTGTAGCTACTGTAACTAACTACTGTAACAACCTTTGCGGACACATTACAGGGTTGAAATCTTGCACAAAAGAGCAGCTTTCCTTGCTCAGCAATCAAACGCTATAAGAGTCATTCAAAAATCCCTAAGGACAGTTTTAATCATTTTAATAGGCTAGGTCCTTCCATAGGATATTTTATGTCATCCAAACTCATTTATTCATACAGACCCATTTATTCAGTTTAAAATTGTACACATCGCAATTTTGTCAGTCTGTACTGACGATGACAATTGCGTTAAAAATTTTTAAAATTAGTACGTTTGATGCATTTGTCATATTGTTGTTATCACTTTACCATGTTTCTTGTAATGTATCATTGTTAATAACCTTCCTGTGATATGTATGAGTATGAGCAGCATTTATTATTATTATTTTTGTGAGCATCGTTACTGACACTCAACGATGGTTCAATGTTAGAAGATTACTGTCTTTTGTATTGATTCGTTTAGGAAATTGTAAATTGAATGTAACAGTATACTTGAATAAATTAACCCCTTACCGTACCATTTTCTTTACAATTACTATTTCTTTACAATTCATATTTCTTAGAAGAAAAAGGAATTTCATATTTATTGTGTGCTTACATCTACTCGTATGTTTAAATATTGTATTTTCATCAGGAGTCTGTTTCGTTAAAGTACGGCAAGGGGTTAAAATACAAGTAAAAGATTGCCAGAAAGTAGTACGTCGTGCGAAAATTGCGAGAACGCGAATACTTTAAAGTTAAATGTTTATGGCTACGTTATTTTTACGATTTTTCGCAAAATATTTCACGTAGTACGTTTTTACAGATATCGATTTTTAGAAGAATGGAAGGTTAGTGAGATTCTCGAAAAACAATCAAGATCCCTGTATTATTCTTGTTCGGGCCATAGTCGCGTTATTATTAAGTAAGAACATTCTTCATTGTTTGTTTTAGAGCAAGAAAAGGCCCGAAATAATATAATAGATAACAAATAATGGGCACAATTTAAAAAAATATATATACTCTAACTACTCGCGAACGTATATATCAAATCTTATGCAAAATGTTTAATAGTTTGAAAAAACAATTCCTGAAAGTTGTTTCAGGAATCGCATTCAAGACGAGACTACTCCCTCTTATGGGATATTCTGTGGAGATAAAAGTTCAACTCGTACAGAAACTAGTATAACTTCGTAACATTGTGCGTCTGAGCATAGCTTAATTTTATTGGTCGAGAACCGGCGCACCTTACATCGGTCATCGACGCTTCGCTTAAAAATGCTCACTGTTTATTGAGCACCTCTCGCAATACGAACAAAACAGAAGAAAAATTAGTACGGCTCGATGGCGACCAGGAAAGGGACGATGGTAAATGCTTACGGAGGACCGAGGGGCGGGGCGGGGCCAGGACAGGGGAAACGAAGAGAGGGAGCTCTAATTGAGATCAATTGCAACTCAGCCAGGGTCAACTCGCTCCAGACCGCTGCGAGGATGGCCCGGCTTCATTCTGCGCGTGTTCGCGGATATAACCTCACGCGGACGAAACGCGCGTAGCTCGCATATCAAGCAGGGAAAATTGGGGATCAATTGCTCGTGATTTCAGTCGTGAGAAATGCCACTGGCGTCGGCCAGCGTCTGATCGAGCCCGATCGTTCGCCGTGCGAAAATTAGACAGGTCGCACACGCCGATTTGTCAGCGCGGTGGTCAATCCCGATAGGCAAACATTAGAAATTTTAGAGGCTGTTCTGATTCGGGAGGGTAACAAAAAAAAAAACAGTTTACTTTCTATTCTATTTTCTGGTTCGTTAACCGCCACGTCGTGTCGATGGAAATGTATTCTTGTCACGCTGCACTTTATTAGAATTTAAGAGAATCGAAAGGGCGCAAGTGATCACGATAGTATACGAGTCTCTTAGTTGACAAGTAGTACAAATCACGCTGGACATTTGTGTAGTACTATACAAAAGATTAACCCATTGTACCTTTACTGTAACGAAATGACGCGAGAGGATAGTGTTAACTAGACTCCGGATTTGTACATTTTGTCTAGGTGAAATACAAAATTGTAAGAACATTAAATGAATTTAAGAATATCTTTATATTATGTAGGACTTACAAAATGATTAAAAGAGGAAAGGCATTTTTATCGGACTCACGTCATTCTTCCAATTAACTTAGACAATTTTTTGTATAAAAATCCGCAGTCTGGCGATAGCATAATATAAAGGAAAAACTATCACTATGTGAGACCGTAATGAACAATTGTGTCTACTTAAAGTCGATTACTTAAAATAAGTAATTATTAGAGATACTAATTTTCTTGGCTCTTATTTATATTGTCAGTAGTGATCACGTTGTTACAAAACCGGGAAGTATTCCTATGAATACAACATCGAAACTGGTAATTAAATTTCGTAATAACTCCGCAGAAATCAGAAAAATTGTTGTATCAGTTCTAAAAAAAAAAATGTTGCTTCAGTTGCTCGGTGACTTTAGTGTCAAGATTTCAAGTTTCCAGATCGATCCGATCCACCGACAACGCGAAGCGACGAGAAGAAAAAAAAAGGACAGAGAGTGAGTCGAACGACGAGTGCTTTCAGATAACAGTTTTCGAACGACCAGCGGAAACCAAGTGGAACTCGTTGCCATATAATGGATATTACCGCTGACGACTATAAAAATTAAATCGGCAAACTTTTGGCCCTATAGTGTCGGCTATCCAATGGCGGTCGGTTGGAGGATAGGCGAGCGAACGATAAACCTTTATTACTTCGACAAAGCGCTCGACTATAGAGCATTTCCATGGGACCATCGCGACTCTTGAAACTTAGGTTTATAGGTGTGATCATTCGGATCGATTCATTATTAACGTTACGAGATTCCTCTCAATACTTTTTTTCCCCCCTCCTTCCCTATGTATTTCTGCTAATGATCGAACGTGCTATAAAGACAAATTATATATCTATATAGCCATTGTACCTATCCTCATTTATTTTTAGTTTAATTTATTTATTGCTGTAACCGTTAGAGGCGATATTATCTATGTATATCGCGATATTAAAAATTTGAAGTTTATTGGGTAATTAGTTAGCTGTTTTTGACGAGTATACCTGTCGTAATACAAAATTTTCCTTTATGACGAGTGTCCTAACCGAAATCAGCTAATAAGTTAATAACAATATGTACTTCGATATTTTTTATCAAATTATAAATTTTATGAAAGAGTGGCATTTAAACAAAAATGTACAATATAATTACAGTAACCTTATATACTTTTCAAATCGGACAGGATCGACAAAATAATGTAATATAAAACGTTACCAATAGAGAAATGTTTAAGTACTGAGAAAATTTTTGTCACCGTATTAATTATGCACTTGCATTGTTAAGATGAGTGTCGTATGTAATTCAATTGAAATCATGGTTTATTAATTATCCACGATTTAGATTTTATAATCTTTTATTCTGAACCATATCACAGTGATCACGATAGTTTCGTGTTATCGTGCGCTTCGTGATACACGTACGGTTCTGTAATTGCGGAAACTCAAGTTTATGGGGGAGTTATCGCCATCTGAAGGTAGCCACTTCGAGTCTATCTCGAGTACTGTGAAAAATTATAACATACTTCAAATTCTATAATGGTGCAGCTTCTTACTTAAACGAAATTGCTAAAGATATCTTTTTTTGGCAAAATCATGTTTTACACCTATGTTTCGTAATGATATCTATTTTAATCATCTGCCTTTCAATTGATTACCACACGGAAAGATCAAATCTCATACATTTAAATTTGTACCAGAAATATATTTACAATATGTTGGCATTCAAAACTAAAATTGAAATTGAGATATTAAATAATTGTAGAGGAATTTCAAAATGAATCGCGAGCGAATAGTTCATAAAAGTGAATGAAAATAATTCTTGCATAGCGATATATGAGCCGTTCAGTGCATACGTCGATTAACTCCATAAAACAAAAAGTCGAGAAACGCGATGAAATGATGTACATTGTTTTTTAAAATTCCTGTTATAATATAGATTCACATATATAATATAGAATGCATAAATACAGATACATATAGCTTTCATTTAACGGTGTATAAAATTAGCAAGAAAGAATAGCCAAAAAATAATCGTCAGTAATGTTACAGTTTTTATGTGACTGGTGGAGTTAATCAATTTGGCAACTGAAAAAAGTAATAAAGTTAAATTCAGTCTTTAATTTTAAGTTTTTTATTATAGAAAAAGTTAGTTATTATATATTTTGATTACAGCTTTTCCATAAAATTACAAATGTGAGGATTCGTCATTTCGATTTGTTGTCAAGTTTTTATAGTAAATATTACTATAAAAACTCTTACTTATTATTTTCGTATATTATACGAAATCCCGGATGTTGAATACAAATGTGATCGATTTAACGTGAAATGGTATCATTTCTCTTGACTAATTTACAGAAAGGATAATCGTTACCGTTTTAGCGACTCTATTAACATTTCAATACCTATTTTATTACACCAACCCATCCATGTAATAATACCAACCTAATGCTTTCCTCTAATTCCACTACCAATTATTTGTTATTTGAAATTTATTCAGTACACTTCGGTATAATTCGGTATTTTATAAAAACGCAAATTAATTTCAATTGATGTAATTTGTATTTCGTATAAATGAACCATTG
The DNA here is from genome assembly GCF_028453695.1 of Augochlora pura. Taxonomy (NCBI): domain Eukaryota; kingdom Metazoa; phylum Arthropoda; class Insecta; order Hymenoptera; family Halictidae; genus Augochlora; species Augochlora pura. The sequence continues at coordinate 6,898,690 of NC_135772.1, forward strand.
AATTGTTGAAATCTTTACTAGCCGATTGATTTTGACTAGCGTAAATTCATTTCAATATTAATATAGCGTGAAATATGTAACGGCATCTTTGTGTCACACATTTAATGTCCAGATGAAGTCAACTGCGACGTTAGCGAAACGCAGCGATAATTTTGTTAAGAGCAGATGGCTTACATCTGGAATCCTCAACAGTTAGCATGTCGAGTCGCCAGCTAGCGATCATAAAATAACACATAGTTTCGCATCACATACTCTTATATTTAATATCATCAGAATATTGTTACATCTAGATATATTATCCATTATAGTAACAATTACGCTATATTCTATTTATATTAGTTGACAATAAAATTATGTCTCGTTTAAGACAGTCGTTTGAGGGGGGACAGCTACTTCTTCAATTAATATTTCATTAATAATATCAACTTCTTCATACACTAAATACACTTCAAATCATCAAAAAAATTTTAATTTTAAAATGTTTAAAAGCAAAACTTTAATATCTAAAATATATATACAACATTAGTTTTACAGGGCACTAAGAGTCAGCGATTTTTATTGAAATATTTGTACTGGAATATATGTCACATAAACATAACTTTGCTGTCTCAATAAATGTAAATTAAACAATTTGTTATCCGCCATCTTGAAGGAACCCATCATTGCTATAAATGCATAAACATATGTATACATTATAATAACAACAAAAAGACCAGATTACACTCTGTTCAATGTAGTTATATCAAATATGAAACGTTCTCCTTGTGTAACCCTTTATGAGTTGTAATTCTTGAAATGGTACTAATAATGAGATGCTTGTTCAGTGACGTCTCACTGGTTGTATCGTTAGCACGGTTACTTCAATGAAATTATACAGAAGCTCCGTTCATGGCGACGGGATAGATGATTTAGGGTGGCATTGCATACAGGTAAATGGCCATGGTCAGCTCACGGCTGACTGCACGTAATTCAACAGGTGGGTAATAGAAAGGTGGGGTTAGGGCCAGCGTGTTACCTCGTTTTCCTCGGTCTCATTGAATTCCGCTCGTTTACTCCTTCACCCCACTCTCTTTGCTCACCTATCCTCGTTTCCACCCTTTCACGCAACTTCCCTTGAGTATCTCCCTCCACTATCTGCTTTCATAATCAAGGGTTCGTGTCTCGTTAAACTCGCCTCTAAAGAAGCTAAAGGGCCTTTCTTAAACCGTAAAATTATTCTACCGCGACAATTCATCTCCAAACACTTTACCAACAATATCAACATTATTGTAGGAATATATTTAACAATAAGTTGTTTAAAATTAACAGAAACATACCGAAATTGAGAACACGACTACTGCGAAACTCTTATGCTTCTATACACTTCGACTTCCAGAACAACTCTGCGGTCCCTTTTAACCCTTAGCACTCGAGTGGCGCCTCTGAGGCGCCAATGAAAATCGTTAAATCATTTCAAAAATAATTTTGACATTACTGAAGACCCTTCTATTTAAAAGATTGTTAAAAGCGTAACAGTTTTATGATTCACTAGCCTCGATTTCGTATCTATAAATCGTACTGAGTTATATAAAATGGAAATGCAGCTGGTTAAAATAGCTATTTTAGATCTAGGCTTAAAATGGTCTAGGGTGCAAAGGGTTATTAAAGGAAACCGTTAGCCGATCATAGTTATTTAAACTGTTTAAATCGCAACGGCGGATGTTGCTCGCTCTCTTTGATGTCGCGCCTCTTGGCCCCTATAATGTCTTAAAAGTTACATAGTCCTTACAATCTAACGCTCGCCTTACATTTACGATATTACATTATTTTAAACATATAACATCTTTTTCTCACGAAAGGTCATTTCTAAACGTCTCGTGTAAACGTTAAAATTCGTAAAATTCTTCATCTTTTCTCTAGCAACATAGTATGACGTCATAGGTCATTGAATTCGTCTACACACGACCCATAATAACATGAAGTAAAGAATATGCAATGCCATTTAAAAAGTTGCAGGTGATCTCAACTTTTTGTAGAAAATAAATTTTTTAAATTCAATATCTTACGAAAACATTTTTTGTCAGATTAGCAGTAGTGCTTGAAAAAAATGTGTACAGGAACTAAGGAAGCACCCTGTATACATATACTTCGCGCGTAGTATTTTCTATGAATCAATGAAGTACGATTCGGGGCATTAGAAGGTTTCTCATAAACGAAGTACAAACTGATAACATCGGTCAGGTTAGATTACAGTTCGCTCGAACGCTCCGCTAAGTGCTCGGGAATTTTCCGCAGTACCCCGAACGAAAATCTTGGAAGCGAACAGGTGATTAGAGGACGGGTAAAAATGAAACTTATGAAAAATTATCTCGAACGATGAACACGACGCCTCGAAACAATTCAATGAAGCGAACCTTGCCAGCCGACAGGGAATTAACGCACGGAAACGGGCTTCTTGCGATCATTATCGGCACAGGGAGCTAGACCGATTTTTAAGGCGTTAATGGCGGAAGGTGAGTAGCAGAATGAGTAGCAAAAGTTACGTGCCCGCGTAAAGTGTTCATAACAAGGTCATTATTCAAACTCCAACGCCGCTAAGAGCTGGCCGAATTTATTCGGCCGGTCTTCAGCCGGAGTGTTTTTTTACCGACACGACGGATTGTGTTTCATGCTTTAGTAGCCGTGATTTACAGCGCTGTCGTTAAAACGAGAGTACAAGTAAATCGCTCAATCTTTCAACACCGAACCTATCATGCGACTCGAAATGTCCGGTTTCAAAGTTTTGTATTTTAAAATTGTTAGGATCTTAGAGACACTTTCGTTGCAATAAAAATTGGGAAAGAATTTAAATAAATTTGGATTTGACATTCGTGTAAAGCATTGCACATCAGTTATTTAGTGTCGGTAGGTTCTATTCTTTTCAAAATTGAAACAATAAGATAAAATAATTCAGACACAAATTTAGCATACCAGTTTAGTATTCATAAGTGTTTGTTAGTTTTTGCAGCGAGTTCTTATTAATTAACAGAATTTTAGTGTATTATAGTACTTAATATACAGAAAGTTATAAATTATATTCTTGTAAATATTAAGAACAGCTGACAAGTTTGAACAGCTGACATAATGCTTGAAAGACAAATTAAAGTACATAATATATATACAAAATTGTAATTGACACTCGCACAGAGGATTCTTTCGACAAAAATATGACTATCTATGCTTAGTATCATTTATGCTTACGATTTATCAATTTTCTAACATATATTTCATAGGTACTCCTTCTAGATAAGTCAGTTTTTCTATAAATCTCAGTAAAACATGTATAATCTGAACGAATCGCCAGAAACACTAAATAACAATATTTGGAGTTTTCTTTTATTTGGTCTAAGTTTCATTGAAAATGAGTTACGCAGTGCAGAAAATCATAGGATCTTTGGTCGATAAACCAATACAGTTGTTTTTTTCATAAATAAACAATAGATAGCAGCACTTATATTAACCACGGATAGATTGACCGAAATTATACGGAGGAAATTGCTTTCTTCGAAGAAAAACATTGACATTTTTCTTTCGTTTCTCTCCTGGTTGGGTTTATTTGTGCGCATCTCACAATAAAAATTATGCTTTGCGTTATTAATAGCATCGTTACTTTTTGCAGTCAAAATCCTTACTTATTTTACTTTTAAGGCAATGGACTAACACTAATCGGCGTCTGAGTCGTCCATTTATAATGCGGGCCCGTACGGCCCCGAGGCCCGCGCGTAAAAGTTGATAGCTGCAAACAAAATAAACGCTCGCAGAACCTGAAATCATGATGCAGAATTTCGGTCGAGCAGTGCCGAACCAGCGGCACGCTCGCCCGCCGACGATCGCGATGTTTCTTTTTTCGATTAGAGAGTATCGCCTAACGCTAAGTCGACAGGTGCGACAGTCGGATAGAAGACAGGTATCCGATCAATTTACCGGCAACAGCTGCAGCGCATTTCGCGCGAGGTGACGCAGTTATTTGCGAATAGCGTTGTCTCCCGTCGTATGGGAGTAGAGTTCTACGTCCCACGAGCGCCTAGTTCTTCGACGGCAGTCTACCTCCTCGGCTTACAATTAATTTAATAGGCGAGGATTACCGGGCGGAGGTTGCTCGGTCTGTTGTCGGGAATTGAACGTATTCAATCGGTGTATCATGGGGTCCGACGGATTTTATCGGTGCAGTTTGAATGATTACCGATGGTGCACCCGAATAGGCTTGCGATAATTAAGCTCGATTGAGTTTCCCGCGCGTATTCTTGTGCCTGGTCTAATTGCAAGGCGTTCTACATTCGCGACGAACCCGGGAGAAATCGTTAACAAGCGAAGGCGACAACACTGGGATCATCGATTTCAATCAGTCAGACACATGCCCGAACGTTCGCCCGATTGCGCAATCTGTTCCTCGTAAGGTATTCACAAGTATTCGTAGCTTATCGACGCGGTTGTAATCTTAACTGCTTACTACTAAAATCGGAAAAGAAAATAACACTGCAATCTGTCCAGGAAATTAACACTCGATCTCACACAGCTACATTGATTAGTACTTCGTCCTTAATCCTTTGCGCTCGAAGATATTTAAACTCTGAATCGAAACTGGGTTCTTTTGACCTACACTATTTCCATTTTGTGGTAGACTTTATGCGTACGAAATTCAGTCATCTTTCATTTGATTTTATTTCTCATTCCATTTTTCATTTCATTTTTCATTTGATTAGATATCGTAGTTGTAACATTTCTAAAGCAATACTCAGTTTTGGCTGTTTGATTGATCTACAATGAATACAATTCCTATCTTTTTAATCAATAGATTTGTTTTGGGCACACATTTCTGACCAATATCAACTAGGTTATGTCAAGATTGCCGCTTCAATGAACCTTATATTACAAATTATGAATCTTAAAAAACACGAACCTTAACAAGCATTTAATTGTACCTTAGACGAGATAACTTTGTCTTCAAGAATTATAAACTTCGAATTAACCTTTTAGATACGGCAGGATTTTGCGCAAATAAAGTTTTTCGTAACTAAATTACGATTTTCTCTTAATATATATTTTTTCCGGATATCTATATATAGTACTAATAACATATATTCTTTTCTTAATATATTGTATATACACACTTTCACTTTAATTGTTTGCTTCAATAAATAATAAAACAATTGAGTAAAGCACGAGCCATTCGCGAAAGCCACTATAGTGGCGCGTAGTATCTAAAAGGTTAATGACCAAGGAAAGTAAATTTTTAGATTTGAAGTCTGAAATTGAATATTTCAAATTCCTAATATTAATGACATTTCAAATTAGAAATTTGAAATTTAGAATTCCGTTTTCGCCCAAGGAATCTTGAGATCAGATTCGCGATCATACAAAAGCGAAGACTGGCATGATCGCGTTCGTAGTGAGGAAGCAAGGAGTGTATCAGCTTGAAAAGAGCCGGTTACAGTTGGAATCGAACCAGAAGAGGAACGGGAAGAATAAGCTCGACGGAAGATTGCGGCGATGAAATTGTTAAGAAAACGAAATTCCGGCGTAGATACGCATTCCGGTCACGTTTTGGTAGCCCCATGATGGTTCACGCACGAGAAACGCGCGCGGCGAAAGAAACGAAATGTACGGGGTGGCGCACAAAAAAATAGGTTCGCGGGTACAGTTTTACAGTTCCGCTGTCTTCTAACATACTGTAAGATCGAATTACATTTGGTACGGTAGAGAAATGGTTAAATATTTGGTTAAAGTGATTTTGAGCCAGCAATTAAAGACCAAAATAAAATTCTGATCGTCGGTAATGGTTTTTCGTAACCAATATATAATTCTGGCTACAAACAATGGTTATTCATAACTAAAAACTGTTTTCCTCAGTTATAATGGCTATCTTTGGCAAGTTAACACTTTCGTCCTCTATAATTTTTATTTGTCTTATATATAACCAGAAACTACTTTCGTCATTTACAATGATTACTGGTAACCGAACAAATTTTAGTCATTTATGACTGTTAATTAGTAAATAAAATTAATTGTTCCGTCCCCAATTTACGCAGCTACACGGTCACGAAAGAATTGTCTTACGGGCCAGGGAACACTTGGTTCCCTACTATAATGGTAAACACATAAATGTATAATAGCAAACACATAAACGTAAAAAAAGCGTAAACGCATAAAAATGTAAAATCATAAACGACTCATAAACTAAACGGGGCTCGTCTAGCCTGTCCAGGTAGCTCGGTAAATGCAATTACCGTCAACATGCGTCGCACGCATTTGACGTATAACATAGCGTCGGCGGGCCCTCTCCCTCTTTCCTTGCCCTTTCCTTAAGGTCCTAAAGAAACGCCTTCAGGATTGGCACAGAGTGAGAGCGAGGCCAATCAGATTTACTTGAAATTAACTGGAAACTTCGAGTCCACCCAAACCGAGTCGAAGTGCGTGACGACGCACTGGGATTCGGCAGTTTCACTTTAGAACTCCGTAGTATCAACAAGATCTCCGTTAACATTCAACCAGTAGCCCAACTGTATTGTAATTATAGCTGGAGACAGATAATCGTGGTGACCTCCGCACAACTGTACTTATTAAACTAGCGAATAAATAGTAGGGTTAGTAGCAGCTATTCATTCTGTTTTTCAACATTTTCAATCATCTCCGCCGCCATTAATTTGTCGTTGGAGGCGCAGCATCGAAACACAACCTTGGATCTGTGCACCGTACGAGATTGATCGAACGGTACCAAACACTAATAGAAGTTCATTTCTCTAATCGTTGCATTGTTAAAAATTTCCTGTTAATGACAACTAAATAATAAAAACTAAAATAACTAAAATTAATTATACTAACCTGTATGCATTATGCGAATAAAAATTAGTTTTCTACCAATGATTTTCTCTGCTATATTTTTGACGTAACTGTTATTTTAGGTCTCTAAAATTTTGGCATTTCAGTTCGAGAATTTTTAATGAACATCTCTGCGGTTTCTCTTGTCAATACAAAACATAATTCCACACAATTTTGATAGTATCGTTCTCGAGACATGCAAGGTAGTTTAATTTACTAGGACCTAGTTCTGACAACTCCTTAATACTCTACCGTAAATATTTTTACATCTTCGTAACATTAGCATCAAAAAATATTCATTTTATTCATCGCGAGAGGTATCTAATATTTAGAATATAGTATAATAATATTTCAACAATATATAGCAAATTATTGGTTGCCTTGCCAAACGATTTACAAGCTACCGGTCGAGGTAAAAGGTTGATTTACAGGGTACCGGTCGGTAAAGTGTTAATCTAATCTCGATTTAGATATCGCCGAATAAATGATTTATTCAATGTCTGAGTATTAATTCTGTTGAAGCCGATTTGATGTGCGCCACCCGGTAGGAAGGGTGCAGGCTAAGAGAAATTCAGGGAAGCAGCAACAAGTGTGACATCCCTTGCTCTCCGCTTTTTACCTTCCCCAGACTCCTAGCCACCTTTCCCGAGGGGCGTAATAGCCTCTCTTTGTCCGCCACCTCTCTGTCGGAAGACAAATAACGCGCGAGAAACCAGGCCAATCTTTGTTCTCCTCCTCATGATGCGATTTATATTGCTGGACTGACTTTATCGTTTACGTCTGCTCTTTTCCACGTAATTCTGCATGCTCATTGGTGCATTAGCTGATCCTGCAATTACAAAGGGTAGCAGCGTCGACATTCAAGCACACGCGTTGCAACCTAAAACACTGTTGCGTTTATTAATATTTCGTTTTTTGTTTCACTCCGTTCGTAACATTTTTATGGTGAAAAATTTCACACCTAAACCCTTATGGCGATTTATCCAGTTGTGACTAATTATATTCATATACTGACATTTATGCGAACTTGGAATTTACGACAATCTACAAAACGATTTTATGAGAACTATTGGTCGAGGTGAGAAACGTAGTGTATCGTGGAACATTTGTTGAACTCAGTTTATTGATATGAAATTTGATCGTACTTAATTCGTTGAAAGCTGTTTCTCGATGTTATACGTACATTTGACGACAAGAAATTAAAAACATGTTACACAGATGCATATTCTTAAATGTAGAATAAAAATTTCTAGTGTGTCAACGAAAATAATAATTTTATTTTTTATAACTTTTTATTTATTTTTTATTTCTATTAATTTTCTTTTTGTCCTATGTACTAAATAAAACGATATTACAATATGAAGAATATGTTACGTGTTGCATTATAATATGTTTTACCTTTAATTTGCTAAGACGTATATTTATTAAAATATCAAATTTTAAATTTCAATAATTTAGTGTCAGAAATAATTTCAAGAGACATGTAATGCACATTCCAATTGAATATTCCTGAAAAAAAAAGAAAACAATACAATAAGATCGCTTTATAAACTGATGCATTGAAATTTGCATACAACCATCCTGAAAGAGCCAGGTGTCCGATGACTTATAAACAGTGACATGATTTGTGTCTACCAAAATGAATATGGATATCTGGCTCCCCGTTTTCCACAGAATACACAATTTTCGAGCTGATTACAAGCTGTCTGGCCAATGATCGGCATAAAATCTATCAAATACGTAGCAATTATCGTCCACGCTCGCGGCCATTCCACGATACGTGTTATTGTGATTCCGCCTCAGCTATATTTTGTTCAGGCTTCATTAACGTTACAAGCGCCGATATTAATCGCTATAGACACAGTCGAATACGTAATGTACACCCTGAATTTCCTCTGATTACTTACAATTTATGCGTAATACTTCCTTCAAGGAATGTGGACGCACACGAAGAAATACTATCAACTATTTACAATTAGTATTCCGGCGATGGTAAATTCTTGATGTACCTAGCGTGAAGATTTTCTATATTGATACAGGATTTCGAAGTGATTACTATATTGCCAATTTTGTGTCATACGTGGCTAAGTACAGAAGAGTAAAGACCTCGGAAGAATTTAATAAAATCGTTGCATTCCTTTCCATTTATTAAAACTATTAAAAAAGAAGGCACACTCATATTTGATTTTTGTGTTTTGTAGTTCAATGATTACCTTCATAAACTTTTTATACATTCAATTTTATGTCTATTCGTGCAGCTTTGTTTATTAAATATTAGATTAGTTCGTACAACTGCATTTTCTCATTTCTTGCAGCAGTAAATAAAAGACTGGCCATGTAATTTATCTAAAAGTGAATTCGTCATAAAGTGCTGTTCGATAATTACTCGTACATATACATGCGAAAGATTAATATATAGGATTGGATATGTGAAGGGAAGCTACTGAATCATAAAATTAAAATACTTCATAAAATGATACGTGTCACATAACTTTGTTAAATGAATGCGAATAAGGGAATAAATGAAATGTGTACTGCGCGCGTCGAATGCAGGTTTAATTATAAATTTTTTACGATATAAAACGAATATGAAACGGACTTGTTAAGTAACAATTACACGGCTTCCTAACTCGGAGCCATCCTTTCAAGAATTTTGCCGCGCCGAACCCTCTGCTGCGCGTGAAATAGGAAAGCAAGATTCACAGGTAGACATCGAAGATCGTCGACAGAAGGTGAAACGATGTCGTCGCGGGGGTTGAAAGCTCGATAACGGGTAAGGGGCGACCCGTTACGAGCCGACAAGACTCGCAGCGACGAGTGGGTTGCAGCATGAGGGGTGGAAAAAGGTTGCGAGGACACCAGTTGCTAGGCAGCGCCTCTCAATCAGCGTTTCGCCACACGTTCGGCTGGCCGTGTATCTCGGCAATCCATAATGCAACGCTCTTTATCAACCTGAATCTATCCGGAGCTGCTGCTTTGCTTGTTCCCGCCTGCGAAAAGGGTTCTCGACAGGTGTGCGCGACGCGGGGACGCCGGGTATGTCGCGTCTTGTGACGGGCCATCAATAGACTGCGAATTTTATGCGCTCACAGTGCTCTGCGAGTGCTACGGTCGTAAGAAAATGGGGACGCGATAATTCCGACAGCAAATGCGACAAATTTCTTGCGATTTTTAATGTGCTTTTATAGAGGTCAAAGGAAAATCGCAATCGTTCATAATAGTATATCAAAATTTTGTAAGACTTAACTATTTTATCCCCTGTTGTGTTATGAATAAACTGCGGATGTTTATGTGCGATAAATATGCGAAATACGTATGACATATACATATACGAGGAATATAAGATATTTTTACGCATATTTTGTACATTTTTATGCATATTCTCCATTTTTGTGCATGAATAGTACAGGGTGGACAGGAATATAATTTCACACCTTGACAACAAGGAAAACATTCTGCTTAGTACATGGTTAGCAACAAATAATGTTTCTAAACACTATTTTGGACGGAGACAACTGAGGTATAAGAATAGACAACAACTAAAGTTTTTACAAAGATGAACAAATTTTGAAGTCAATTTTTTTTTAAAACGGAGCCCTGATCAAAAATTTTATACAAAGTTTCTTATCTTTTCACGTAGAGCCACCCTTTATTCGCTTGTACTACAAATTCCGGCTCACCCTGTATACTACATTAAGTGTTAAGTATAATGTGAAGTATCAAGAAACGTTTTACAGTTATTCTAATGTATTATGCTTCTAATTACAGTATATTAGGGCAGCAACTTTTTCCAAATTTGGTGACGTCTATTTATGGCGTTCGTTGATGAAGATTTATTTGTAATGAATACTATCCGGTTATCATACAAGGGTTTACTAATACACTAAATTAATTTGAGAAATTAAATGATTCTGAATAAAGCAGAATATTCCTTTAAATAATAATTTCAAACAGATTTATTACATTATATTAATCTAAATAATTCGGTATACAAAATTATCGTCGTTTTGAAAAAATTCCAATATTAAAAAATAAAATAAATAAAAAATTATTAAAAAATTACTGGTAGAGAAAGGGTTTATATATATTGTCGTTGATTGAGTTAGTTTCAATGCCGAATTGGAAACAGTAAACGCATAGTGAAATTTTTGCATTGTAGAGAAACGACACAAGCTATCCCTGGCGTATTGATTATACATATAAATGGAAAGAATAATTTAATTTTTATAGTTTTTAATCGTTATACTGGCAGAAGAAAAATATTTCTGAATTATATCTAAAAAAAAGAAATATATTTTACATTGCACTTGTAACAGAATTATAGATTCGTTTATAAAAAATTGAAGGTTTGAGAACTTGATAACCTATTTGAAATATAAGCCTATTATTTAATTCAATAACAATATTTTTGAGGGATTCATTCGGAACAGAAAAATTTGAGATGGGAAGGTAGGTGATTCGCCCTGCAGGTATACATTTACTTCAACATGGGATCCATTTAATCGTACCGTATTTGGTATCTCATTCAATATTCGTGTTACATTACTCTGAATTTCAGAAGTTAATTGCGTATGCGTTCGATTTACCAGTATTTTCATTTAGCGACACACAAAAATGTGAAAATATTTCAAACCGATCTCCCCTTTCACACATCGCAGTTATTTCCTTTCAATTTTCTTTATGATATTATTTAAAAAAAATTTTAAATCATAAATATAATCCATTGTAGCCAAAAAATTTGCTTCAAACTGTGATCTGCTTCAATGAACGTATTCGAGCGCAATTCGCAGAACGAAGGCTACAATTAGAGCAAGCAATGAACAATTTTATTTGCAAAGCTGCTTAATAAATTGAAGAAATAGAAGTATACGTATGACAGAACTACGTAATAGACAGCAACGTAGTAGACAGAACTAGACGATCTGGAAACTCACCAGTAACAAAAAACAGTAGAATTTTAATTTTACCTTGATTTGTACGCATTTCTATTTTACAATTGAAATGGTTGAAGGAAACGAAGTTTACACATGGATTTATTAATCAACGTTATTCATTTTGTTTGCAAAAAATACTATTACTGCGAAAAGTAATGTTTAGGTTTTTACGTCCACCTATTAACGCATCCAATCAACGTTGCCGTATTGATGCATTTAGGCTCATGCGTCGATACTATCCTAAAATATAAAAGAAGGGAAACTTCTTCGTCTCTTGGGGAGGGGGAGGGGGTAGATATATTTGAATCTCTTAATTGCAGGAGAGCCAATTCCCAATGGGCTACTCGAAATATAAAACCGGCTGGACTTCAACATGGTCAACGGGCATCGCCAATAATCGCAAAAGCATAACGAAGCATTCTTAATTGTAATGCAGTTGGCCTCGGCTCCATCGGCCATTTTTAATGGACTTAAGTCTACTCCGCCGTGGCAAATTCTCCTATCTGAATAACCGATCGACAAGATTTTGCCCAACAAGATTAGTTTTAGCAGACGTGTAATCGGCAAAACAATTACATAAGTATTGATAATAATAATATCTTAAACTATATAGAGTGTCTCACTTAATATCAGCATTTTGACTATTTCATGTATTGTCGATAACAAAAGGAAATGTCAGGGAAACACGATTCAGTTTTACGGAGAAAAAACAGTAGTGTGCAATACGTATTGATCTCTGATCTATAAACAAATCTACTACAAATTTCCAATTCATAACCTAATTTTTTAATGAAGTATATTAGAATTATCCTCGATTATCCAAATCTTCAATAATCAAATTTATCAATTAATTTAGAAATAAATCGATGGAAGAAGACATATGTACGACACTGTTTATCGCAAAACTCAGTAAAGCTTTAATCGAGTAACTGTTCCATTATTCGCACACTCGTGTTTCCCTAACTTACTACGGATAGCCGAGGTTCTATTGCAATTTACAATAGCCGGTTTTAAAGATCCAGTGTTAAATAATATAGCATGAAACGATCACAAGCGGCAGCGGCTAATCTGTCGGCGACATAATCGAAAGTTTGCATGAAAAATAAGTTAGAGCGCCTTAATTCACCGTCGAACGGTGCACGCGCTCCATTGGTGATCGCGACTCGAAACCAAGGACCGACGAATGAGCAATTAAGGTTTGCATAAAAGACAGAGAGGCGGACGTTCGTGTGAACACGGCGGCGCAATAAAACAGCGTCGCGGAGCCGGCGACGAAAGAAGACGCCAGGTAAAAGGACAATCAAGACCGAAACTATTATCCACGTGGGAAAATTACGCGGTTGGGGATGTGTAAAAATAAGCCTGTTCCTGAAAGTTCGCAACCATGCCGCGCTTTTCAGGCCGCTCTCTCTCTCTCTCTCTCTCTCTCTCTCTATGGGTTATTCGACTACCATTCGGTCGAAACTATTGCTTTACAATTTATCGCAAGTTCTCGTCAAAAATTCCGTTAACAAAAAAATTAAACGAACAAGTCAACCGATGTAACTGAAAGCACCGGCGATTACATTCCACTTCTATCTTGAGGCAATTTAGTAATACTGAAGAAATCAATTTTCAGAAATTTCTCTGATACGTTGTAACGTATTCGCCATCGGCGTCACATATGCGTCACGACCACGATTTTGTATTTCACGTAAAAAACATGAAATTAATTTTGTCAATATAATTATTTAAAATTGTAATACACAGCGTGAAAGAGAATATACATATAGCTCCTCTTTGACGGCATTTTCATCATATCTTATCGTCGCTTGTAAATACAATAACTATAACTATGTACAGCAGTGATGCTGGTAAGAAATATGTTAATTTCATGCCTCAAAGGTTTTACTCAAAACAGTGGACCTATTCAACAAAAATCAAATTGAGTATGTTTAAGATGATTTGTAAATTTATTCAGAAAATTTTTCAATATATTTTGGAGATACCTCTTCTTGGCAAGTCAGTTTTTCTATGTATCTTAAAAAGACATGTGAATAGTTGAATTAATTGTATATTATAATAAAACATGTATTCCTTTAGGACATCTCACTTTTGAAAGGATACCACCTTCAAGGAGTTTTCTCAACGAATAAGAATTGGTTTATTAATCAAAGCGTGTTCCCCCGGGCTTACAACAAATGCCCGTGGGCACTATACTATATTAATCGATTACTTTACTAAAGCAAAACTGCTATAAATCGTCCTTTTATTTGGCTAATTATTTCCAATTCAAGTATTGTCGTTCCACGTCGAATTTCAGCGAAAGTTATCGGATAGTTTCAATTGTTGCATTTCATTGTTCGACGAATGATCGTAACGTAATGAAAGAATATTCGCCGTTGTGCCACTAAAACTTCATGGTTGGAATCTTAAACAGTGGAAGGACAGTCTATAATTTCTTCTTGACACGCGATCGAAAGCGTCCGCGCCAACAGATTCTCGTGTCGCTAATTGCTTAAACGATAAACGGAATAGTGAAGGATGTGCCGTTCGCCGACTATTATTTTATACTATGCGTTCTAGTGAAATCGGACGGAAAAATCCCGAACGATAGTGATCAAGATAACGCGGCCCTGTCACATCGGCGGCGTTCACGCCATTAATAACGCCACGTATTTCCTCACAGTGCACGGAGACTAGGACAAGTCGTCGATTTAGCTGATCACAAGCTCTGAATGAAAGAAAGCTTTCGGATCTTCGAAATCCTCCAATTTTTAAGCAGGTTTTCAAATTCATTTCTATTGCTATATATTGAATAATTTGAATGTCATTAGGATGTTTGGAATACAAAAAAAACTTAACTAACATTTTCTACGGTTATGTTTGGACTTTTTAGTTTTCGTTTCGTCAATTAAATGACTTTGAGATGTTGGAATTATTATTCAGCGCATAACATGTTAATGGAGATAAGTTTCCAAATACGTAAGCACTCATCAGCTGATCTGTGAACTAATTCGTTATTATTTGTTACAATACTTGGTGATAAATATAGTATTTATAATTTGTCGTTTCTATAAAGCCATCGTTTGTTCATAGCAATGAACTATTACATATTTGCAAGGAACTTGATTTAATGGATATTGTGAACTTTTATTACACAACGAAATACATAAAAACGACTTCTGTCCTCACGTGGCGTCACCAAAGAAGTGCCGCCACGTTCCGCTCTCGCTCGCCCGATCGACGATCCAAGTCATTCGTTTGTTTCACACACACAACCATGCATTCATGTTCATCTTATTACTATACATTCATACAGCCGCATACTCTTTTTACATACCATACACTCTCACCCATACTATAATATTCTTACATATTCTTTTAAACAAAGTGAAAAATTACGTAGGATCGGTGTAGCTTCTACCAATTATATCAGCAATATAATTGTTAGACATGCTTGGATTATATTTCCGCCTACATTACTTAGATCTCTCAAAATTTCTAAAGCGATAACACACACGCAACTTTTCCCTATGGTTTACTTAAATTGTTCTTGGAGAAGATTTGCCTTGAAAAGTTAGCGGAACAACTGAGCAAGCTAAAGAAGTGTAAAGGGAAAGGAGTGAGAGAGTAGTTGTAGATAAGAACCGAGTAACTGTACAAAGTAGAATTAGGCGATAGAGATGCATAAGTAGGATAAGCTGAAAACCAAAGAAATAGGGGTAGAATATCTCAAATAAGTCGAGAGAAACTGGAACGTAAAGATTGAGGCTAAAGTGGATTTATGAAGTAAGCTCAAAGGCTATGGATGAATGCAAGAGAGCCGTGAGCGTAAGTTAAAGAAGACATTTGTAATTGAAAGGTAAAGTTTAAAATAAATATTTGAAGTACATTCAAGATGTACATTCAATGACTGTTCACTTCGTTCAACATTTATTCTTGATCCGTACCTTATACCTAAGATCACTGGGAGATTCAATTTCACTGATCAACGCTAATCTAAAACAGTCGCTTCTTCTGTTTCGAAATAACTATCTGTATTTAATAATATTTTGGGCACTCTTCCAAAATGTACATACTTTTTATTATGAATATAAAATCTAACAAGATTACGAAAACCATTTCCAATTGTATACGTTCTTGGAAACTTGTTACTGTTCTTCATTTATAAATTGCTAAAAATGGTTAGAATTTATTGAAACAAATAAGTAATACATAGTCTTTTAAAACTGGTTATTATTTATTATTTCCATACTTACACATACACACGATATTTCGTGTTGCACGTGCTATAGCATTTTAAAAAATTATATACGACGACTGCCATTTTTTGCTCTGACCGCATTTATATGATTCACAATAATCGTGCGATCCAGGTTTCATTCTAGACATTTTACATTGGCGTTTTTTTGTTATAAAAACTGAACTCGCACATTTCTGAAAATTATCAAAATTCGCAAATCGTGCTAAAAGCTGAGAGATTTACCATTTACATGTGTATTTCGCGTAGATAGCATATTAAACCTTAAAGAAATGAGGATAGACATTATAACATTTGGCGTTTTTTGAAATAAAATCGATCACGTGTAAGGTTTCAAAGAGGATAATAAAGAAGATAGATTTTATTTTTTACTTTCGATTAATATATTTAAGTTTACAATATCTTCGAATTAAACTAATTAATATTCCTAATGTTGATATAATTATAGAATATATTAATATAAATATAATTAACAGACTAGTCCTATAAATTCAATCGTACTTATCGGTCGAACTTTAAACCTATTTTCCTCGGAATCAGTCCCTTCCCTTTCCGGCCCCATTTCGCTCGACCACTCACATTTATTTCTAACCCAGTTATATGATATTAAAATGCCCCCCTGACAAACAATGGAGATGCTCGCGACGTCTACTTTAAGGCGAAAAAATGAAACGAAAATCGATCGTTTCTTCTCGTAACTGTGTGATAATCGGATACGTGCTGTCCGCCATTATTAATGCACAGCGTGCGTCACGATGCATCGCGTATACGAGTGTTCCGACGTATCGTAAGCGGACACAGACTTTCGACTAATTACCTTATTAATAATGCAAACAGCGTGCCCCGCGTAATGGAGTACAAATTACGGGGGAGTAAACGTCGACTGGCGAAATCGGCCGAGCTGATCAACAGATCGCCGGATCTAAAGCGTTCACCACCGATCAAGATGGCCGTTTAATGACAGCTGCGCGCACTGGGGCAATTTGTGTCCTCGTGCTGTGGCCAGAAGTATCGTATGAAACAGATTCCAAGACTATAATCGGTGTATAACGATTTCATACGTTCGCCTTACTATTTCAACTTCAATAGAATAGATGCACCGGTTGTGGCCAGTGCACCGTTTCGGACTACATATCTGTATTACTACTCATATTTTCCTATTTGAACTAGGCTGCACTTCCTAGCGATCAACAGAACTTCAAACTAGTACATATGTTATTATTATTATTATTATTATAAGTTTATTTATTTTAGCTAGGGGATACGCACAATTAATAAAACAACTACTTTCTCGACACCACAGAGTATTCTTTGTAAAAAAAACTTGCGAAATTGTTCTTACAGTAAACAAAAAGGTAAGCAAAATAGCTACATTGGCAAATGGAAAGAAAAGGAAAATGTGAAGATTGAAAGAAATAAAAAACATATAAAAGAACGCAAACAGAATTTTTTAAGAATTAATAAAACTTCTTTCACGTTATCATTCTTTATCGTTACATGTCATAACAGAAATATTTTCAAATATTTCGTTTTTATTATAAATTTATGATCCGTGTTACGTTATTAAATTTTTTGAGGTCGCAAGAAATGGTACTAAACATGGCCAGAACTACTGCCACAAACGGTGGCAATACATATTTTACTATTTTCGTATTGTAAAAATTCTGTAACCGCTCAGTTGCGTCGATATGTTTTGAAGATCTTTGTTATGCGTTTTATCGATCACACTGGGTGTAATTTTTTTATAAGTGTCCTAGAATTATTCTAAAGTGTGCGAAATTTATGAATATGTTTCAAAAACATTTTAACCTAAATCGTAGGAGAAGTATTTTTGTTGTAAAATTGCCATTTCCTTATGACGTAGATTCACATCGTACGTAGCAAAGGGGTTAATCATTTTGTTAGCCCAGTGAATGTGAATGTTAGATATTCAAACAAAAAGATATTATATAGATATTATGTAATCTATTAAAATCTTTCAGATATAAGTCCTTAACGTATAAATCCTTACATCACGAAATTGGATCACTTGTTAACTGCACGTTTAGTAATTACATTTATAATCTTTATATTACGAACTAGATTAGCATTGTTTGCTACTTGAAGTGTAAGTTTTCAATAAAACTTCAGTAACACTTTTTGAAATTACTTAATTGGTGATCCATTTCCGTCATTGAAATTTTAACAGGCTTAATGGAATAACTGCTCGGTCATTTATAATGGATTTTATTAAAAAGCAAATACTCGAAGCAGATGGGCTACGGTATGATGCTAATCTCTGAATCGCGCGATCATTCAGAATTAAAGAAACGTTAAATTATTGTTGGAAAATTGTCGATCTTTGAACTGCTGCAGTTTTCTGCGATTGAACCATATAATGTTATATCTACTTTCACACCCGTAACAATCATTTTTGTTCAAAGACCCTTCTCGTTGTAAATCGAAGTGGGAAATTGAAATTACTTTTTTACTTGCCATTTATTATATACCATTTATTATATTACTTCTATTTACTTACCATTTACACTTCTATTTGCAACGAGGCTGGTTCTCGAATCAAAATTATGTTCAAGAGTATGAAAGTAGAGCTCTAACGATTTAAGTACAGACTTACGTACGCTGCCACTTATGTGCTCGTTTAGTTTTCTTGAAATTAGAATTATTCTAAGTATAAAGAAAATGAGAATCAGTTGACAAATTTGTTTACTACAAAATCCCTCAGAAACACAGAAAAAACCTTATCGAATGAAATGAAATGGATAATAAATAAAAAAGAAACAATTAAATCGATTGTTCCCTCCTTTAGAAATTCAACCCTGAAAAGGTTAAATTGCAATAAAATTGTGACAAACAAATGCAGATCATTTTTCAAAACTGTAGCTTGTCATCCGTTTTTTAAATTTTATAGAAAGAGGAATGAGAGCACGTCAAGTATATTTTCATCGATATAATTTGTACTTTTGTCGGTGCGGGATTACAACTTGAGTACATAAGGATATCTAATAGACGTCAAATACCACCGTGTATCAGTTTCATTCAAAGCACGTTGTTTGCGACAAACACGGCAAATTATTTAAACCGTAGCTATTTCACGTAGCGGAGAAACGTTCGTCTGGAACCAATCGAAGAACTCGGGAAACAGACCATTCCTCCACAGCTACCGTTTAATTAAATTTATTTTCACCCCAATATCGTTCCAAGGAAAAAGAATCGTCTAATTGTATTAACGCTTGGGGTGGGCGACACTCATTAAAATTTATCAATGAACCGCCGAGAATAGCCCGATTCACAGGTAATAGTTCGTTTATATGCAAATACAATGGACACGCCCACGAACCGTACACGAAAATGAACCCCGCGAAGTGTGTACGGTAACGTAGAAATCGTAGAACCGCGTTTACAATGATAATCGGGACGCGCACGTGTTTTGAAGTCATGCGTCATTTTTGCAGTTACTGTCGGGAATATCATTAGCAATCCTTTTTTTGCGTCTTACGACTACAAAGAAATTAATCACAGTTGGTACACCAAGGAAAAATTAAGTAGAATTACCCGTTTAGTACCTTTCCTAGAACCGACGAAGCGATTGTGTTATGCTCAACGTAAAGTAAAGTATTGTGCATGAGATTAATGCGTTTAAATACTTTTTACCAAAACTGCGCAACGTGAAACAAAACATGCTGTACACATTTTGTCAAATGATGTTTAGACAGATCAAAAGTGTTTAAAAATGTTAATGTTCTAGTTTCTGTTTCAGTTTCTCTTAATTTTACTAAAATTATTAGTGGAAGAAATAAATAACAACTTTTTATACAACTGTTACGTCAGTAACAACGTTTATCTTACAAAGTTACTACTACAAGACTGATACTAGCGTTGTTATTATTTATACATTTTCGTGGGAATACTATGTCGAATATAACATACAGCGAATTAACATTTTCGTCATCGGTAATTTGTAAGCAAAAACAAGTCTCGTCTTCTATAATGATTATTTTTTTAAGAAAAAAGTTCTACTCATTTATGCTTATTAATTAAGAAAAAAAATTATGTTAAATAAAAGTAGTATGGTCGTACCTCAATTTTTTCGCGTTTTGATTGTAAGAATTATGGTTTCTGGTATTGACTACAAGGTATGGGAGCTACAAAAACATTCGTTACTCTACATAACTATTTTCAATTCATATTTCAATAATGTATCAGCATTTCCAAATCCTCCTCTTACCATCTGATTTTGTGATTTTTATCATATATGCGTAAAATTTGCGATCTACTGATAACTATAAAGCAGATTTTGATTTAGCAATTTCTGTCACTTAGAAGTCCTACGTAATACGTCTAAACTCTACGAAATCATTTGTCGCAACTTTCTTTCAATTAATTCTCGAAAATTAGTTACATTCGCCGACGGCAGACCGGAATCTCCCCTTAAGACCTTTCCGTCCGGTACTTTAGCCATCTAGATCGACAATTTGTCCCAGCGCGCGGCTGCGAGGGAGACTTTTGTGCAAAAATCTCGACCATTCATCTTCCGCGGGCGGGGGCGGGGGGATGTTGTGTCGGCCGGCTGGGAAGCGTGGGAGCAAAGGGTGCAAAGCGACGAGAAAAGCCGCTCATAATCGTCGCGCTGTTAATCGATCGTTTCGCGATCCGACATCTGTCGACTTCTACGGCCGTGAACTAACCCTTTTTCCTCGAATTTCCCGGAAACCGAGCAACCGATCTGCATTTTTAGGCCATCTGCTTATTTCTCTGTTGTTGCGACGACGAACGGCCAGCTGGACGCCATGGAAAGGATTACGGATCCCGTCGAAACGGATCGACGATCTACGTCTGAATCGACCGACGCGCCTACGTTGCGAGATTGACAGATGCGTTGCGCTATGCAAACCGGAAACAGATTGCACAATGATGACCGACGAAATCGTCTCGATGGATTTCAGATTTCGTGCGCCATTGATGCGGACGAGTATGTCCGGCAAAATAAAATTTGAGGTTTGATTCTCTATAAATGTTACACGTTATGATTTGTCAGAATTAGGAAGCAAAATATGGGGTAATAAAAATGTGAGATCAATCTGATCCTTTATGGAGAAAGTCCTCATATTATTATTATTTATTTATTTACGAGTGATTAAACAATATTAATCTCAAAATGGTACAAATTAGGTAGTACAAAGATAGTAAGAGAAACGAAAGGAAAACGCATGAAAAGGGAAAAAAGAAAGAAGAGAAGATAAAGTATACGGTATAATAGATTTCTTATTTTATTATTAAAATTTGAAAAGAAATCAGTGTGATATATAGAAGAAATCAGAATTCACGATACTAGAATGACGTACTAAATATTTGGAATTGCAATTGCAGAAGCAGAAGCAGAAATGTATTTTTCCTTTTCCTTAGTATTTAAGACTTTCACATATGACGTAGTTGTTTGAGAAAACTATTTTTAGTATTTCGAGGAATCCTTGTACACGAATGATTAAGGAACTTCTCATTACTGTTTTCATTACTTTATAAAAATAACTAGAATGTGTTTAGTCAGATTGTTAACGATATAAAACCTCAATAAATAATTTTTGGTTTCTTGACAACAAATACAGAAAATTTGTATTTCTCATAGATTTCTATAATCTATTAATTAAAGTAGAAAAAATACACCATTGTAGTGGTATTTAAGAAGTCTATCTGTTAAAGTAGATTAATTTGTAATCATAATCAAGAGCTACGAATTTCTACAGAAAAACATTGGAATGTTAGTTGTTTTTTCACAGTCAATTATAAAACTTGTAAAATTATAAAAACTATATATATCGTAATTGATTTAAAAAGCAACGCGATTTGTCGTTTTTCGTATCAGTTGCATTCGCGACACTACTGGCCGGATAAATGCAAAATGAGTTTTTTAACATGGAAAAGGGTACTCCGATCAATCGTCGAGCAACGTAACATTATTAACGGCGAACATAACTTTTACTCGTTTATTAAACGCGATCGGTGAGTGTTTAAATGAAAAATACCGAGCTACTGCTAGAATGCTGGATTTTACGGTCGATACCTGGACCGAGTACAAATACCTGAAAATCAGTGGGGCTCATAAATGCATTGTTAAACCTCTCTCATTTTATTCGCGCGCGTTTATTCCGTTGCTGCCGGAAATACGGTAACCAAAGTAGAACAAAATGGCAACTCGAATACGATCATTTCTATTGCGAATTACGCGGTTACTTCTCTATCGCTATTAGTATATTCTGATAACATTCAAACTATCCCAAGTGAGAAGCTGATAGGCTCAACTGTCGCGGTATAGTTTTTATTTAAAATATCGCACGCTAATTTTCACGGATTATTTCCACTCTTTACTTTAATTATTGCTGTCGCGTAAAAAACACTTTCCTCGGAAGAAATTCATAGCGAAACTTTCTATTACATTGCAGGTAAATTGAAACTCGGTACTTGAAATGTAGAATAGAAATTTTACGAAAAAGAGCGTGCTGAATATTCGTAAAGATTGAAAGTCGAATATTGTTCGAATCAAATTTTAAGCGACAAGACAGTCGATCGACGAGTGGAGATCAGGAATGCCTGGCAACGTGGAAAAGAATTATTTGATAATATGTATACATTAATGTATACAAGTTATTAATTCATGTATATTATACGTTAAAATAAAAATTAAACAAAGGCGTATCTAACATATGAAAGTAATATCTATAGGCATTAAATATCACAATGAATAATATTTAATTAGTAACGAATCAATCTTCAAAAGACACATAATATACTTATTATAAATTAAAAATACCGATGGACGATTGAAGCAAATGTTTCGTTGTATACAATTTTGTCGACTTTCAAGATTTTTCATGGAGTTTATTTTCACGGAATTCGAAATCTTAAACAGTCTTCTTCGTACACTTAATTGAACGACGCAATCGAGACAGGACATCAGAATCGTTCTAACAGGACTCATTAAGCCTATTGATTGTAAAAGTTGAGTCGATCATATTCAGCGACACCGTCAGCTGAAGCATACTTCCGTGTTCAATGGAAACCGGAACACTTGTTGTCGATGCTGATTCTTATATTATATGTATGCATATGTATGCACTTCACTCTGCTTTTATAGTGAGCGATGCATACCTGGGCTCGCACGTAACGGTAGATGTTTCCACCTATATTGATAGGCGACTCGAAGTGAAAGGAGGCGAGATGCAGAACTAGCGACAGTACTTTCCATGATAAAATCGAAAGACCTTTGGCGGCAAAGACCTGTGGGGCAGTTAAAGTGGACATTTTTATGTCTAATTAATCTATAGTTGTTCCTGCCTGATAGATCCTCAAAAACATAGAACAAAATCGAAATACAATACATTAACACCTCTGCAGTGAAATGGTGATTTTAAAACAACAATAAAGTTTATCATAATGTAATTTCAAATAATTTTTACATTATTACAATTTCTGTCTAATGAACTGCTAACTATTCAAATGTGTCACGAGTTAGTGCTCAACTTTATGTGCAAAAAAAGGATAAAAATAATTTACAATAATAATTAAATTTATGAGTTCAGTAACTTCTAAAAGTAATTATGCAGTCGTGAATACAAGTGTTGGGATAACAAGTTTTCTTATTGCAGTGTTTTACCAATTTGTTTATAGAAGATATTTACATCTATTTGTCGAAATTACCCACACCTAGGTATAATGTGGAAAGACGTGCAATAATTGTAATTTGGAAAATACGTGAAAGAATACATACGAACCACTGTATTGTTAAATTTTCCAAAAATCAGGTAGCATTAAATTTTAATTTTCACAGTTACTGAAGCAGCATCATATTTTAAAGATAATAAAAAAATGGTATATCGTCAAAATCCATCTAAAAGATTTCAATCATGATTGTTCCGTTCATTTCCATTTGATTAAACGAAACAATCTAAAGAACTTCAGAAAATTCGGAAAAATTGATCAATCATCGTTGTCACACACTTTTCAGTTTTCACACTGTAAGAAACCATCGTTGACTGACTGACGTTGTCAATATCGTCGCGCCGTTGATAAGAGGTAGCTCCGAACGCAGAAAATGTTGTATATTATGTTACCTACAGAGTGTTTTATTCGCCTCGATTATTCCAGTGAAATATAGCAATATCAAGTGATTAATACGTTCATTATAAACCAATCAAAATTTCAAATCACGTATCAGCCACCTAGAACATCTCTTCAGTGGCCAGAGGCAAAATGATTTACCGACGATTTTCTTCCGCAAACAACAGTTTCTACATGGACGACTCAAACGAAGCATACTGTATATTCATAAAAGATACGCAAGGTTTTATATATCTGAGCGCGAGCCTATATATAGGTACGCCGTTCAGTCGTGTACATGCATGTACACGCATTACGTGAACGCACCTGAGCGACGCGAGCACGCACAAGGGTGCCTTTATAAAAAATTCTCTAAGGATCGATGCCGTTGTTGCCATGGATATGGGTGATCGGTGTTTAACAGGTGTTTTTCACCGTCGTGATGGCAGTTTCTATGTCAACGGAAACTTTTCCACCGTCGCGTATAGGGAAGCTGTCCTGGAAATGCGATCTAAAGCCTATAAGCATACTCTTTCGTGAATGGTCTCCTACATGCTCGCATCGTAAACTATTGTTTGGAAAGTCTATACAATAATTTGTTTCTAACAAATGTACTTAGTATTTTCGGTTGTGCAGACATTCGATATTAAAGATAATTTGAGTAATCAAAGCTCTACTTTCGTATTACATTTTCACATTATAACATCATAAGCTGATCACGTGCAATCTTAGGAACCAGCGAGTGCGACGAAACTTAAAGGTGAATTGTGGATTTTAGGCGGTCCCACAGAAACGCGAATCGTAGACCTCTCCGTGTCAACCCTTTCACTCGTCGGACTCGTTATACCGTTTGCACAGATAACACGTTTCGAACAGGTACACGCCTAACGTGTGGGCGTTGCGGGGCAGGTCGCAAAGATTCCTCGCGCTCCATGCCTTCCGACGCGCAACGAATCGCCAATCTACGGTCTCGCGTCGCAAGGATCGGAGTCTACTGTTTATCTTCTACGTTTTTTTTTATACGAAGAACAATGGCAAAGTGATCAATTCTAAAGTTGTTGTTGCGTATACTTCAAAGTATGATATTCCTGGTGTAAGTCATTGTTTAAAAAAAAGGAGTGTTTCTAGATCGAACGTGACATAGATTTTGTAAGTCTAATGAGGCGAAACGTGCAATCGAACACCTGATTTTTCCACAGCACTATTGATGTGTTTTTAATAATTGATTATCTTAAGTTTAATATTGGTATTACCTTAAATTCGAGAAAGATTTGAAATCGTTCAAAGATAGATAAATAGATAGATAGATAGATAGATAGAGAGATTTATTCAACTTAAAATTCTACAAACAAATTAAGTAACAATTAGGTGTTAAAATAAGCGAAAAGATTGTATCAGTTTCGCTTAATTTAACACAGTTTGATTTCTGTGAAAAAGTTCAAACTATATAAATCTTTAATAAGTGTGAAATTGTTGATAAACTTCTTGATGAAGAGTACACTGATCTATCACAGGCTCGTTAAATAGACAACTTAACACTTGGGAAGCTATCCGTGTCAGTCCAAAAGTAATTTGCTACCCCTAGCATTATGAACTTGTCCGGAAGCAATAGTAGTGAATTAGTTTTAAAAACGAGATTGTTTGTAGTCAAATGCTATGACATAAATATAAAAGTCGTAACAGTTTTAAATCGGATATATATTGAATAAATACGCAACACGTAATTAATGTTTGAGTATATTTTCTTGAAAAATACAGCAAACGAAGAAAATGATAATAAGAAGGAAGTGTTTCTCGAAATCAGATTTTGAAAAAAGGAATCTGGCCATTCGTGTTTGTATAGAGGTGAATCTTGCTTTATATTCACAGTATTTAACAGGTTTATGACGTTTTTACGTGTGTGTATGCTTGCATTAATGATTACCGGTGTGAATTTTATAAAATTTTTAATTTTAGTGATAAAATTTTTCCCCATGATTAACTCCTCTACATTTAGGAAGAAAATATTATTAGTATAATCGTGCAGATATTTTTCTCGGGAATCACAAAATACATTGTTCGGTGAAATCATGAATAATGTAGCAAGTTTAAAGTCATGCGGACGTTGACATTCTACGATTACCATTAAATCTACTACATATCATTTATAGAAACCTGGCTTATAGACCCTATCTCGTGCCTTTCTTTGAGATCATAAATATTTTGTATAATAAATCCATTTTATTTACCTACTTATATTGTAAATTATTTATACTGATATTGAAGGAACGTGTGTTAATTTAATTCAATTGAATTCATACAATTTGTACAAACAAAATTTCGAAAGGCACTGAAGAATGAAGCTCCAGTGGAGAAGACCTCTTTGCACAGTGATTCTGCGGACAGCTGTGTGCGTGCGTCATTCGGGGAGTTGAAACACAAGCGGAATGAAATAACAAAGGCAGAACAGATATTTTAAAAATGTATTTGCACAGTGAAAAATACGTAACAACATACATATATAAAAACATCAATCACCTACTTCTATTCAATGTTTCAGAAAAAATCTGAAACGTATCTCTAAGCAAACCCGTCTCAATGTTCGGATAGGTGAGAAACACGAACAAGTACGTGCGCACTTCACTTGCCTTGGAGTTCGAGCATCAGTGAAACAAAGTAGCAAAAGCGGGACAAAAATAGGAACAAGAGAACTAAATCTTTGGTATAATCTTTTTTAATGTTCTATACATATATTTTATTCAATTAAATTTATTTCTCCCCAATCCCAGAGATCTACTAAATGCATTGTTAAAATTTTAAGAAATTGAAAAAACATTACTTTTAGTTTTGTTTACCCTTCGAACCAATCACATTCTTTGGAAACAATTTTGTAGCCATTGTCTAGTAAATTAATTTCTCTAACATCCCATCAAAATTTAGGTCGTTTAGCTCAATTGTAACGCAGATATTCCATTTGAAAAGATTGTGAAAATACTTTTTCCACCGACTGTATCTCCAAATTCGTAAACGACATATCGCGCAACAAAATCTTAGACAAAATAAATAATGAGTTGTAAAAATTTGAGTTTCATAGCAAGTTAAAGTTTATTGTTGCAAGACTTTTTCTTACAAGATTGCAACGCATACGAACAATTTTCGAACAAACGAAAACGAAAGTGAATTGATCTCTCGATCAAATTTCATTGAAACCAGAGGAAGAAATTCGAAGCACTCCCACCTGCCCTCATCGTCCTGTCAGAAGGTGAATCTCGGTTGCTCGCGCGTGCGTTGCTCGTGCAGCTTCGGGCGCGAACGGATCAAGGTGGCAAAGGTGGGACCGGCGCGGCAGCGTGCCACGGATTTAAACGCGACCCGCGATATTAGAAGGTGGCGGCGACACGATGTAGTAGATGCAGGAGGTGGGGGATCGAGGAAGAGGTCCAGTGACGTCACCGGCAACCTTGAGCGCCGACCTCGGACAACGAGTCGCCTGGTTTATCTATATGCAAGCGATGATATTTCTCTGTCTGTGCTGCGTGGATATCGGGCTCGTCGCGTGTACCGACTACAAACGCGCCTGCGCCCTCGCGCGCGCGCGCTGAAAAACGCGAGAAAAATCACCTGAACATTGCCCATTCGTCATGGGAACGAACACCGGCGGTCGAAACTAGGTCTGGGACTACCTGTCGAATTCTTTTCGTACGTGAACGTATACACGACGAATACGGTTCGCGTGACGTTCGAGGCTCGCTTATGCGAGACCGATGCTCGGCGGCTAAAGCGCTATTCCAGCTAAGCAAAATCGTGTTGCATTTCTCTCTAGGTGAATACTTGTTGAAGCCTATTCTCTTAATATAAATCTATTAAGTCGTTCGGTAAGTTGTTCGAATCTTCAACGAAATTACGATTTGCAAGGGCGTTGAAAAAATCTTTATTCAATATTTTGCCAATACAAAACAGAACTTTTACAAGCATTAGTTTTCAAAGCTAACAAACACTTTGAAAATTTTGTTTATGCTATTTCTTGTCATTCGTGATATTTATACGTATTCGTAATTATTTTTCACACGTTTGCTCGCGTAAAGGTTTCGGTTCAATATAGAGATGAAATGATACCAACGTGAAGTATGAGGAAGTATCCTAATAAGTTGATTTTTGATCATTTGGTGTTCACATTAACAGGACTGTTATTTATGGGTATTTACAAGTTTTTCAAATATAAATATTTCCTTCTGTCTTTTCAAAAAATGATTTATTGTATTTATATTGCACCTTGAAAAAAATAACATTACTCTAAAAATTATACTTTTAATTATATAAATATAAAGTGTTCTTCATTTTATTCAGTCTCTGATTCGTCTTCTTCGATACTTTTAGCATTATATTTCATTGTGTTCCTATTACATGTAATTATACCATAAATGTATCCTTCGCTGTTATAAACAAACGTTTATACAATATACAATTATAATACATATAATTCAATATTCAATAATTAGTACATAAAAGTTATTTTCAAGTGTTCATAATATGCGAATTGCGGATCATAGTTTGAGAAATTCAGATTTCTCCGCAACTATCCCCCAAAAAGTTTAATACACAAATTTTGTTGGTCATTTTTATGAAACAAACTCAATATTCGTTGCAATTGACTCTAATGCAAAAGATACTTTCTTACTGATGCCATGGTAGAACGTGTAACGACTGTATTATAGTTATTTTAAGAAATTGATTTTGTACATATTTAAATATTGCCTCGAGTTTATTTAGTAATAGTGAAAAGCTGATGAACAAAAGTGACGTGCGAACGCGTGTCCTTTCAATAAAGAACCTGTTGCATGTTAAAAAAACAAAATGTTTGTCGACATAGAAAGTAATACAGTACCAATTAATAAATTTAATAAAATATTTATATTTTACCGAAATATCTCTGAATTATTTGTTCGATTTTTATATACTACTGTTTATTACTTTTTATACACGAAAGTTACACAAAATTTGTTAAAATAATGCATCAATTGCGTGTACTCGGATTCATATTCACATGTGAGATAATCTTGTTTCACCTAATAGCATATAAATAAAGCAAAAACACATTTCCTTGATATACATACATATATAAGTCTATCGTACATAGAAATCGCATAACCACTCTAAAATTACGATCGCTGTGATTACGAACGAGACACGTATGTAAATCAATATTTGCTACTAGAGCACGATGTGCTTCCGAGAATATACGTTTCATTTGTAATTTCAATTTATATGTACGTCAGATTATCGGTGTACATATTAGGTTATATCAAAGGTTAGACTAAAAACTTTCACTTCATCTAACAAAGATGGAAAATGAACAATATTGTAGTCGATTTTACGTTCATAAAAATAATCATGCAAAATTCCACTGTACACGAATCTAGAAACGTTTGTACACATATACTTGTTTGATAATGTGCAATTTAGTGTTACACCTATAAATGATACAAGATATTATCTATCGTACGAAGAAATAACACTGCGCCAAGAATTACAGCCACAACAAGCAACATGGACATAGTCACATGTCACATCTATTCAACAGCGGCCGATAACAACACGCTCAGAGAAGTCACGTGTAAACGTGTTACTGGCCTTCGAAATGTTAACATTAATACCTAATGTCACATTGCATCGTTATAAGCAGATAATGTCGAAAATTAGTTCCAAGCGAAGTGCACTCATTACGCCATTAACGCAGCCGTCTTGCCAAGCTCCTTATCACGAAAACCCGAATTTTGTATATTTTAACGCTTTGTGTTCAAAATTTTTTAGATCGCTCCACGAGAATAAAATCAATAATTTTCCGTTAAACCATTTTTAATTGGCCATGATAAAAAAGCTAATCGTTTCGTCGCTCAGATTTCGTTCCTCGTTCGTTCTTTCTCCCCCCCCCCCCCCCCCACTCTTTCTCACTCTTCCAGACGCGTCTGACGCGCATCACCGTTCGTCTCGCGTCACCTTCACAAATTTGAAGGTTGGCGTAGGTTGCGTTCCAATCTAATTCTGACCGTCCGTCAGGAATCTACGTATGGACCGTACGTTGACGCGCATAATAAAGCCTTTTTTGTCAGACCGAACGATGGGCAGAAGCGGATCGATCGGCTTATATCCGATTTTCATAAAGAAAATCGAACAAGAGCCACTCGATCAGTCTCGTTCAATCCTGCGGAGGTTAGACACTCTAAATGGCTAATTACAAACGAACGTCAGATTTTTCTCCCGATGATGGTATCGTTTTTATCTTCTTTACACTTTCCAATTGAATAAGCGTTGAAAAAAATCGTACGAGGGAAGACAATGTTAAAACTAACATACAAAAATGATTCGAAACGATGGCATATCCGATTTTCACACAAAGTAAACGAATACCAAAATGGTATTCGAATATAGTAGAAATTGTAACTTCTACCGGCGAGAACATTACCAATATCCTCATAATCCCAGTGCACAAGATAAAGAGACGTTTGTTTCACGCGTGTACAAAATGTGAAGATTGATCGATCCATTGTTGAAACCGTATAACTGCCAATCCGAGAGACATACATAATTGAGAAGTAATTTATAATTTTGTTATTTCAGTGAATTTAACCTCCTAAAAATGGCTTAGTAAAATTACTAACGATGATAATGATCTAACAATTATTTGAGAGTAACAACAAGTCCAGCTTCCTTGTTTCGAAAAAAAATAGCTTATTTTGGACGTCCCGACACGTTTACAATATTATCGTATCCGTCACTCATTAATAAGAATCCCGGAGAACGTCTCGAGCGTTTCCCCGCGTTTTTGCACTGGTGCAATGCGCACGCGTTCCACGATGGTGGTAACACAGTCTAAACAGATGATCAAAGTACAGTTTCGATCACGTGCATTGCAGTTCTCTCCGCGAACGCATAGTGCGCACTTCCAGCCGACGACGACAGTGTTGCTGGCCGTAGCACGACCGTCTCTACAGTTTATCTGGTCCACAGCGCTACTGACGGAGTAATTAATATTTCGATTGAAAATGCAAGCCGAGTAATATAAGACCCGTCGTCTATGCAGCGTATAAAGAACGAATGATTTCAAAGGAGAACGCCGACAAACGACGTATTCAAATAATGCGCAAATGGCTTTGCAATCCTTTCCATATTTAACTTAGCAATTATAAATAGTAATTTAATGATTTCCATAACTACTGCTATCTTAAATTCAAGCGTGTTTACGACAGTTACGACTAGACCAATTGTAAAACAGTAAGAAAGTTTTTTTAAAGAAAATAGTATTGCTCACAACTTAAGAAAGTTATTTAAAAAAGAAATCTAGTTCCATTGTTACACATGAGCCGTTCAAAGCACAAATGTTGTAAGTTGTTTTTTTTCTAGGCCGACTTAATATTATTAAATCATAATTTATTTAATGTTCTATTTGATTTTTTTAGTATTTTAAGTTAAGGCTTGAAAATGACTTACGTAAAAGAGGGAAAACATTCTTTTATGTTTTGTATCTTAGAGAACTTTTAATTAATTCCTTATTATCCATAAACGAAGTGTTTTGGCTTACAATTCTGCTTTGAGCGGATCATATCCTTTGGCAGACTTTCACCAAGTGCATACAGTACTAGAAATGTCTACATTTACATATACACGTATGTCCTATTCAGTGTGTATCTATTATAACTCTATAGATAAAATCTGCGATCCATTCAAGACTCGTAGAATGAATACATTTTCTGAATCATTGTTCTTCCACTCGCATTCGCAAATTTGTTCGGTCCTTCTTCACACATTTATTGCCATTTAGAGAGTATTTATCGTTTCGGCGGTGAAATCGCGAAAATTTCGTTGAAATTTGGCAAACAGACGGCTGCGTAGAAAACCAGTTAAAATGCGTCGTGAAACTTGTTTTTTCTCACGCCAGACCTTCGAAGTGGTTT
This sequence comes from Augochlora pura, assembly GCF_028453695.1. Lineage (NCBI taxonomy): Eukaryota > Metazoa > Arthropoda > Insecta > Hymenoptera > Halictidae > Augochlora > Augochlora pura. The sequence goes on from NC_135772.1 coordinate 6,930,726, forward strand.
CACACTTGAAAAGCACTCCGCCGGTTGCGATTGATATTGTTTTATTGCTTCGCCTTATCTTACGTGGCCAGGATTCATCTGGAAAAAAGTATTACTTTGTTCCGGTATGTCGCACGCGCTATCTAACAAGGAAATTGAGTAGTGAATTAACAAAAATGTTCAACTACACACAAGACCGTTTTCCTTATATATTCCTGCATACCTGATATTTCACATCATACATTTTAATAATCCTCGCACAAAGTAATATTGAACTGTGTCTGCAACGTCTGCATAGACAAGAAACCACTACATATATATTCAAATTAGCTTCCCGAATTAAATACGGAAAGTGAAAAACAACATATTGTAATGACAAAAACAAACCCTAGCGCCTTTAGCTTATTTTCCAGCACAATTGACTTTACACCTAACGAATGAGACGTATTACGTCGTTTTACTTACATTCGATTAATCAGTTATTTAGTAGCAGTAGTTGATAAAATAACACAATTTTCTATACTGAATTCGCAAAATTTTGCACAAAGATTATGACGAAACTTAAGATATTATTGCACGAATGAAGATTAATGTTCAGTAAAATAAATTGTTTCAGGTAAGATATCTGAATGTTAATTGTATTGGTACAACGTATTCAGATTATGGAAAAATAAAAACATTGATTACTTATTTGACTTGCCTTCTACTGTTCTTCGACCTAATTTTTTTAAT
>NC_135772.1:6931536-7167466 GCF_028453695.1 Augochlora pura
TCATATTTACGTTTACTATTGTAGAGAATTTCGTCCGGGAATTAAATTAAATTAGTAGACAATTTTATTCGGCCACGCTGTGATGTAGTATGAAATTCTTTTGATGCAGCTACGTGCAAAATTCTTTGATAAATATTCCATTCTGTCGCAAAGGAGAATTTATACTTCGTTTAAAAATTATAAGTCGCTTGCATTTTAATAAGATTAAACATTTTCTAAGCATAAGTATTATTTTTCCTTTAGACAAATTAGTTCGGGAATGCAGTCTCTGTATGTGCATCTCGAAAACCCAAAATGTAATTTTTGTGAAGTACAAATAAAGATTAATACATCTATGAATATTCTTTCACTTTCGGATTCAATTATCTTAAGTTTATGCATATATATTAATTTTCCAGAAATTAAATTAAAGATGATATTTTTTTTATTAACCATAAGATTCTTTGTGGTAAAAAAAGAAAAATAAAGATTCTATGAACTTTTATCAATATCCATACAAGATGTTACAAATATATGTAGATTAACGATCTATCTATAGGATTTCAACATCCGCCAGGTGTCTGAGTTTTTGTATTAGTTAAATGGTATTTCATTCGTTCCGAATGTTTAATTACCGAAAAGAATTATTGCACATCGTGCTAAATTCAAATTGTACGGTCTGTTTAAAGACACTCGTAAATAGGATGCGGTGACCGTATCTTTATGACAACGCGTTTACCAATGGTAACCACAAATATACCACGATTCCACGAATTGTCCCTTAACGAAGACGGAAATCTGTGAGAGCTTCTTGCGGTACGATAATGATTATTGTTTCTCCTCTTATCAGTGAAAACAGGTGATGTTTTAGACTTTTAATCGAATAATATTTTTGTCCACGTAAGGTAAGTGTGTCAATTAACGTGGCACCTCTTGGTATACTATAATCTGACAATGACTTTATTTCTAGTTAAAAACAACATTATTAAATTGAAAATATTTTATTTTGCAAATAAAATTTCATTTGTAACTTTTATAGTCGAATCAAAACTTTAACTTCTTCATAAAATACGTTAATTAATTTTTTAAATTCTATGATGCAAGACTTGGTGTATTTTTGCCTTAATCTTGTTGAAATACTCGAGACACACGTTGCAAATAAAGATGAAGAAAATACAAGAATGATTCTGAGAACAAAAAATTTCAAAAACGGAAGAATTAACTATTGCATTCAAAAAACTTTACCAAATTACTGGACAGCAATAACATAATCGACTTCTTAAGTATATTTTGCTATTTAAAGTAATTCGGTGATTAGAACAAATTTAAATTTTGTTTATATAATTGTACATTATATAATGAAAAATTTATAATGAAAAATATTTGAGTTCAACCAATAATTCGATGAGAACGTTAACAAAATTGTACCAAAATAATTCGGTTTACAGATGTCGAACAATGTCCTGTCGTAAAAAAAGAGTAAGCGTAGTTCAAATAAGTCCAAAACATAAATATACAAAAACCTGATATTCTCAATAAAATTCACACGTCAAATATTTAATTTAAAAACTGACGAAGGTACACGGTTTATAGAATGAAATTAAATTAAATACATGTTTAAAAGTAGTTTAAAAAGAATGTGCTTTCAAACATCGGAATAAAAATTCATGGAAATCCGTGTCTTATCGATCTTTAATCGTTTCATATTCAATACACCTATATGCGTTCGCAATGTATTTTTATGTGTCATACATAATAACGAGTGTGTCACAATAAAACTTTATGAAACTTTTTATATCGAATATATGGAAGCTCTTTAAAAGGATTTAAATTCTATGCGATATCAACTTTCGCAGACAGGTTTTAAAAAACAAGTGGAGTTGTCCGATTACAGAAATTTAGGAAATTATAGGTCGGCTATATCGAATTTAAGAAACCTTCGTCTGTGTGGAACGGTACACTACGGAGGAGGATAATCCTCGTTAGATGATAGCTTTAAAAAAACAAATATCGTAAATATTGATGTAATTATATGATGCGTTGAAAAATGCAATCTAGTTCTTTTTATAAGAAATACTTCAGTGTTCAGAAGTTCCAGTTTTAAACGCGAATTTTTCTGTTCCTCTTAATTAGAAAACTGTAGATACTTCTGCAAATTTCTTCTTTCGTGGATACATTTCAATGAAGTACGATTTTCTTTGCTCTATTAATACTATAAATTTTGATGCAAAAGAAATATTGCCTGCATCGATAACAAGAAACAACAGTTAAATATAAACCTGCTTTAGCTTTTGAGAAATTTAGAGTTCAAAAGAAGTGTAACAATTTGTTATTAGTCTGCAAATGTTTCCGTTGGTTTACATTTGATCTACCACTAATTCTTTCCATAGACACATAGAATCTGAAATCTAGTTGCAAAATAGATCTAATAGAAAATGCAGATCGTCGGACGGGTGGAAACATCAGACGGGTGGAAACATCAAACGGGTGAGTACATTTCGATTATCCTCTGTGGGAATCTCTGGTGAATAAATTCTTATGCGGATAAATTTTCATTCGTTTAACTAATTATTTTTCTGTCGTATTATCTTGTTCATGTCGAATACAAATTTATTCATTACTCTTTATCCCTAATCCATCATCTGAATAAAATTTGTCCAAACTCTGGACTCATTGAAGCGGGGGAGGTTAAATTATGTTACAATCGTCCGAACCACGTTTGGCCTACACATTGAAAGGCTTAAAGACAAAGTAAACTCGTTAATATAGAGGTGAAGAAAATAATACGCGAAGGGGTTATGAAAAAGGAACTATGAATGTATAACAATGAAACTACTTCCGCGACGCGGACCGCGATTAATTTTTAAGCATCCATGCAGAGGGAAGATGACTCGCCGATAAAATGATGGCACTGTTCGAGAATAAAACGGGCAGATGAAGGAAAACACTCGTCAGTTTCAGCACTGGACGTGGCAACGGTGGTCAGAACGATAACCTCTATGAAAACTTGAGCGATAGAGAGCCGGTTATCTCTGAGCCTGTTATCGGTCTCTCTCTCTCTCTCTCTCTCCCCTCCCTCCCTCTCCCTCTTTCTCCTCACTCTCCTTTTACCACCTCCTTCGAATCGCGACGAAATTATTCCCCACCAATAACGCATCCGTTATACATTTGGAGTAATCTACCACGACGGACAGGCGCCGTTCGTCAATGTTGTTCGGCTCGGGCAACGTTTGGCATTAAAAACTCTTCGACACACCGACTCTGGAATGCACACTAACCTAACGCAGCTAGATTTTCCACGCTGCTCCCCATCCTTTGATTATAATTTTCCGACTGCAAAATGAAAATTTCACTTCTTGCGTTTCGAATTCGGTTCAACCTCTTACACCATAACAACGGTGCAACGTTAATATTAAGGAATCCTTCAATATGGAATACGAGTGGAGCAAAGAGACATTTTAACTATTTCCAGAACTATTGAAGATATATATTTACGATTTTCCTCCGGTAATTCTAAAAGACACGCGTATCCGAACAAATTTTGTTTCAACGAATGAAAATATTATATATTTTTTTTTTTAAATAATGTCATGATTTTAAAATCTGAAAGAAATATGTTCGTCTTCTATGAGCTCTTCTATTTCCATTTCAATTTTTTATTTGCGGATACTTTGAAACTGTAATAAGATGGGGCGAAGAAGGTCGCGACGTGCACCGACTTAAGTAAACGGACCGCGGTACTGCACTATGATTCATTTAATTCTTTTATTTTTATTTTTTTTCATAATAGTTTTATTTTGTTTAGTGAAATGACCATATAAGAATATAAACGTTTTACAGTGAGCTTTGTTTGCTAATACAGTTCACGACTATGAATTACTGACATGTTTGGCATTCCTCTTTTCTTCATTTAGTCAATCAGTTAATGCAAATTGCATTTTTCTCGAATTAATAATTCCATATTCTCTTATAGGTTTAAAACGTTCACAATATTTTAAGCAAATCCAAATAGAAGAATAAATGCTTCTGTCTCCTTTCTATTAAAAATATATTACAATTCAAATTTATAATAGAAATCTATTATGATTCCATTTTATATTAAACCATTTAATTAACACAACCGTCGGTATGCAAAAATTACTGACGATTTTTATCATTAGCCTTCGTCTTTATTGTTAGTGAAACTATTTTCTCGTAAGAAATATTTTATTGTAACATACGAATTATTGTAACAAACTGTTACAATAATAAACACATTTCTTTGTTCCATTCATGAGTTCCAATTCTTTCTACTGAGATATAAATAACATCTAATGACGTCAAAAAATCATTTTCTGCACCTGGAATGAAACGCCTTTGCAATTATATCACTCTTATCGCAAGTGTGCAATATGTAAAACTGATCGACAAGAAGATCGTATACCAGCAACTGACACCAAACTTTTTCTACACTTTTTTACAGGGAATTTCGCGGGATGAAATGCGAAACCACGGTAACTCGGAAGATTCGCGGAAGATACGAGCGCTAGCTGGTTGCACTATTCGTCGAGTATCTTTTCGTTACGAACGTTTTCTCGATCCGCCACCGATACGATCGTTTATTTATAGCCGATAGCCGACACACTTAATAGGATGCTGTTATTGTTACGCGTTCCGCGTGAAAATAATATGAATACCGCGGAAGTGCGACCCTTAGTAAAGATACTGCTCCTGTTTATCCACCTTTCATGACGGCAGTGTCTCAGTAATCCACCCCGAACGCGTTTCAAACGATTTTTACACGTCGCTTAACATCCTCTAAAAAATCACGATATTTTACCAAAAGAAAACGGTAGATTCACTTCCGTCGTCGTATAGTCCATCGAGTCTTGTATAGTTTCTGTCGCATTTTAACCCCTTCGCACCACGATTCTTCTCTCAATTGTTTTGATTAACACGTCTTCGTTCATAACGCGTTCGCAACCAGTGAACATAATTATTTAAAATTGTAACGCATAATATGATATTTAGAGAATGCACAACGTTCCCCTGACGACATTTTTATCATACTTTGTAAGAGGATAACATGTATTTAATACGATAAATACGATAAATATTCGCTATTTTTGATGTTGCAGGTGTTGTAAAAATTAGTATAAATTCATCAGCGTATTTAAAATTCAAAATTCAAATTACAAGAAAAGAATGTCGCGCGCATCTAACGTTAATGCTATCAACTTGCACAGTAGAGCACGGTAAACTGTTAGTTCTCTTAATTTCAGACTACTGTCTCGTTAACACATTTATTACATTTCCGAACGACGATAGTCGAGTAATTTATTCGGCGCAGTCGTCAAGAAATATCGGCGGAATCGGTTACCCCTCGACGAAGTATTAAATCACAGCCACGCGGATTGCCCTTTTTACGTAAAACGGCAAAGATCAAATGTTACAGAGTCGCATGCATAAACCGGATAAACATATACGGTTTATCGGACCGCTACGTTTTTTCGAGTGCGACGGCATTTTCGTCGCCCAAGGTTTCCCGATCTCGTCGATTTTATACGCTGGAAATTACGGAAACGATAATCCATACACTGACGTTGCAGAGTATGCGATTGACAAATCTATTTATGTAAGATGTCGAACGTAAGAACCGCGACAGAGGGAGGATGCGACGCAGCGACGATGAAGAAATAATCACGACTCCAGGGAAACGAACTTGGTAAGATGCTTCGTCGAATGAATGTTGAGAATTATATTTTCAACGTTTTCAACACGTTCGGAGATGTTGACGTGAACATACTGGATACGTCACTGTGTAAGATAGCAAAGAAGATGTGCGAAAACAATATCGGTGTGTAAACAGAGTTAACAATATCGTTGGTGTGTCCATATACCGTTCTCATCGTCGAAATGTTATTATTGACAAGACCGAGGAGCAGACAATTATTAAAATTTAAGTTTTATTTGAAAACAATATTATAACAAACTTGAAAGTACTTCTAAGATAGCAAAGTGTAAGCTTAGATACATCAATATCTGTAAGAAGAAGACGAATGCATTTTGTTCAGAATTACGTTTCTGTTCGTAATAAAAATTTAGTCAAATGTTTTTGAATGATTGAATTTACAGAAGTAATTGTTAAATATTTACATCGAAGTAGAATTGTCTGTATTTGTGCCGGCGATTTTTAAAGTGAAATCAGGTCATAAAAACCAAAAGAATAGAGATTTGGCAGTACTAAATAATTATTAAGCAATTCTTAACTATAAATTATAGACTTTCGGAAATTATATGATGATTGCCGGTAGATATTACGTTAACCGGCAAAGTCTGAGAGCCGAAAATAAAATTCTCGATAATTATTCTAAAAAAAGTGCCGTAATATTTCACCAAATTCACTAGTTCTGTTTAGGAAAACCCAGGGTTTAGTTTGGAGACAATGGCGCGAGAAGCTACATTGAAATTTGTCTGTTTCGCATGTCGAAACTGGCGGCAGTTCGGTAAATCCTCGACAGTATCTTATCGCGACACACTTGCTACGCGATTATCTGTTTCTCATTTACTCGAAATGAGACAACGCCGGCGGCCGGCTTAGCCTCGTCGATCGTAATCGAAGCACGAATAAATATTAGGCTGATTGGAAAGTTCTGCCGCTAGATTCAACGAGAGATTTTCACAAATTGCAGGTAGTTCGAGTGTGCAGTCGTTTTTAGCTCTTGGAATACTAAGCTAGAAAAAGGGACGCTTATGTTCCTGGAAAAATGACCTACCGTTCGGTACATATTTGATTGGCAAACGTGTCCCGCGACAAGGTACATCGTGGCCTTGCCTTTCGTACGTGCAATGAAATCTGCGGCGGATACGGTTGGAAATTTTGCATCGCGCTCTTGGATTAATAATTTTGTTATCGCTAGTTTGTATACTGCTTAATGAGAATCAAATTTACTTTATGCACACCGTTATCTACAATCGTGTCGTGTATTATAATATACTAATGAAAAAAATTCTTTTTTCATGAGTGCACACAACTCTACAGATTTTGTCTACTAAGATTTTAAATCTAGGTCACTTAGATTTATAAGACTTATTTGTTTATAAGAATTAGAAAAGACTTTAAATCTAAAAGTCTACAGATTTTGGTGACGAATGCACAAGATCCGCGGTCCACTTGTACACGTCACGTATACAGACGTAGATAGGTGCGATAATGTGAAACAAAAAATAATAATCGAACGGAATCGGCACTGGTTCAATATCGCAAGAGTATTTACACAAGTTATATACTGATAAAATTAAAATATTTGGTTTACTGCGTTCAGTACCTGATACGTTACTGTCACAAGTAGATAGAGCTGGAAATGAGTTGAGAAGGTAGTGAAGTATCGGCGGCGAAAACAAAGTCGTGATTCGAATGACATCGTTACGGAATATCATTTATGAATGTTACAAATGTTGCGTAAATAAAAGCGAAATAACAGTTCAGAATGAAATGAATAATCTTCTAATATGAAACTATCAATGATAAGGATGTAGAGAAGCATTAACTCGATCTAGAAAATACTATAATATTAGGTCCAAAGATGATAGCAATTAATTCCGCGGTTAACGGATTATTCTACGAAATTACAATAATTTCCATCTCTATTGCACGTCGTAGATTTCGATTCATAACACTAGATACATCAGTGCAGAAAGTATATTTTACACCGCGATGAATAATCACATTTACTAGTTGATAATGCTACACTGAACACTGCGAAAAACGTCTCATCAAATTATCTGTTCTTCTTTCATGGAAACTAGAAGCGATGCCACGATACCGGAAATGAGTTTGGCCTAGCGAGTTCAAATCATTCGAGTCGCGAAGCGAGAAAAACCGAATCTAGTCATTACGGTATTAGCCAACGGAAAATAAAAATAAAATTATTTTGTGCATCACTCTCGTGTAGAATGACGTAAGATGGTTCCATGAATATTTTTTCGTTACTTTTAACTTATTGTAATTAATGAAAGAGGTATTGTAATCAATGATTATTGAAATAAATAATTGTATAAATGTTTTCTACAATTTACTTACAACTTTTATCTATTTAAATAAATTCCGCAGTTTGGTCGTTACGGAAGATCAGGTATAGCGTTAGGGTTTTTCACCCCCGTGTCGTCGCAACAAGAAGAGGAGAGACTTTCGCAATTTTCAAAATATTTTTCGAAGAGAGGTACGGTAATATTGAAAATGTCGATGAAGCCGACTGCTTCTACGACCAGGCCCTTTCACAGTGCCAGCGACCTCGTCACAGCTGGGTTCAAGGCGATGAGAAGCCGAACTCGAAGTATGCAGCTCGCACGAGGACACCAACGTCCTCAGATTCTCGGCCCTTCATCTGTAATTTACATTCGTCTCGTAACCCGCCGCCGAAGGCCATACGAATATCCGGCAGTCGCGAGTCTAATGCCAAGGAACTTTCTTCTCTGTCGCGGAGGAGAGGAAACGAGCAACGAGGAATAAATACGCCGCCATTGACGTGCCGTCGCGATCGTTTGATCGGCGACAAAAGTGGCAATTCGCTCGGAAAATGTAATGAATGCGAGGCATATGTACATACAACGTACTCGATGATATACGCGTGGATATCGATAGCTGTCATATTTATTTGCGCCAGGGTGGTTGCCGGTGAATTCAAGCTGACTCCTCTCGACTCGCCGGATAATATGCGCGCTTTTAAGCAGCCAGTTCCTTTTTAACCCCTTGATGCATAAATATGTTCATCCGCATGTTTCGTTCTGATACAGTAAATTAATTTTTATATTTGTTTTCACGCTTGTATAAGAATACTCCAACTAAGAAACACGAATATCGGGAAAAGCTCTTTCTCTCAACTTTGTTACGTATAATATTGTTACGCATGCAATTTGAAGTAATAATTGATTTCTGTGATAAATGAACTCTAGCAGAAATACTTAATTGATTTTACGAACATATAATAAGTATTTAAAATATATATTTTACGCATTGAACCTGAAATATTTAACTGAAATAAATAATTGCTTTATCGTGCATAAAATGAAATTACATTAATTAATTGAGTGAAACATGAGAAATAGCTTATTTTTCAAAACAATTTGTTCGTACTCTTTCAATGGGTTTATTTTCATTCATAAATATTGACTGCAAGAAATAGAATTTCAAATAATTAATAAAAATTTGAACACTTAAATACTATTTTAAATACTTATTCCCATGTCATCATAAAGAATTACCGCCACAACTAGTAATTTTCTAATACTTTTTTTAAATATTTTTAACCAGGTCTGCCAGTTTTCACTTGCTCGTCAAAAGAAAATTGAAATAATTCGTTTCTCTAGTGGTGATAGCTCTTGTGCATGCATAGAGGATGAAGAACGATGTGAAATTTAACAAAATTTATATGATTTACAATCGTTCTTTGATAATTTAGTGTGCCTATGACATGCGCGGGCATAATGGTTTATTCGAATTTCTCGCTGTTTTAGAGCCTTTGACAAATAATAAATTTGAAGTTTTATAACATCCAGACGAGGCAACGAAGATTTCGAATAGAATTTGATAAGCGTAATAAAAAAAAATAAATTTTCTTTTTCTTACATGGAATGATGGACAGGGAAGACTAATCAGCGTGGCTATGGAAAAAGTTACGGGTCAAGGGGTTGACGTTGTTTCATGAAAAAGTTCTTCCTAGGAAATCGTGATTAACTATTTGTTGTATGATCCTCTGACAAGAATGATTTGAATTTATTTATCGTTAATACTTTCCTAGAAGAGATACGCTGGCGTCGATATTTATGTTGGCAGCTCCAATTTTTAGATATTCTTGCATATCTCTGTCGTGTATCTTCTGTTTGTTTGAAATTTGGTGTTTGCCTTTTGTAGTTTATTGTTTCTCCACACTGATAATGCATCATTATCCAAGGAGAAGTCGAATTGTTAATATTGCTCTAGATTTTTCAATTGAACGTGTAATTCTCGAATAATCCTGGCGTCGGATTGGCATGTATTCAATTTTAATTTTTAATTAAAATATTAGGTTCGTAGTTAGTTATTTGTATGTTGTCATATTTAATAGAATTTAAATGATATATTTCATGTACATATTTTACATCATAATAGGCAATTTCTTCGAAAATACCGAAAAAACGAGTACAAAGTTATAATCATCGTGCAAATGGTGAACCTTTAACAGATAATTGCTACGGACTTCATTATTTCAAGAGAAGATGTAAAACAGAGGTTTAAAAAATTAAATATTCCTGGAAGACTAGAAAATTGAATTAAAACTGGAAGTAGGAGAAAGACAACCATTCGTCAAGATAGACGAATAATACGACAAATTGAGAAAAATCTGTTTCTTAATGTCAGAGAATAGAAAGAAAATTGATATCTGTCCAGTAGAATTACGCAAATAAAATATCGCAGAAATAAAGGCAATTTGCATGATCTTATATCACGAAAAACGCCATATATTACAAAAAACGTTGCTGCGAAGCCCCCATTTATTAATATGGCACCGAGGCTGTGTACGCAAGTACGTATACATCTAACCTGGTCGTGAACTGTATCATCTTGTCTGCTGAAAGAGCACGAATTCCGACTATTATCGTTTTAATAACCATTGAAATCTACGCCAGCAGTCATTGTATGCATGTACACGGACAGCATATAAGCCACGTCAAACAGAGCATGACGATAAAGCGCCGATAACGCAGCGAGATAACACCCGCGTCTCGTCATGAGAGTTAACACGAATGTAACGAAACGGAGGCTCGTTTCTTTTCAGCCCCTGGAAATTCCTCGGCCGAAAATTTTACCGAGCGAAGCGAAAAATCCGGCAGATTAACCGGCGTGCCGATAACGATAACGACGATAACAAGCGGTGACGTCGCGATCGTAACGCGCGACCGTCGAACACTGTCAACCCGCTCTGTACTGTTGCTAGGGTCCTTAGGGGACATTTGCCAAATATATACCGATCCTAGTAACACGGAAATACACTAAATCGCACACATGAATTAAATCGTTAGCATTTATTACGCGCAGCAAGAATAAATTAACAATTATTAGTACGTTTACATTAATTCTTACAATATTGTAGAATAATTTGGACATTGTAGAAAAGAATGGCACGTAGTCCAAACTGAATTTTATGCTGCGCGATTAATCCTTCCAGCAACGAACGATTAAAAATCACCTTAAAATCACCCAGACTTACAAAATCACCACGAAATGGGAATTAATTGGGAGCTCTGAACTTTTCACCTCGAATTTCGAAATTGAACCTTGAGAAAACAACGAAAATTAAATGATCATTATTCGTTAATGCTTTCATTGGGTTGAGATCAGAGTACAGAATTCATTGGCCTTTATATTGTGGTCATGTAACATGTAGATATAGATTAGATCGTGTAATAATAAGATATGAATTTTTTGCTCGTGGAACTGCACGTCATTTACATACGAGCTGAAAAAGTATTTTAACCTGTAGTTACATAGTCTTGTACAGAAGCTAATCATACATTTGCTATTTATGTAACATAATTATCAGACTCTATTACCCGTTTCATCGACTTTAAAACTCTACAGTAATGAAGTATTATTCAAATGATATCATTCTTATTATGTCTCATCAGTATGATTAGTTTCTAACGTCGTTATGATTTTTGTTCCGTTTCCATTTATAATTATTAATTATGTTCTGTTAAATTATCATATGCTTCGTGTACTATTGACAAATGCGTGTTGCAGTGTGCACAAGCGATCTCGTTTTGCTGACTATACTGTGCGTAACTGTTTAATTATTTCAACAGTTAAGTGGCAGCCTACATCTAATAAAACGTTTCGTGAAATTTAATTAAATTTTAATTTCCTTTCGAGGCTGATAAAAAACTGAAAAGATGAACAAACTTGCGTTTGATTCAAGTTTCCATAAATTATTTCACGGGCATTGACAGTTACGTAATAACGAGCAGACTAATTAATGGTAACGGTACAACTTCCCGTTCGAGTACAAAACGAATCAATATTACCAGCTTCTCCTTGAGGCTCGGCAATTTGTCATCAAATTGAGCATTGTTTCAAACTTATCGGTGTGCTCATGATAACGGGCGCGATAATGCAATTTCAAGAATACCTGCACCGTATTTTAGCCTAAACCGTCCGACAAATTTCTTTTGAACGCATTACGGAAACAATAATATTCGTTGACGATTAATACTTCGCTGTTATGAAAATCGCTAGTTACTTAACTGCTTCAAAATGCAATTACTTGCATTTTACATTTTGCAAAAACTGTGATTTTGCTATAGGAAGTTGCTATGAAATTTTCATTTGTATATTGTCGCCGCATCGACGAATCCGAGGGCAGAGAGTTAAGTATAAGTTCATAAATAGTATTTAGGACATCATGTCGAAGAAATTATTGCGTAACAAGCAAGAACAAATACATAAATAATTACATGAAAAATAAGAATACCACTACTGTAATAAATTGTATTTTAATCCTTACAGGACTATAAGTTTACTAAGAGTAAATATAAGTATGTAACTGTTTAGGTTACTTTGTTTAGACGTAAAATAAATAAAAATTATAAGAAAAATATATAATAATGTGTAGTTTTTTTTAAATTATTTGGGAAATATTTTTTCCAATGAATTATTAAAGTTGCACGAGTTATAGTTAAGCTATATTATAACATGATGTCATTATCAGGCATTTAATAACATAAATCAAGTAAGAAAACACAGTAATATATTATTACACAACACAATAAACTGAAATAATAACAGGGTACAGCACGCGAATGTTTTATTATTGGCGCCAATTGTTTTAACAGTTTTTCTTCTAATCGTTCCCTGAATTGCTATGCGAGCACTCGGGTATCGACGCGTGGGTGTTTTTTTTTCACCCTTCCGGGGCTGTAAGGCCTGGATTGAACCGTTGGAAGACGCGTGATGCCGGTGTCGCCGATGTATTGCCCGCCAAATTAATTGGGTAACGGATTCGAATGGTAGAGCAGTGGTTGTGCCTACGATGTTTGTTTGTTAATGATTCAACTCGACGTTGGAGACTGAATGATTCGACTTGTATGTCTCGACTGGGAAACTGTAAGATTGGATGTTCCTCGACTGCTGGAGGTTGGAACTGTATCTCGACTGCTGGAGTTTGAAACTGTATCTCGACTGCTGGAGTTTGTATGATGTCGACCGGTTGTCGACTGTTTGCAGAGTGATGCGAAGACAAATCGTTCGATTCGATCGTCGTTGAACTAGAATTCGTCTGGGGGTGTAGGCGTTTCTGCTTTTTGGGGGTTTCCGCGAGAACTTGCATTTCGGTATATAAGAAGGGCACTGATTTTTTTTGCCGACTGCTGCATAGTACCAATCAGTGCCTTCTTTGACTTGGCGATACCCTCTTGTCGCGTCGTGAAGATGTTTCGCGTGTTTGTAATTTATGGCGTTAAAAAGTGTTACGGGAAATCGTCCAGGTCAGCCTTCGACGGTTACGGTACCGTCGCGTACTCGAGTAGTGTGCAGCAGGGAACTTCGAAAATGTTATTAGGCAGTTCTCTTAGAAATATTAACTTTATGACACGTAATAGTTATTGAGGAAGACGGAAATGAAATTAGCATGTTTCTGGTCGTCAGATGTAAAAAAGGTCTTCATCTCAAAAATAACCTTCCTCGCGTTCGTGTCATAAACCCCATCGATAGAAACTCCAGGTGATTGTTCCTTCAGGACGGAACATTCCCGTTTACGTAATTGCGTTCGGCATTGGTTCTACCAATATTATATACATCCATACCAATTTTAAAGTGGGGGAAAATGTTTCCCTTAGTCGTGAAAGGGCTAAGGGTAAATCTCTGCTATCTTCACAAAATTCAGCTTACTCTAAAATCATCCGTTCACGCACTAGAATTCCTGCCGTTGCTCGAACATTTTTAACAATTTCGCTAGAAATAAAAATTGCCACTAGTTGCGCGATATTATATACTTTTAAATAAGGTACACAAAAATAAATCGACACAAAACTGCACTGCTGTTTTCAAGGAGAACTTCTAAAAATGGGTCTCATCTCGAACCGTCAAACGCGGCTTCTAGATGAATGATTTTTGGGAGAACCGTCCATTTCGAAAATCAAAAGACTCGAGCAATGATCACGATCCGATTATCTTGCAAACGTATTGAGAAAAGTGCCTCGAATCATCGTAAATAATTGTGGAACGAGAGAGACACAGCTTGGGAAATGCGAAGCGATTGCTGCAACTTCCGTCAATGCGGACGTAGCAATCGCAAAAAAGAAGTCAGAGGTCAAGTGCGACGCAAGCCACGAGCAAGTGCATCGCGAAATTGACGGTGCATGTACAGGGTGTATCCGAAGTTGCGATACAACCATAGAAATGACAATGTCTCGAAGGAAAGCGTAAATTGTAGAATTTGTTTGTAGAAGTCTTTTGGGGTTTTATGACGGCATCGAATTCAAATTCGACGACGTTGTCTGTGCGATGCCATACACTGGTGCTTGCAGTAAAGAGAATAATCGAACGATGATAGGCGATGATAAACAAGACAGGTTAATGAAGGTCTACTGAACAATTCCTGTATCCGATGGCATTCGTACTTAACTTTGCGCTCTTCTTCTTTCTGTATCGTTCACATAGTTTTAGGTAATTCAATCGTCAGCAACGAAGCCACTAAATAGATAGAAAGATTAAAAAATAAAATTAATCCGCAAAATTTTGATTCATAGTTTTTCTAGTAAACAGATTATGGCTCTCCGTGCAAAATGAAAAGAATCAATTGTGGAAAATAGAAGCTGAGCGTAAATGTATAATAATCATAGTACTATCAATATTTTAATTCAACCGTATAATATTTGAATACCTTTACAATCTTGAATTTTATTTACTCGATTTCGTTTTAAATGCATAAAATCCGCAGTGTGCCGATTACCATCCGAGCGCTATACTTTTGCTTAAATTAAATAAAACAATGTTCTCAACATATAGTTGTCACGTGATGTCACAGTAGTGAGACTCAACGATTGCGGCATGCCCCCATAAGAAACCAGGTTGCGCACTGCTCAAATTAATAGTCATCTTTTAAATTTTCGAATTAGAGGCTAACGGTAAGTAGTGAAAAGAAAATCATTACGAAACATTCGCCATAAATAAACGTTCGAAACTGCAAACCTATACGCAAATTCTACTTTCACAGATAACTCTATAAAGCGGAAACCACTGAAAAGTTAATGTCGTCGATCAATGCTTGGGCTAGAAATAAAATCAATATCAATCTTCATTTTCTGTATTTCAAGTATTTACGAATGTTATAAATGTGCAAAGTCTAGACGCAAGTAGCCTATTGATAGTAAACTGTTTGTCGATGAATGCGCAGCTATAAAAATCGCCGAGTAATGTCCTGAGAAGGAGAGGTACTCAGAGTTTCACGATCCTTTGCGTAAAATCAGTCGCTGATCGATCCCCATTGAGAACATGGTCGCGCAAAGGAGACCAGTTCTAATATTAACCGTCGCGTCGGTTCGTATCTCTATTATCGTCCGAGATTACAAGTATATTTATTTTCTTTGTTTCGAGCGACTCCATTGCGCGTGTTTGTCAGACCGAAGGATATTGGAACGAGTACCCTTTGAAGGGAGGCGGCGCGTCTAAAAGAACCGGGCTACATTTCTATCAGGTATTCCCGTCTCGATATCGTCTCATATGTCACGCCAATGACTCTGTTTTCTTGCGACATGTGTAACGTACAACGTGCACGTCCTACATACGCTGTTGTGCTTCTCTCCGGTCTTTCAAAATTGAACAACACACGGCCCTTTCCGGCACCGCCGAAATTTATTCAGTTTCGCTTAAGTGTCGGTGAATTCCATTCTTTGCGCCGCGACCGCGTCTCCTCGCTCGAACTCTTCCTCTTCGAAAAGGCACGCCGCCGTATGATTTCCTTCCGCGAATAGGATCGTTACATGACCGTTTCGAATCGTACTGAACATTTCAATGGAAAACCATGCGACATACGACGCATAGTTCTAGTATGATCACTCGTGGATTTTCCACGTGTTCATTTTCACCTTTGACAGTAATTTTTGGCATCGTTCAAGAAGGGTAATTTTCTGTTTACGATGCTGTAAAAATTTTTACGCCTCCGTGAATGTCTTCTAATTTGTTTAAAATACAACGTAATAGGACTTTGGAGAAGGCTGAAATTTTTACAGAATTTCATTTCCTATGAATCAATCAATTTTGACGAGGATGCACTTAACCGAGAAACGAACATAAGCAACACCGTCGGATGACCCAAAATAAAATCTTAGTAATTAAAGTATTGTTTATTATTTTTAAAATATAATAATTATTATTTAATTATATTTTACATATATTATGATCACATAATATATAATCTTAATGTTTTTGTATTTTTTTATGCGATTGTACACAAATTAAAACTGTTGTATTTCGCGACCTGCTAACTTGTCTGACCATGGCAGACTATATCTCCTTATTGAGTATACTAATGAATGCGTTCACGAAAAGAACATCCAACGTACACCACATTGTATCGTATAATAAAGAATAGTATAACTGCCATTATTCCGAGTATTGTAAACTATTATCTACAGTTTGGATTACGTGAAACATTTGGTTCTCGTTCAAAAAGGGAAAACCGCTGTGGATGAAAATCCTTGTTGAACATCATTCCGTGGAATTAGTCTAGACACCTTGAAACGCGAGTTCCCGATAACTCCAAGAGAACCAGACGACTCCAGTCACTCAGAGGTAACGAGATTATTATTAGCAATTAAATTTTCTCGTCATAACATTCTACGAAGAAAAACTCGCACGTGAACGTGACCACGAGGAAACGAAAGCGCCGGGATTACAACACGCCGGGTGCCTCGTTGCTTGCAATTAGACACGAGGAAGTCATTAATGGCACATTAATGCATTGGCATTCACCCGTTGCGTAACGAAATGACAGAATGATCGTCGGTCTTTGAGGATCGCGACGTTTTCGACGAGCATACCGCTGTGTTACTTACATTTGTATAACAAAAATCCATGATCTTTAATTTAATGTACGCTATTGTGTATTAAGCTTTGTTGTCCATACCTGATGAGGATTTCAATTTGTTTAATGTTTAATTTGTCACGCAAAATTTCGTGCGTGCACTTATGTAAAAAGAAATTGAACATAAATTAATAGGGCCTCGGATATTCAGTACATCTGGATCAATTGTTTGCACGATTGGATACGCTGTAAATCGATTGATATTTCAATAGTTCAGTGTGTCAACAACAACCAGATGACCTCGGCGCGACTGTCTTGTTATGATTCGACTTTTTATCCTTGCAATAATTCTGAGAAACAATATCTCCAGGTCACCGTGATTCTACGTACCTTATCGTTCTTTTTACCGGTGGTAATTTCCCTTGAACATGCTTAAGCCCCCTCTTTTCATTTCATT
Organism: Augochlora pura; assembly: GCF_028453695.1. Lineage (NCBI taxonomy): Eukaryota > Metazoa > Arthropoda > Insecta > Hymenoptera > Halictidae > Augochlora > Augochlora pura. The sequence goes on from NC_135772.1 coordinate 6,949,012, forward strand.
TCATTTCATTTCATTTCATTTCAACCCACTTCTCCCTTGTTGTGATAAGCATCGAAAACATTAACTGAGATTCATTTCAGGTATACGCGAACGCATCTGCAATACACGTTGATTTTTACGTTGAACATTTTTATGTTCGCGTAATTAACTAATTATCTCTGTACAGTCGAATGTCGGCGACTTACGGCGACAGTATGTACTCGTGTCAAAGTAACATTTCTTTTTAATCATTATATTATTCATACTGTAAGATAATCATGTGAAATAGATAAATAAAAGCGCAATTTTATATTATATTATAATATCTATACAATTTTACAGCAGTTCAGTGATCCTTATTTCAATTCAATTTCATATAGCAAAATCACGAGTTTCACCAGTTCCAGTGTGCTTATTGTATTATGAAACCGATTGCTGACGAATAAAATGAACAATTTCTTGGTTTCCATATTTTTAATTTACATTTTATAATGTTGATAGACTGGAATAGGAGACCAATATGTTTTCGAAAGAACGGTATAGTAATTTTTTACAGAGGCTTCTCCGACATTGTCCTCAAACATTTCATTGGAAAGTTGTTCTTCATTATAGAATCTCTTCCGGAATAAGAAATTATTAAATTATATACTAAAATTGTGCCGCAGTGAATAAGTGCTGTTTGTAGTACGCTGCATCGGATAGCAAATATTGTGAATCTGCACGACTAAAGAGATATTTTGGAACATCATTTACCCGAAATTATTGAAAGTATGCCAGTATCTGAAGAAGATGTTACTCCGACATGTTCGAAATACGAAACGCGCTACTGAAATCTTGTAAAATCAGTCAAAAATACAAATTATCTGTTTTTTAGCTAAAAATCTCTGCTTGAATCGTATCATGAATTTATGGGCATTATCATTGAAATTAATCTCATAACCTTACAATTGATCAATTAGTATGATCCAGAAACAGTATTCTACTAAAATGTCCTCAGGCAGAAGCACGTCTTTGTTTGCGCTTGCTAAATGATATTAATTTCTTAGTATTTTAAAAATTTACAACCAGAGAAAAAAGTTTACTTGACCTTCATGCTTCTAGGACACGACATTTTATTTGCCTCCCTTATTTAACTGATCCGACTTACGTTCTCTATTATTATTCCTATAGTTACATTTTTTAATTCCAAATTTTTTCCATCCATCTCCGACTGTTAAAGAGATAATCCAACAACAAATTGCAGCAACAAAAACGACGAAATTCCATTGTGTATCCAATGACGACATCTTACTCGATAATTTTATGCATTTCAGTCATAACAACGATTCTCGGGTGGACGTGTAAAAAAGTGTAAATCAGTATTATTAACGGGAAAGCTGAGGCGCAAGCTCGGATCATATTTCAGCCATGAAAACTGATAACATATCTTCCGTTTCGCTTACGAAACATTCATTGCATTCAATTTTTGGATACTCTTCATTATTCAAAAACAATGACTACTGATCATGTTTCGATTTAAACCCCAGTACTCATTCTCGTCAAAATGTTTTAAAATAAAAAAATCTCGAGCCGGTCATTTCTCCGACAACTGTAAATAAAGAACCGTTTACTTGTCAAAAGTTTCGGTTATTAATAAATAGATCCATAAACTCTATCATTGAAAGTAAACAGAGCTTCGCTATAGTTAATTATTTGTAAATAGGAAAAATGGCAACCTAATATAATAGTTAAGGTTAAAATGGTATAGGAATCTTATTATCATTGATAATTAAATGATGTCTTCGTGTAATAGTTAAACCTAATGAGATAAGAATAATCGAGATTAGTAAAGGGCTATCATAAGGGTAGAATATAATATTGAACAATGAATGTGCGTCCCAAAAAAAAATGAAATTAAAAAGAACAATTATTGATCGAAGCGTTTCCGCAATTCTTCGAGATCGCGCTAAACTAATTCACCGAGATCAGAGGTGGATAGAGGAAGCTCCGTTCGCGAGGTAACGTAACGTTCGAAAACACAGGCGACCTTACCGCCTCCTCCCACGCCGCGAGAGCGCATAAATGCCGCTCGATGGGCTCGTCGTATATTTTTGGAACGTGCTCGACCTCTCTCAGACTCGGTTCCCTCGGTTTTCTGTACCCGCGGCGTCGAAATAGCACACCGCAAGGTGGGCAGTGGCGAGAAAGGAACGGGAATCGGAATCAAGCCACCGCGAGCACCTCCAACGACCTGCTTGCTATTGGCCTCTTTTATGGCCACGCATTCGATCCTGCGAAGCACGCTCCCGTTTAACACTGATCGTGCTAATACTTCACGTTTCCACATCAACGATTCAACACCAGGACAGTGGACTTTGTTGACCAAAAATCTAACCGAGTGACCTTAAGATTATTTAGAATTTTATTTACCGATTGTTTTAGCATATTTTTAATATACCTCTACGAAAAACGGTAGTTCGTCTACGGACTTGAATGAAAGCTATGAAAATTAACCATTTTAAAGTTGCTAACATTACGAAGACTGATTCGAAGAAACTGACTGAATAAATTTCTTTATTTTAGCATACCTTAATAATTCGATGGAAATGAATGTGTTGCAATGTCCTCGAAAAGTGTGTAAGTTGCTGTGTAATTATATCGTGTACAAGCATGTGTGTTCACGCGTGATACGCCCGTGACACCGGCCACCAATCAGCGTCTAGAATACAGGCTGCGTAAAGGTCTGTCGTCGATCTTAATGATCCGCGCGATATAGATTTCAAAGTGTAGGAAACGATCGCCGGAGTGCACAAGAACGTGATTCTGATTCTTTTTTCCCCGGTCAGAGGAGCACGAAGGGTATCCGTTTCCGTTATCCGTGCGCGTGCATGGTGAATACCAAGGACAAAAAAGGAGTCCTCGAGATTGCGCGCAGATGACGATGCATGTTTCGCGATTACGATAACCGTGCACGCGACGACGAACAGTGTAAAACGGACGCGATGCTCGTGGATAATTAACGCAGGCGCTATCAAACCGGTTGAAATGACTGATTCGCCGTTTAATATACGCAATAACCATCGAGACGTGGCTACAGCTTCGCGGATAGTATTAAGTGACTCGGAATGCTCCCACGGCTTAAGGTTAATCTTCAGTCAGTCAACACTGGGTCACATTGTCAATACATAAATAAAGACCAATCATTTATTCTTTTACAATCTATTTTCTTTACTTCACATGTTCTACATCATTATTATTCAATAACAACGTGTTATTTTCACAGAGAAATTCATTCTAAAGTATAACACAGTGGTCGAGAACAGAGATGGTGTTCGACCGCGAACATAAATTTGTCCGCGCCGAAGTTTTATTTTTTGTATACCAAAAGTCGAGTGTTCGTAGCGGCGGTCCCGAGAAGACACTTAGACCCGGGACGCGGTCACCATAGGACCCCTTTTGTTCGTAGCTAGCGCGAGTCGGTCCCCAGATAGACACGTGCGGGCCATAAACTAAACATTCGGGCGACTTTTCGGCGCCGGATTTTTCCGAGTCCTTCAGAAAAGAAAGCGAAGGAAGTCGGCTATAAATTTCTCGATTCTTTATACGGGAAAGACAGAACGCGACAGAACGCGATTGAACACAGTTCGAGACAGAACGCGATAAAACACAGAACGCATCTCAACGCAGTTGGACACGGTTCGAGACGGGCATTCAGTAGAGTCACGCGCAAGAATTTCTCCGGGCAAGGTTAAGCGAAATAGTATAGTAAATCGGATCGCGATTATTAGTGTAGTGTAATGTGAATAATATCGAGTCATATAATTTGTAGTCACAACTACGATTCATACACACAACAATACATTCACAACAATATATACGCTTCGAGCAATCCAAGTCGAACCATCGGACCACTAGTTCCGCCATCAAGCAAACCACGAAATCTGTCAATCATACAGCAATACATACTAAAATCAATCAGTACAACGTACAAACCATAAACAATGTAAAGACGCTCACACCTTCATCGCGTAATGTAAAGACTTTTGTAAAATCTTTGTTTATTACTTTTTTATGGGTTTTTTTATGCCGCAAGGCTTCTTTCCGAATGAGCCAAAAAATCAATTCATTAATTTCGGCTCAATTCTGTATTAATCATTTATTAATTTTGTCCCTACCACGTCCTCACATTTTAATAGAAATTGAAATACGGAATTTCTCCATGTTGGAGAGGTTTCGACGATACAGATGAGCAAAAAGAAATCTGATTACAATTAATTTATGATAACTTATAATAACTGACAAATTATAACCGTTAATAATTAATTATAATATGCCAATATACCAGTTAAGACTCAAATGCATTACTCTCACTCACAGAAATGTAATCAAGAATGCAATTGCACCTTTATGAAATATGAGATTGCAATGTTTAGTGTCAGATATTAATATATTTTATGTATCCTTCTTTCGCTTGAATTACTCATTCGATTCGCCTTGGTGCAAACTGTTTGCGGGATTTTTATAGCGGTTCAATCGAATACTTTCTCACGCATTGATTACACTTGTCATTACACCTTGAATATCCTGTATGGTGCGATCGAAATTACAAATAGAGCTCATAAACAAATCGTGTTAACATTCTGAGAGATTTTTTTCGAAAAATTATGAAAGTCAATCACCGATTTGACATCTATAATTTTCTAATTACTATTCAGTAGTTATAATATTGTACTAACGAACCTACAAAAAATGAAGCAGGAACGCACGCTCTGCAATTAACTTGTTCACTGGCCAAGACGGATTATTATCATCTTCCAATAATAGTGAACTTCGAATAGTTATTACACGCCATCATTCACATTTATGCAAATGATCGTAGGTTAACATTTTCGAATACAAACATTGGATTAACGTTGTAACGGTTGTTTACTTTTTAGTGCAATTTGCTGGTTTAATGTCCACACGATCGCGGTAACACTTCCTTCGAAAATAAAACACATTTTCATCTATCCGAGGTAACGCGTGAGTGTAATTGCGCCAAGGGATAAGACTTCAGACATTGTACTGTATCAACTGTCCACGCGTCACACAGCAAAAGAAACGTGAAATCTATTATTATGTGCATATACTGGGCGGAAAGATTTAACAAATTGATACGAGGTTGCACAAAAATTCAAAATCCAGAACAATGATTGGATAACTGAATTTTGATTAGTTAACTGAAAACTTTCGAGGAATAAATTGTGTGCGGAAGTCTTGAACAAATTCATGGTCTGCTTGAAAGCAATTTAGTATTTCTTCTGTCTTGTGAATATAATATATAATAATTGCAGACAGGTTTCTGTTGTTTCCTTTAAAAACTACGAACATATAATACAGTTTAATTAACATATATACGCAAACAAGCAAGTGGAAAAATTACAATAAAATTATCTCGCAATTTTGTCAGTACTGCAAGTTTAAATTTCGGTGAGAAATATCATGCGCCATGATTTCGGAAAGCAGTCTGATCGTTGCCGACCGTTTCTACTGCCTACAAGAATGTACTTGACGCAGATAATTTTTCATCATCGGTTTGTTTTAAATTTTGTATAACAAAATATTACCCATACATTTTCTACTTATTGCTATTAGCTTCGTCATTCGATGAAACTTTTATTATACATAAATTAACAGCATTTAAGTCTACGGCATCAATACGGACGAAGCCTGTGTAAAAAATAATCTGTCGCCATAGAATTAGACAAACTCAGGTATTCGTATTAATTGATTTCGAATAATAGAGTTTCCCGACACCCCCTCTACAGAAACCGTTAAACAGAGCCGATGCAATTACTTGCGCCGATGTATTGACGTGAACGTCAAAATACCGGGGATGTGACCGAAACACTGCGACTTTGTTTATCGAAAGGAATTACGTGAACGTCCATTCATTGATCGGTAATATTATTGCGCGCGTACAAGCACACTCGAGTCTCACGTTACGAAATAAATTACGCTCGGCCCGCCGTATATGGAGTATGGTTATGCTCGAACTCGGTTACATCGAAATTCCTATATATTTAAAAGAAAAAAAAAGGGGGAAAAATACATGAACAAAAGCAAACAAATCGAACGATTGCCTCGCGTTTTTGTTTACAATGTTACGGGGGCCGCGCTCGCGTTTCAAAGGCAAACGATTATTTTCAAGTCGCGCGATTTCGAATTTCAATCCGGACAAGCTTCTAACTAGCACTCGAAATTGTGTCCTCGCATTTCAAGGCCAAAGCTTTACCAACTAAAACGCACATTTTTTTCTCGCATTTAGCGAAACGCGATCGTTTATTGCTCTGTTATTCCGCGCCTTTGGCATCGTTAATTTCTTGTTAAACTTATCGAAGGTAAACATTTTTTTTTATATTTTTTTAAATGAGTCTTTTGACATACTTGACACTTGTTTCATTTCACTGACATTTATAAATAAATTGACGATTGTAATAAAGTGAAGCGTTAATAAAGATAAAGAGGCACTTGAACGTAAATTATGAAGTCATGAACATAAGAACATAAAAAGTTATTATTCAAGCAACTGAACCTGAAGAATATTTTATTAATAGTAGCAACTGATTCATGTTAAACGTTATGCTAAACGTTCGTAAAAAGAATGTAATCTGATACGTATCTCAGATTATGAATAAATATTAACATCAGTATGCTATTTAACAACGCGTGCAATATTGTCCTTTTAATCTCCTTCCACAAATTTCTCCATTAAATAAATTAATAACATGATCCTAAATTCGATCATCGCAGACGTTGTATCAATGTAGAATTACTAACAACGTGTTAAAATTTGGCCACGAATTTTATGCATCTGTAACAAAAGCAGGTAGATCGGACAATACAAATATTTAACGCATTGTAAAATATCGTTGCACGAAAGAAATACATTTTCATTCAACTTCGGACAGTTCTCAAAAATAAATAAATATTTCGTTCGCATTAAAACGCGTAACACAGCAGCCTTAAAAATTACATAAACCGTTCTCGAAGATTCATACGACCACATACTTCTCGGTCCACGTTCGTTCTCCCATAATCAGTTTCTTGCACTCGCGCCCTTCTTGTACGTTTGGCCTCAATTAAAGATGAATGAAAATGATTTGAACTGATTGATCCCATAATACCCGTACAAAATATTATGATCGAATCAAGCCGAAGAATTTTCAATGAACTAGGTATGCAGGAGCCGACGCCGTGGATGAAACCATAAACAACTTTGTCCTCGCGGATCGACGAGTTTAAGCAACCTACCGCGCGTAATTAGTGGTGTCGCATGCTCCACAATCCTACATACATAGTTCCAATTGATAACGCCTTGTTGACCAATGCAGCCGAAGCTTCGCGCCGCAACGCGTTGTTTCGTGAACAATTTTCTGAATTCTGGGGCCGCGGGAGTCATAAGCATTGCGCAAGCCGATGAAGCGATAATTCGCAATTACGCATGCACGATCTGCACTCCGCGCAGGGGAATCACTATACCGCTCACGGATCATAGGTTATCCGTGTAACTCTCCAGCGTTGATGCGCAATACGAATCCGGCCTGTATTTATCAGCCACCATTAAAAGGCCGGGAGCACTCGGAGCATTCTCAGCGCTCTGTTGTCTCTTTCCGCGCGAAACCGATCGAATAAATATTTTTCCCGCGCGTTCGCGTCGCAATCACGATAATGATTTCATCGAGACATCCAACCGCACGTGACCGTTGCGAACGTGCTCCGCGAATCGTCGCCAGTCCATAAAACTTTTTCTTTTTTTCACCGACTACCGGTTTCGGTTTTACTTATTGAATTGTTTATCGATTTTCATTGTTCTCTTTGTACTTTTACTAAAAACTTGACCACAATTCTTAACCTCGTACGACTTTTATGAAAATCGGTAGGCTTGCGTATTTGGGTTTACTAAATTTGAAGAAATGAAACGTTTTTAACTTATTTTCTCTGAATTTTCTCTATTACATTTTACTATAATTGTTATAATACTATTTGGTTATAACTGTTGCACTAGAAACGATGCATCCAGGACATTAGTTTTGACCTATGTAATCCCGATATAAAAGAACTAAGAATATTTTATACTCTCCTTAAACAATCTACAGTAAAAATATAAAAACTAATAATAAGTGATATCGAACATACGTACATGTAACGATTCCGTATTTACAATGCAAACCATCTGGTTTAGAGCATTAATAAATAAATTATTTAATTATATAATTAGAGGGAAAATTTTAAATAGATAGTGCGAATTCCAACATCTACATTTTCTAACAAAAGATCAGCAAATTATTCGATACCATATCTTTGTTAACATTTTATTTTAGGTCATGCGTAGATTACGGATTTCTATGCAAAATAGAAATTCTCTGCGTTAATTACAAGATACAAGAGCTGCGTTAACGTTGACTTCATTCATTAATAATTTTAATTATTTGGAAATAACGCAACTGTACTTTCATATTCTTTTGACGCGTTGAGCGCCATGTCAGTCACCGGTGAGTGACGCTATACTTTTCGTTCGAACCGCGTCAATCACTGGTGACTGACAATATAAAATTTAAATGATTATATTTTATATTTATAAAAAAAATATACGTAAATATTATCTGTTACCGTGAGAAATTTTAATGAATATTATTAAAACCTACCGTATACGCATGCTTCACAGAATGCTATAACGCAGGCTGAATGGAAAGGGAGGCGAAACAGGTTTGACGCTTGACGTGTTAATGTTTTCACAGTTTTTTATTATGTCTATTCATTTTATGCACAAAATCCGCAAATTTAATCGTGAATTTTATTATAGAAGACTGAGAATGAATGCACAACAGTTAATTGAAAGATATTTTGCAAAGAATGACGTGCGAAGTTCATTTTTATTTAACGATCTATGTCTCTGAGTAACTAGCAGAATATTTGAAAATTTCAAACGCCATTTCATGCTCTGAAATGTATGCAACGGATACGTATTATGGCATCTGATGCAAGCCCGGGGGAACATGATTTGAGAAATAAACAAATTTATATGCACTCATCGATTGTTCGCATACCTTAAGTGTTCGAAAATGTCCACTAAATCAAAGAAATTTGATCCATAAAAATCGAAATTTAAAAATCTATTCACTCTTTCGCATTCTAAATATCCCATGCAGACTCAATTCAATCGAATACATCGCAATGACGATGACTTTTTATAACTAGCCAAAGCTTGCTCATGTGTATGTAGAAACTTACATTTCTTAGTCTTCATACTGAATATTTTTCATTTTCCTGACGTAAATGTAGATCAATGGAAAATTATAGAAAGAGACACAAATTGATTAATTCTACACCATTACTAACGCAAGAGAAAGCGTCAAAATAGTTAAAGAATTCGAAAGATTTATAATTTTCAGAGTATTTCACCCTTTATCGCAGGATCTAATTGCTTATAATATGTGTGATGAATTACTATGAAAATACGATAATGTACATAGTCTTCGCTATTAATTACAGTCTACACAAACACAGGGTCCGTTTGCAATCTTTAAGAAAACGTTGTCTCTTAAAACATTAAAAGTGTGAAAAAGATCTTTACATATCATTTAATAGATAAGAGGGAACGAAATTATGGTCGAGTACAATATTTTTGCGGCGTTGTTTTAAAAAACGCAACCGTCAAGTCTGGTTTTTTAAACGGTGCTGCTATATACTGTTTGCTTTTGCGTTTTGTGATTGCGTTTCATTAGAAATTCAACAATCTATAGATGTGAACCTGTTATGTTAACTCTGCATGTCTTGCATGTACGCACTATTAAATGACCAGTTAGCTCTCTTCTCTTAGGCACGTATAAGCTGTCCAAATAGATTTCAAAGAAAATAATAGATTTTAAATAATCTACAATCCAAGGGAAAAATGTTACAACACAATGATAAATTATCAGTAAAGCAATAATGGTGGAATTACATTTAGCTTCTGTATTATTCTGTAAAGGACCTGTCAGAAGTGCCATTCGAAAAAAATCGGTGTTCACACCTTGTTTCCCTTTATCCGAGTAAAAATTTGTTTTTTTTTCTTCTTCCTTAAGCATTATCTTTACATAACAGTTCCGAAGGCGGCTATCGCAACGAGCGATCGGACCCCGCCTATCTACATCTGCATCAGAGCGCCGTTAAAAAGTACAGAGCGATTACGCAAGCTGGCGACCACACGGTGCGGCGCTTATATGAGCGTGGCTAAGTTTAGAGCGCCGCGATATGCCCGCGCGCACAGCCGCCACTTTCTACCCGCGCTACCGACACTTGTTGGATAACGAGACCACGAGAGCCGTGGCGGCACGAGAAACACCGAACTGAGACGGAAACGGCCGATCCAAGTGGCGCGAATTGGTTCGAAATGCGAAAACGCGCGCCAAAACACGCTCGCGTAAAAGATGAATAGTTTTTCCGCTATTCGTGGTTAGTGTTTACAAACGTTAATTGTTGCAAACTGTATATTAAACGGAATGTTTTCATCGTTGTCAGTATTTTTTGTGGTAGATGCGGTAGGAGAATAGACGACAACTAAATCTTTTACAAAGGCGAACAAACTTTAAAGTCGATTTTCTCAAAGAAGGACCCTAGGATAAAAATATATTGTATCAAATTTGATTTTTTTTCTCACGTAAAATCAACCGCTGCTCGATTGTACTACGAATTTCGGTCTACCCTAAATAGCCTGTACATTTTTAACTTGATAACATTCTGTGGAGTTGGTGTCGAGACAAATTCAATGATTTATTATAATATGTCATTACATCTTCTAATAACACTAAAATCATTTTAGACATGATAAACGGTTTACTAGCCTACGTAAATAGGTAGGTTTACGCAGGTTTACTACCTACCTAGTGCATCGTCGGAAGTGAATTTCGGAGAAATGACGGATTAATGAATTAACCTAGGTTAGTATATTGACACAGCCATACATGAGTGAGAGAATGATTTATCCAAACTTAGGAACAAAGTTACGTATTGACATATTAATAGATTTTTAATTAGAATCTGCAAATTGCATTTAATGTCACACCTCTTAAACTTTTCAATTGCTTTTTTATAAATCAGCTGCTTCGATTATCGAGTTTTTCGGGTTGCTGAGTGAGTGATTAAGATGGTGATAACCCTTTTCGAGAAGATTTCTTTAAATTTCTCGTGCATGTTTGACGAAAATTAATACGCCATATGCAAAAGAATAAAAATATTTAATAAACTGAAATATGCAATTAGATTAACTTATTCAGGAAATAAATGGCGCAGGTAAGAGCCGTGCGAATTGCAAGAAATAACAATGTTACATAAAAGTATGAGGACACAATGTCGAAAATGTCTTACGCTGGCTCGATCAAACTGGCACCAGTTGCGCTTTGGTAGATTGTAGTTACGTGAACTTGTAAATATATGCAAAAATTATGCAGCGTCGGATTAACATGTGAAAGTTAATTACCCAATTAGATTAGATATCGGTTACGTATAAATTTTCTACTTTCTTCTTGTCACAACACGTACGAGTACTAAATTATTATTTTTTACAAATAGTACAATTTAAGAATTATAATGTACTAAGCATTTAGTTATAATAACCCAATTTATTCCTAAATATTATAAGAATTGTAAGGTAATTTGTGTCAATTGATACGATATAGTGTTCTAAAAAATTCCTTCGTTACGATCATAGACAAGGTAATTTTTGTATTTAACATTTTTCCCAATAATGTATTGTTTACGAGATATTTAGATTTTATGTGTTCAAATAAATATACGGTGCTCGAAGAAGCGCGGAAACTGATGCGTTTGAAACAAGAACAGCAGTATAAAAATGCCAATTAAATGTCCATATATTTTCTGCAACTCACCATATTTTCGTAAGTCAAAGGAACGACGCTAATTCCGATAATTAACTCCACATCATGAACAATATCTCCATGGTAGTTAGTCGAAGAACTTACCTACAACAAAAATTAAAACCGAAGATTAATACAAGATTGAACATTAATAAATTCATTATTAAGACTGTAAGTAACATACGACTAGTTCACCAAGAAACTTCATATTTTCGTCAAAGGCATATTACCTTCGGAAAATTTTACCAAGCATATTTCTAACAACTTTTTATCTTTTTCTTGTAAAACAGTAAATTTAAATGAAAGAGAACTTCAGCAATTGTAATGTTTATCTATTCAATTTTATCTTCTTAGATAGAATGTTGACTGCAAAATAAACAGTGAACTTTTTGGAATGCAAAACGAAGTAATAAGCAGTCAGTAGACTTTGTGCATTTATGAGAAAAATGAGCAGGTGAAATATGGAACAACGAAAACAGTTTAACAAAATTTTGAAACACCGTTGTATTATTTTCAACGTTCTAAATTTATTACTAGAGCGAGTGCGTTTCTATTCGACTGTGGTTTATTGCAATCGTGGTAGGCAAATTTTATTTTGCATAAACATTCACCGTCAAGTAATAAATCATTCACATAACATTTGAACTTTCAAATGTGAACATTCAAATAAAAGTTGTTCTGAAATTATGACGGTTTTCACGTGATTTTGTCAGAATAAATGTAAAGATCAACTAATGAAATTATTCTTCATGGAATGAAATCAGTAAAGAACTTCGATCACGCTCGAGTACTACTCGGACAATGTTCCTTGATGTATGCAAACGACGTTGATCTCGGCGGTGAACCTTGAATTCCACGGTTCGAACCCCGAGCGACCCAAAGACGTTAAACCGTGGCGAGTCAAGACGGATGCGAAGCAAATTTCAATACGAACGAACATACACGCGGCCACTTTCTTCGGTATTTTCATGCGTATTTTTGTTACGAAATCCTGACACAGCGACACCGTTTCGTCACGTTTTATATTCTAAACCGTGCGTCTTGCTCTTCTCCTGTAAAATAAAACCTTTCCAGTACACACCAAACCCAAATTAATACACTGGAATCTTCTACAGAAATCAAAATTGTTGTAGATTGTTTACTGGAATCAACGAAAAATTTGTATTCCCTCTTCCGTTGAACATTTATTACCTTTATATTTCTAATATGAAGTGAAGACATTAACACTGAACCTACCCTGTCGGTCAAATTGACCGATTCCACACTTTTTCTTTTAAAATTTCTTAGATTATAAAAACTTTTACATACGAAATTATTAAATGGGTCACGATTGAAGCATAAATTACAATATAATACAAATGGCAGAAAATCTAAATAAATCAAGTCTTGCCATTTTTCTAAAGCAAAATGCGTAACCACTGTTCGAGCTCGGTAGGTTTAGTGCTAATACTGAACTTTTGGAAGGTGAATTGATATAGTTGTAGTAGAAAACACTTAAATTCAAATAACACTCCTTATTAAGCTGTCACTGTAATGACTGTGGTATGTAGAACAGCGGCATTCACTGTACCTTGCCCTTGCAAGCAATATTTAATGCAGTATTTCGCTGGCCTTGCTTTTATACTAATGAACATGCTGTTGTAGTGTCGGTCACTGACGACCGATGCCATGACCCGCGTCGTTAACGCAGCGGTCACCGGTGATCGGCAACGTTGAAATTAATTGGAGCATCTCAATTTGACTGAAATGTGAAATTATACCGTTTATCTACGATCATACATTTTCATGGATCAGATCGCAGAACTGGATTGCGGTAGTACTTTGTCTAATCTTTATTTAACGTTCGTTCTTTTTGGAGTACGAAAATTTAAAACCATTGTTAAACTAGGCTAAATATTCATGCCGCTACAAACGGACGTATTTCACAAAAATTAGTATTATATTCGAGCTCTATATTTCTTTTATTACGCCTTTCGATCTTTACTTTCTACTGGCGATACTTCGACCGTTTGCTTGCAACAAATACAAGAGTATCGCTATTACCATTCCGTTTTCGATTTCTCTTCATTGTAGAATCTGAAACTAAAGTACTGTAGATAGATATTTGCTAATTGTAAAAGTCTCGGATTCCAGCACAAATTTTCTGCGAAACTGCAATAAATTTAGCTGAATATTATATGAGAGCTAATGTCATAAAAGGTCTTTCACTTCTTCGAAATAACTCATTTTAAAATAATTTCATTGTATGTTCAGAGAATAGGGGAGCTTCGACGGTATAATCGCAGCAATTTTCGAACTAACAAATTATTACAATTTTCCCGCACACCGCGACGACTAATCCGTGATTAATTCAGACAATCAAAGTTTCATTACGCTCAATTTCGTTAGAAATGTGCACTGATTTCATCAGAGAACTTGTGGACTACTTCAATGCAGCTAACAATGTTAAAATACCGGCTTGCCATTTGAATGATTCAGGTTGAAGTCGGTTTTCACCGGAATCGAACTGTTCGAGTTACCTTCCATTATGAACTTAAGACCCACGCAACGGCAATTGCCCTCTCCTCCTCCTCTCTCTCTCTCTCTCTAATATTCTAAATACAAACAACATCTGTTTCAAGCCAGTGGAAAATGAATCTTTGGAAAATGAGACATCATAACTTCGATTACGTTTTCGATATGTACAGTTACGTTCATCTGAACCGTTGTCTACGTGAAACGGCACTATTAGTCACCTGTTAGCTTGAGTAAAATATAAGCAGCGTAATTTTTATTTTCGTTTTTAGTTAGTGTCATCAGCGTTTAAGTACGCAATCGTGGAGCATTCAATAAATAATGGATACTTTAAGAAAGCTATATGTATGTCCTTCGCTACAAAGCGCTTGCATTTTTCTTGCGCAGATTTTTTCTTGCGAATGGCTAATAATAAATAAATCGGTTTGCAGTGTTAAAAAGTATAATTGCAAAGTTGTTTTACGATTAAATCTGTCAGCATAAAAAGACGGTTTATAAAACACGAGAAAACGAGTAATATGTTGCATAGTTGAAAAAAATGAAATTTAGCTCGTACCCATGTAAGAAAAGGTTCTATAAATATTATATTTCCCGCTCGAGGTATATTTATTTGTAAAATACTGTAAAATAATACGTTTAGGTAGCTGCAAAAATGAAACTACGTTTACAGTTTTGTAAACATGTTTTTACCCTCCCTCAAACGTGCTTAATAAAAATAAAAAAATACACCACCCAATTAAGCACCTCTACAGTTTCTTTTTAACGGCACCTACGAATCGAGACCTTTTACCACTTTCGGGTGTCTCTTATCCTATAGCGCAGCGAGGGACCACGAAATACTTACGCGTTCGATCGACTATAGTGTTCGCGTTCAGGCGATCTCTAGCCGCCTGCGGTTGACTTTGACCCCAAGCTGGCGAGTGCGATTGGTGACGAGAGTAGCGTATAATTATGTACGCGACTCGCACGCATACGCGCCGCGCTCGCATACGCGCGAGCACACCGGCGCTGAAAAGCCTCCGCCGCGCGACGCGATGCAATGTTGCGTGCGGCGTAAACACGCGTGTGTATGGGTGCGCTCTAAACTACGGACACATGCGCGTTAGGAACGACATACATACGAACGGACGAGGAACGACGAAGTCGGAGGAATTGCGAATTGCGACGCGAGTAGAGAGCCAGTCGTGCCCCTTTCGTCGCGCGCGGCGATTGGTCCACCTCTCCGAGCCGCTCCGCTAGCAGTACTTACTTCGTTTACTACGCACAAGAAACACGATGTACAGTCTTGACAAACAGTCCAAGACAATCTTGGCACCCGAAGTCGTGTCCCCGCCGCAACGCATCGAGATGACGATCGTGGATCCGAGGACCAATTATAGAACCCGCTCGCGCCCCTTCGGCATCTTATTATTAATAGACGTAAATAATTTCAATGTAAATACTCGGTGCGCCAAAATGACAGAGACGCGTATCTACATAAGTCCAAAAAAGAAAGCCGGCTGCACGGTACGGTGTTCCAAAAATCGCGCTTGACGTGCTCAAACGTAATCTCTGGAGAAAAATCGAGAAATTCTTCCTACAATTTTTACTAATTCCTTATCGATATCGTCAAAAGATGATTAAACTATATACATGTAAACATTGCTTTCCAAAAAGATCGATAGAACATTAGGTTAGAATATCTTAACAATTTATAAATTTTCACTTACTAATGTTAAATAAAAATTTCTGCAATTCAACCGCATTAGTTGTCACACGTGCTCGTATGCGCATCGGAGTTGCAATCGGTTTTGAATAATGTGTGTTTAAAATGCATGCGAAGTGGAACTGATATAAGGAATAATTGTGTGTTGATGATGAGAGTAACGATGAAAAAATGTCAGGTGAATAGGTAACAGTACAAAAGTAGGTATATTTATAGTTTTTTCACTATTTAGAAGGTGATGAACGTGTCTAAAATTTTCCATATACGTCATTGGATGCAAAATTTGCTGTATAACTTCCGGGATTGGAAAATTCAATTTTAAGTGGAATATTATAAGTAGAACATCGTATGTAAATTGTGGATCTTTATGCATTTATGGCATGTACGTATTTTTAAAATGCAAAAAGAAACCTATACATTTAGCGAAGCAAGGCAACACTGAGTCATTTGTTAGTCGACGAAGGAAGCTGTTCTTTAATTTTTTGTTTTTGTCAAATGGCATATAGAAGCGAGAATCTGCTTAGAGTTCCGCAGTTTAATTATAAGTAACGCTTAAAAAAATCAAAGGATGACCAAGAGTGACTATTTCTAACGCAAAGAAATCGCAGAATGATTTGTTATGCATGATAATTGCAGATCTTTTATAACAACAGTTGAAAAGCTGCTACATAAACATTAAAAATATTAGAAAAAGTAGAAAAGTGTTTTACAAAATCTTCGAAATCTCTACGACTGGTTTGCGATTTGATGTGTTTGCTTAATTCAATCAATCTTGATTTGTTCGCGATGTTTTGTATAAAAATAAAATTGCGGAATGCTCGTTCATCATTCTGCAAATCGGTACGTAAGTAATTAATACATTCGCAACCGGCAAATTTTTTTCCGTTTCTAATACCGAGTAATGGTGAACATGATTAAATTCCGAAGCTGGTTGCCGCAAACTTATATCATTAAAGCGAGAGTAAAAATGATCAAATTTGTTTTGAAATATTAATGTTGCAATTATCTGTTGTTTAAAATAAAAAGATTTTTATAATATGTATACTTGCTATACTTGCTTTAATAAAATTTAAATTGGCATGATGAGGCAATCAGGAATAGTATTTAAAATGATGTGAACTCATGTCAGAGACCGTAAATGTGTTACGTTAGAGCTGCGAAATTAGAAAGAAGCAGATTAAACCAAGGAGAAAGCAATAGAAGGACCAGCTGAAATACTAATTTATAAACTCGTGTTTGTTGCATTCAATTGGCCAATGTTCTGTGTCACGACGATTTTTATCAACTGATACGTAGATTAAAAAATTAATTTCTGGTTCATACAGCGGGTATAGCGAATTCGATTAGGATCTGCGCGATACGGGAACGTTAAAAAGATAAATTTTAACTTTTCGGTTTTCGTTGTGTTAAATCTATGTATACATGTTTTTGATCTTGGAAAATTTTGTGCTGTTACTGACTCGTCTAAACTATATTAAAATGATTGTTAACGAAGATTGGACAATTTTCTATCGATTATTTTCATTGAATTCTTTGGAGAAACTAGTTTAACGGGCGATGAATTACTGTGACGAAGGAATCCATGCACGTAGAATTTATAAGACACATAATAAGTATATTAACAGATAATGTTTTGTTACTCCACCTTTGGACTTGATGATACTTAATCAATCAAACGTATAGTACATACGTTTTCTTCTGATTTTCATTTTACAATCGTACAACATGCAATATTAATTCTGTTTTTGCCTATCCAATCGGTTTTACATCGGAACTTCGTAACTTGCGAACAGCTCGATGGAAATAGAACCCAACTCACATCGGTATGTTGTATAATAAAATAGTACTGTCGATTAACAGCAAGCATCATCGCAGTAAGATCACTTTGTTATCGTGTCATAAATCATGCTAACAATTGCTCACGATTTACCGTTATCAGAATCGCTTCGTTCGGTTTATTCGAGGCGAACAGTGCCACGGTTGCGTTTGCATCGAAATCACGGGAACTTGATAACATGAAAAACAGTGTACAAAAATAATCGGGCCGGTCTTTTTCCCAATAACGATAAGTCTGTCATCAATATACTACCTATAAGCTAGAAATAATTTCTAAATCCTCATATTTAACCCTCTTAGTACCGAACAACCATAATATATCGTTGTTGGCTATTATTGACAACATAGTTTTCTTAATATTTTTATTAAATAACAATTTCATTTCTTATTTCTTCTCCCTTTCTGAACTTGTTATTTATCAGGCTTTTCAAAATTCTTGCAATTTCTTTCCGAAACTTTATCAAACTACGTCAAACGAGTTTTAAACATTTCGCTCAGATACAGACTTATTTGGCCGGTACTAAGAGGGTTAAACCTCTACACTATAAATTAACAAATGGTATTATTACATTTTTAGTGCCGATCAAAAAATTCGTGTGTACCTGAATCAAGCCCGTTTTTCTACCCGTTTTTAGATTATAAAAATTTTCTTCCAAATATGGCCAATAACGATATATCAATATTCGACGCTAAAAGGGTTAAGATAAAAAAGAGTGGAGTACTTGTTAGTCTGTCGAAAAAGATAAATCAAGTAAAGAAACTCTTTTTTGCTACGAAACTTAGTAGTTATTAGTAATATTGAATCTGTTCCAATATATAAATGAATCACAAATAAAGGATATAATACAGCTTACTACCATAAGGGATTAACAAAACACAGAATCGACTGTTAAGTCCATAGGCTATCGGTCATAGGGCGTCGAGGTACTAATTAATGTAACTTGAATACGCGGTTGTACGCTGCTCGTAAAATTAATTACCCGAAGACTGATCGATTATTCCATATAACACTGAAACGAAATATCAAAACGCAAAATATTGTAAAAAAGTTGAATTTTTTAACATCAATCTAAATGACTTGAAAAACAAAGTGTTGAGCATATCAAATTCATTTTGCAATTCATATCTCATCAACTTCTTTATAATTCATCCGTTAACTGCGAACGTGGAATTCGCTCGTACGTGTTTATCTGTATCAACGGATAATACTTTTCTTTTTATTACGCATCTACTTAAACAACTTATATTTCGGTTCGAATAGTATCAATTATTTTTTATTGCTGCATTTATCTGAGAATTGTGTTTGTAAAATTGATGTTGGGAGGTTGGCGAATACAATGTATGTATATATAATGTACATCTAATGGAAAAATATGAAATGAAAATAACATTGAATGTCACCGATCGGTTTCGTAATAATACTTAACTGTAATATTAATAAATCGTGCATCTAATCGTGATGTGGATTCGATGTTGAATTAACCTTCGGACAGCCGATAATCTAACAACGACATAGGGAGCCCATATCAGCTTACTTGACCTAATGATAGCCAGCCTAACCAGCCTGACCTTGTAAAACTTCTATTATGCACACTGTAAAACTAACTTTTGAAATGCCAAGCATCATCACATAATGTTTGCAAAATATTCCCAACATGGAGCAACACGGGACATATTACACGGCATTTGTTTAGACTGAGCGTAACTTAAAATCCCGCATCTTAATGTTTACAAGATTGTTATTCATGAATTGTATTCATTATTATTATTTATTTCAATTGGTGATAACATTCATTAGTCTTATCAGAGATACAAATGGAATAGTATAAAGATAGCAAAAGAAAGTATGTAAATGAAATCTATTATCTATATTATATTATTTATTATCTAAACTACTAATGTACAATTGATTAGAAATTGAAAAATTCATTGCAAATACATGATTGTTTAAAATACTATTAAACAAATTATAAACAAAATGTTAACCTATTATCATGGATATTTTACAGTTCATCTAACACACTGTAACTCTACAACTGCTGTGTCATCTATATGTAACCGACAGAATTAATTACTCAGATTTAAAAATTAACATTTTCTCCAATCTATTGTAATTGCCAGATTTTGAATAAGTGATTCATGTCTTAAAATATTACTAGCAATTATAATTTAATAAAATGAAATACTTTATTTCTACGAAATCTTTGAGGTCGTTGACGGGACAGGCAAAGTGTTAAAATTTGTTGCATAGAACCAAAAATCGTTTGGTACGAACACAAAATTACGTCGAAAGGCCGAAATGTAATTTTACCCTGCCAGCTATAAATGAATTGTAGTCGTATACAGAAACTATCGTTTTTCTGAGTAATACAGGTTCTACAAATAATCCCCTAGATTTCATTAAATTTCGATAGATGCTCAGCTACGGGGCATCTTTGTGAACCATTATTCAATATTTGCTTGAGATATCCGATTAACAATCGCATCCGCGGCAATAGGTAAAACGGGGTGAAGCGTACTGTGTCCGCGTCGACGAGTACGTGAACGGTTTTCTAGCGATAGGAGTCGATGTTTGTCAACCCATTATAAATTATATCCCTTGTGACGGCCGAGATCGCGCGCCGATAAGAGCAGCCGCTATGAGTGTCAAGACGCGTAACTGTATTTGCACAATTGCCATCGGTGAACAATATGCAAAACATATCGTGGAACGACTACCGCCACGAGCGGATACCTGTTCGTTCTCGGAAATCGGCTAATTACCCGTGTCTTCATTGCCGCGAGAGGAACGAGCACCGTAGATAACAGTGATGAAAGCATCACTATATAGAAGAAATTTTGGAGCTTGAGCACTTTTCTCGATTTCTCTCGAATTATTTTCTTAGACACTGTATGGAGCATGGGTGCTAGTATAAATACAATTATTCTTGTTCCCAGCCAGAGTTTAACATTATTCGAGTTGTTTTAGACATATGTTTATCAGAGATCATTATCCAAATGAATTCTTCTTAGTTGAATGTTCTACTCGAATAACAATTATCCGTTATTTGTCCGAGTAAAATTTTGTATCGGTCGAGAGCTGTTATAAGGAAGCGTCTTATAATAGCTCATTAAACACGTGTTCATCAAACAGGATCGGCATGACGTATAATCAAATTATTTCTGGTGACAAGATGCATTCCGTAATTTTACGATACTCCAAACGCGAGGTCGCTATAGAATATTTTATATCTACTTTGTGTTCATTACGAAGATAAAAATGCTATTAGAAAGTAGAGCGACACCTAATCATTCTGGTATAAATATCTTATCACGTAAGTTATGTAACACTATGAAATCCGAAAACTACATATTATGGGCTGAACAGCAACGTACGGAATTACGTATACACAGTGGCTCACAAACGTGTTCGTACAACGTGAAGAACGCAATAGCTCTATTAATATTGGACCAAATGGCTTGAATTTTGTTTTAGATGATGGACGAAATAGTCTACTAGACCATGACTATTACCTTTTTTCCTATCACTCGGAATGAAAATAAAATAAAAAACTCTCTATTTTAAATAATAAAAAGATGTAGAATCGATACCAGATGTAGATATAAAAACGATTTTGGAGTTTGTATAAAACTAATATACGTTTATTAAAACTACAATATTAAATAGCACGATAATTAATAGCCGTGGTTGAGAAATATTTAGTTAAAATTCTATATTTATCGTGTTTTATATGCACCGAACAATCACGTGTATGTAAATGTACCTATACACAAACTTCCGCAATCTAGCATCTAAATTATAAGTTTCGAAAATTTCACTCTGAACAGAGCTTCCTCGTATCTTTGAATGTCTACCACAGGTATAATAATTATCGTTAATGCCTCTTGCTTACACAGACCACGAACGAAGCGAACGATCTGTGAAATGGGCCGATCCGCCAGCAATTTGTGAGTTTACGCGTGTTTTTGTTTCTTCTGGCACACTTGAGCTAACATTTAAGTCACGCTAACGAGTCTGTGCGTCTTCAAACGAGATTCGAAAAGATAAGACTATCGTAGCACACGTATATCAGTCGTGCACGTATTACACACCTTTTTATTTGGACGTTTATATTATTAATAGTTTCGCATAGTGCACGTCGAAGTTAACGCGTTCGTCACCAGGAAATATATTACTATTACTACTATTCTATTTTAGTCTATAGTGTCCACTGTCTTTGCCTAAATTTCAAATAATTTAACTTCAGTTGGAAATTGGACAGCAGGTTTATGATCTGCTGAAATTCGTAAGTTTGTTGTATCGTATTTGTTAATTGTGATAACTTAGGCGAAGGAATTTTAACCCCACCCGCAATCAGTGCTTTCATATTCGTCCTAATTATTAGTTGGATTTTCTTGGAACACTCTTTTCCAACCATTCTTCATAACCATCGCTTCAAATAATTCCCCTTGGCTTCTTCAACAAAGTTTAAGTTCACTCAGTGAAGCTGTTATCTTTCAAGGGTTGTAGCTGGAAAAAGGTATTCAAAGTGTCTTTGAACCATTTCGAATCAACGATGAACGAGAAAACATAGAAATCAACGTGGATCCACAAATAATCTGATGAAAGCACGAAATTAATATTTTATTGCTTCAGTACTATTTTCTTACATCAAGTTTATACAACAACCTAGCTACTCAGCTTGTAGCGTGAAGGAATCCTGCGTGAACACCTCCGGAACTAATACTCCGCGATATAAACTATCTATCGGGTTGTAAAGCCGATTACGCTGTGCGACGGAGTAGATTAGTCCCGCTGTTCGTCTAATTAACCCTTTCACTACGGCAGTGTCGTCCGCCGAAGTATTGTCGCTGAACGAAAGTTCACGCCAGAAATGCGCAGTGCGTGTGATTTCTGTACATACGTTTTTCTTAGTTTTAAATAACAACTGTGCTGAATAAAACAATCATTGCTCTAATGTAAAAGTATATTTACATTTTTAATATGAAAGAACGTACACAATTATTACAATACAAAATTATTTTTGTATTCTGCCCGCGGATGACACATGTATACACATCATTTGGATGTCGAATATATACGGCACCCGTACACACAGATCGTCATATGGATGCCGGATATATACGGCACCCGTAGCGAAAGGGTTAAAGATGAATAACTGTTTTCCTTTTTTGCGTATAAAATGTATCGCTACAGTGACACGAAGTCGAACTGCAGGAATGTAATAGTTGATCGTTGTGTTGCGTGTCCGGACCTTGAAGACTGAACTTGAAGTACTATATAAATATAGACTAAATTCGATGGTCTAAGGTGGAAGCTGGATGTATCTAACTCGACTCTGGCTGGATGAGAGACGATGTTGAAGATACGTTGATTTGTCGCTATACGAGCGATGATGAATACTTGTTACGAATAATACGGCGGATGGCCAACAATACTTGCGGATAGAATACTTAAAATTGCGAGTTTTGTGCCCTTTTTATAACATTCCCGAAAGAACGCTCGAACGCGGATTGGCTACCGGTGAGGTGGAGAGGGAAGTCGGAGGGCCCAGGCCTCGCTGTAACGTAGGACGGGAAAACCCAAGCTAGTGACGTATAGGTCCCCGAAACCCAAGCGAGCGGCCGGCGCGGCCCACCTGGCGACCTTACCATAAACCGGGAAAACTAATTTCGACGAAATCACTTTACAATTGGCTGTATTAACACATTAAAGGCGGGGCATCTTGACGAAAGTATGCTAGGTAACGCTTCAAACCACAAAACATACTAAATACAAATGTAAAGTGCGCATGGATTGCGCAATTAGATTGCAAACCGTACTAATACGACTCCCGCCTTTAAGCTACAGTCGAGATAAATCGTATTACTACGACTCCTACCTTTAAGCTACAGTTGACATAAATCGTAGTACTACGACTCCCGCCCTTAATGTGTTAATAAACCGATTTAGTTGAAATTCGATTTCTTAATGTGATTTCGCGAAATAAAAAGAGCACTAAAGTAATAGCCCTCTAAATTGGAAAATACGGAATTTGAAGAAGGGCTATAAAGGCATAATTCCGTTGTAGGACGGAACACAGGTATTTTTTAAAATACTTATATTATTATAACTCAAAATATGTACAGTAAGTTCTCTCCAATTATCTTTCAGTTTGTAAACCAAAATGTACAGTTTTGGAAGTGGAGATACGATTATTCGAAATTCGTGACTTGTTGTATGTAGTTATCGATTGTCAACAACTATAAAGATGTGCACGAGGCTCGAATAATCGTATCTCGGTTTCCAAAATTGTCTGTTTTCGTTTACAAGATGAGAGGCAATTAGAGAGAATTTACTGTATACATTTTTAGTTGTAATAGTATAAGTATTTAAAAAAATAGGTAAATAATGTAAGCTTGATAATAGATAGATAATTTCTATTGGAAAAATATTATTCTCAATTTCCTTTTACAATTTGATAGATCGGAATTAATGTTAAATAAGGATTAAAATTGATAGATTTTAAAATTAATACGCAATCGCATGATTTCCGTGCTACCATATTAAATACCATTCACATGTCGCAATGACATTTCTCGTACTATGCAAAATACTCGCAGAGACGCTCATCAGGTTCGTGTATCATTTACGCGTAATTCTAGTAGACAACGAGTTCTTCTGCTCCATCTCATTATACCACGTATGCAGGCAACGTTACGTGGCATTGCTAGAAAAATTTTCTAGTTTCCCGAACAAACCAAAACTTATTAAATAGTAAAAAGTCCATAGGCCAATGATAACGCGCATCTTCCGATCAAACGATTTGGACCAATAGTAGTGTACTCAAGTTTACTCATTTTTATAAACATCATTACATAAGTTAAGGGTTAAAAGAAATTCGACTTTATTCCATGCAAAAATCGCAGCTCCTTGAACACTAAAACTACCAAATCCCAACAGTGATTAACGCGCATTTCTTTATTAAAATAACGGGACTACGTTTATGTAAATCTTGTTTGTTTAGACGAAAAAATTCATTCAATCATTTCCTATGCTAGAGTCTACAGCATTTCAGTAACTTTAAAAGAAAAACTGCGGAGCCAATCTTTTCGACCGCCTCGGTTAACGTTAACGCTGCTCCTTGTAACGCTTTGCCTTTTGGGAGCACGTTTTGACCATTTATCGGTAAGGCACTACTGTGTAACCCTTATCTGTTACGAAGTTAACATGAAGACACGGTGGGAAACAAGGAAATTTTTCTTACACACTAACCGCGCAAAGTGCCAGAAAGCTCTCGCCGGGGAATCACGACACAAGTTTTATCTGTCTCGAACTGATTGGGCCTGATCCCCGATTCGAGGCAGTGACCTCGCGTGCCCCTTCTCGTCCCTCTACACCGCCATCTTCTTCGGCCTCCCTATCCCCTGTGATCGTCATACTTGTCGATCCTCGTCGCTCCGTCTTTAACGGTTTCGAGCCCGTGCTCCTCTCCTCTCTCGCTCGCTCCCTCTCTCCCTCTCTCTCTCTCTCTCTCTCTCTCTCGCCATTTCTCATTTTCTCTTTTGATTTTTTCACGGCGAGATACGGTGTCTCGCATAAAATATTCGGTAACACGCGCGCGAGTATTGGTCCGGTGCACGCATGCAGACGCGCGAGCACACACGCGCACGGGCGCGCGAGCGATCATTGAAATGTGACGCAATTCGGCTACGCTCAAGGAGCGTGTTCTTGAACCTACTTGACACTCGATGAACGAAAAAAAATGCCGAAGAAAAAACAACTTTGAAGCGGCACCGTGGCGCGCGAAAAGCACGCAGATTTTTACGGGAACCGGTGTCGCCGTGAGCATGAACGAGCGTGCTGGTTCCCGATAAGTACTTCGCTTGCTTTTTGCCCGTTTCACGGAGTGAATTTTTATTCGTTGAATTATATTCGAGTCGAATATAATACTCCTTCAATTTTGTTCGGTTCTAGGACGGTAGGGCGTGCGATTAGTGTGCTGGAGTTCTCAGATTCGATGATCTCGTGGTTATTGCAATAAAGTTAGTGCCAGTCTGAGACGAACTGTTTGGAGGTGTTGAATATCGTTAAATATCGAATTATTCATTTTCCGAGTGATTCATGCCAGCCTTTAAGTTACATTGTTACAATAATGCAATTCAAATTTACTCTGTCGATGTGTGGAATGTGGACTTTACGTGTTTACGACGGAACTGAGAAGCTAAAATGGAAAATTGTGGAATACATGTGCTATTATTAGCTTATTATAAGTGTTAAGAAGGGGAAGAAATTATGTATATTAACACAGAATATTTTTATTTTTCATAAAGATCCGCAGACTGAAGGAAGTTTATATTGATATTATGCTGCAGTGTTCATTAGTAGAAGATTATTCATTTCAATCTCAGTTCATTAAATGCATACAAATTTTTATAAGCATTTTTTAACCAAATTTAACGTTGTCTTCTCGATGTTGACGAATTGGTCATGGCTGTGAACTTTTTCAATTCATTGTAAAAGCATATTGTATCAATTTGAAAAGTTAACAGTAATAATAATAATATTAATGACAATTCTGTTCATTCTTATTGAACACCATATTGATTAAGAAATGTCATTGGAATGTGTGGTTGTTCCGGAAAAATGATCATCGTATTAACAAATCCGACAGATTCAACTAAAATAATTTACGGAAAGATTCAACGTTACAATTCGGAATTTATACCGCTACCACTACATTGTATAATCCCCTGACCTTTTACCAACCGATTATGTACCAGCTATGCCGACGACTGAAGAATTTTTGAAGCAATTAAAAAGTCGGCGATACCGAATGCTCGAAATTAACATCGAGAGTGTTTTCTAGTCAAATCACAACAGTGTACTGTTATTTTTATTAGTGTACAAGTTTGTTTTGAATTTCCTAACTGAAATGTCATATCTCAATCTAATGACTTTTTATTTGTAATTATTTAAGATAAGCGCTTTCAGAAAAAAATCGTGTACATATTTTATCGTTGAATAAAACGAGGGAATAAGTGATTTTTATTTATTTAACATTACAATCATAGTCTTGTTTTGCCTGAAAACTTGCAAAGGCTACAATAAACATATACAGACGAAATAGGATTGAATTCCGCCAGTCCAATTTTTTTGAAAAAGAAAGGGTTTTTATGGAAATAATATTAAAAATTATACATCGCAATACATCAACAAATGATATTTAATACTTAATATTTTTTACTTTATATTTACTCTAATTGCTCCCACACAACTTTAATATATTTTCTTCATTTGACAATGTTTTGAATTTGTCTGTCGTTTGCACGTACAGCAAGTGAAAAATATATGGAATAACTTTTTCTTTCTTTTATACCAAGCTTTCAAGAAAATCGAGTTTGAAAATTCACTTTGTATACGAGTTATGACTAACTGAATTTCGTGTACGATGAAATACATCAATAGATGAAAACAGAATGGTCCGAATAAAATGCAACAATCTATTTTTTTCCAAACTATTCGGGTTGGCAATTAAGTAATTGCGGATTTTGTTAATAGATGGTCTTAGCACATTCTTTTGCTTTATTAGCGTGTTCATAGTAATTAAGTAATATCGTTATCTTACTGTCTGGACTTTCATCTTTAATTTAGTAAGAAAATTGCACCGATCAATTATTTAGTTTCGTTTTTATTACAGTTTGAAGATGGTAGGGCTAGGCGCACGTTTCGGATATATTTTATTACATTATTTCCAAAAAAAGCAA
The DNA here is from genome assembly GCF_028453695.1 of Augochlora pura. Taxonomy (NCBI): domain Eukaryota; kingdom Metazoa; phylum Arthropoda; class Insecta; order Hymenoptera; family Halictidae; genus Augochlora; species Augochlora pura. The sequence continues at coordinate 6,976,669 of NC_135772.1, forward strand.
GCGTCGCAAGCACGATTTTTATGTTATATATACGGTATAATAAAATGAAGCCTTGGAAGAAAGACAGTGTCAAAATTGATTTGTCTAATTGAATAAATTTACAGTTTGAAGCAAAAGAATTGAATTTTTCTTCTTATTTTGAATCTGCAATTACTTAGTTGCCAAATGAAACAAAGAACTGAATTATTTTCAAACAATAATTGTTATTTATAACCATAAACTATTTCTGTCATCTATGATGATTATTAGAAATCAACAAAATTCTAGTCGTATGTAATCATTTAAACTCATTTCATTAAAAGTCATTTATAATAATTAGTGACCAAAATAGTTTTAAGTAACAATTGAGTGGTTATACTTGAATCTTTTCTCGCTTTATTTACGGAAATCAAGAAGTTACTCCACATATCGCTGATTAAACGTAAATATAAATATTAAAATTGTGTATTCGAAATGAGGAAAAGACCGAACTCGTGGAACGAGCCGATATTATTGTCTCGGAATAGTTTTTCTCTGCCGAAATAGAATTCCTTGGACAGCAGTGGAAAGTAAATAAGAGCGGAAGGTCAAGGATACCGTCGGAATTCGTGGCTGAAACACCGATGGCAAGAACCGAATTTCCTCGACGAAAGTTCTGATGCGATGGTCGGTCGAGGCGGACGCTGCCGGCGTTGTTTCGTCATCGGGTTTCGAAGTGCCACGAATTCGTTCGGAAAGTACGGCAGCGCGTCAGTCAAGATTGCACCACACACAAATCCCCTGGAACGATCGTGTCGAAAGAAAAATCTTCCCAATCCATGGAAAGCTATTGCGTCACAGAAAAAAACGTAGATGGTACTTGGAATTGCTAATTCGGCAACTCTTTTAGTAGTAAACATTCTAATAGAGACTACAAAGAAGATTTCTAACATTCGGCTATTTAATGTTTTTACTGCAGACAAATGCTCCAAAATATGGAAAACAGTTCTTTTAACACTACACCAATGCTGCGCCACCAACAACCTCAACAATTGTATAAAAGTAAAATTGCATCGCGTTAGTTACAGTATCAACATTCTTACGCTCTGCAAATCCTATTGAAATTAGGAAGATATAATAGGTATTGCTAATGTTAACCATTTGCACTCGAAGCCATTTCAGCTGCGAATCTAAAATAATTTTTCTGACTTCTAATATCTCCATTTTATATAACAAAATTCATTATAAGCATATGAAATTGAATCTCGTGACTCGTATAACAGCTACATTTTCAACAATTTTTTAAATCTAAGCTTCCGCGCTATCTATAAAAACAATTTTGAAACGAAATGAATAAAAGACATGTCATAATAAGTTTAACTATAACTTGTGTTACCTTTACGGTCCATTGGGACAAATATGTCCCATAAAATTCGAAAAAGCTACATGCATTGTTATATATTTTATTTATTTTACGTCTAAACAAACTAAAATAAACAGTTACGTACTAATTTTACTTTTAGCATCCTTATGGCCCTATAGGAATTCATGATTTCCCTAGAGTAAAGAGCAAAACAAAGAACAAAATTGTTATCTTGCTTTTGTTTGTTGATGAAGAAAGCTTTTATTTTGTTACGAACCGAGAGACTATCGGCTTTGCGTGGCCGGAGGTTTAACCCTTTCGCTACGGAGCGCATTACTAAGTAGTTGACACTGAGGTACGGAATGCTACGAAGTAGAAGTCGTTTCTTGCTCTCTAAATTTTACAATGATATTTATTGTATTTAGTAATATCACTTTACTTTCTAAAATATAAAAGTTTATAATCATAATTTATTTTCTTTTTTTAATATTATAGTCAACTGTTTGTTGATTAACAAAAGTATCTTATGTAAAGTATGAAATAAAAGTATACATATATATGGTATGGTCATTCCCTCGGAGCGAAAGGGTTAATGCGATTTTTGTGTTTCGGTAAGGAAATGCATGGATACCTGTTTCGTCAGAGGGGTGCTAGCCACTATAGGGATAAGTTTTCGTGAACTAATCGATGTCTATTCCACCACCGGAATGTCACTAGTAAGAAATCGTGTACTAGGCCAGTGTGTATCTCATTACCGGGCCGCCAATATGTAGAATAAGAAGTTTGTGAACTAGCTGGTGCCTTTTTCGTCATCAGGGCGTCGCTAGAATTAGGAGGATAGAGATCAAAGTTTGGTCGCCTCGAAACTTTTTAAGAAGATAAATCAAAATACCAGGTACTTTTAAATCAGGAATCGGAATAATTGACTTTGACAACTAAATAAACTGGTAAAAGGTAATATATTACAAGCTTTAGGTCCATTACAATTGTACGTGTGTGCATGTAACGCAAATTCTAAATCACGTTCCAAGCTTGTCGCATTGAGTCGGCGGGAGCTTATAACCTTGTATCGATATACGCACTCGGTTGAAACGCTTGAAAGAGAACTAGAATAGATCTTGCTAGCGTTCCATCGCCATTGACTGACTAAGCCTGATTTCAATCACGTTTGGGACATTTAGGGTAGATATCTCGATCTTCGTGCCCTTGGATTAAAAACGTATAGAAAAAGAAAAGTTTCATTCCTCCCTCTGAATCTAATATATTAATAGAAAAATATAATAAAAAAATATTGATCATCAATTTATATATAACACTTTCCTTTTTCTATGCGTTTTTAATCCGGAAGATAGGCAGGCGCGGGGTGTGATAGAGGAGAAGGGGAGCTGCGCATATATGTCCCGATTTGAGAAAGTTCGTCGTCATATCCCTCGAAAATACTTGATTATACAGAGCGAACTCCCCGGCCGCCGCCGGTAAGCGTGCGCTCTTAAAAAGGAGTCAGGAAATATATCGAGAAATCCTTTTACACAGTTGAAGTTTCTTATTGATACTTTGTTTCGTGTGGTTGCCTATAAGTCAGCGCATCGATTGCCCAGTGATTCCTCTAAGTATGTTTTATATTTTCCTGAATATCTTTCTCAATTCAATTTTTTTTTTATCAAAATGAAGACATTTAATTTGAAATTGATCAAGCTGATTAAGTCGCAACCACGCCACATCACGGGAATAGGAAACGCAAAATATCTTGAGTAGGTACGCGATACTCGTACGCAGGTAGCTGCGCGACGGCTCTTTGAACGGGGCTTCCGATCAAGGCCGTTTCCCGCTATCTGGAAAAACGCAGTATCGCCGGTTCTGCTCGTGTCGCAATTTTTCATTCATTGTATCTGGTCGCAGTCAACAACGGCCTGTATAACCGACGCAACACGACGCGACGTGTCGCTGTGTGTTTTATCTGCAGCAAAAGTCGGTTTGTTCGATGCTCAACCAGCATGCGTGTAAACGTTGTCTGCGGTGCTATTATAACAGACGGCGCGTTAGAAGACTTAACACTATTATTGGTACATAGGGCTTTACCGACAGAAAAGACCAGTCTCTCGGAATCTCGGCTTACTAATTTTTGTTGCTGTCGCCGAATGGAAACTGCATTCACGAAGCTGTTCGTTTAGCTCGGGTCACCAGGCGTGAAAACAAGCGTGAACAGAAGCGTGAAACTCGTTAGAGTCGTAAATGCACCGGTCTCTCAAAATTTGTACCACTTTGTGAATGAATTATGTCTTTATAACCATGGATTAGTACCTTAACATTAGAACTACCAAACTCTGTACGCGAATATTGTTTTATTACATTGACGAGATTCAATTTATTCAATTGAAATATCATATGAGTTCTATTGCAATATATTTTTGGATAAAGTGATCGCGACTGTTTTTACTGAAACATTTTTGCAATTTCATTTCGATTGGTTTGATTTGTTACTAGTCGTAAAAATAAACATTAATGGTAATTTAGTTTAGTCTAATGGTAGTTGAATAGATAGAAACGCTCTGTTTTATGAAGCAAGACAAAAGTTACTACAAGTATCGCATATAAAAACGAAAATGTTAATAACTTGAGTGATTAAAATACGATTTTGCATACCTATGAAACTTTTTATCACATTTCTTTCACAGAGTAAATCTGTGTCGTTTTATCTCTAGAATTAAACCATTAAATATTCGGGTGTCTATTCTTCGTGGATAACATTCAGGGCTAACGACTGAATAAGCCAATGTACGACGTTCATTCTGTTCTTTCTGGGAATAGAAACGATTCTACGCACATTCGTCGCCATGAATCGTAACACTTAATTATGAAATGCTGAATAACGTGCAATTATATTTAGCGTCTTGACGTCACAATCCTTAAAGTGTGCATTCATTAACTTCATGCATTTTTTACTATTTATGTGAAATTCATGGAACTGGTGCCAGGTGCAGTATCTTTTTGTTGACCTCTATAATCCACGCACGTCACTAGCGCCGAGTGGAAATTTTCAATAAATTCTACATTATTATAGAAGATAGAATCTTCTATTATCGAATTTGATTGCAATAGCGTAAACGCTTCGGTAGATATCGACGTTTGTCTATCGACTTAAAATATTATCGTTACATGCTAGATTTTAACGTATATTAATTAATAAACGTTATTAATAAACACGCAGTCATTAATTCCATTTTTATAGAAATAATGAAACCGAGCATCATTTTAGAACAAAATATAAAACAGAGTTGTACTCGCTATAGTGCATTTATATTTCTGATATCAATTAAGCATTTCATTTAATACAGAAATAAATTACTATTTTAAACAGAACATATGAAAGCACAGCATATGTATGTAAATATTTATATTGCTTAGTTGAAATATTTTTAACCAAGTGCGGTTGCAATACTGAATGACCATGAACCACGGAAAATTTAAAATTCGCGGGACGCTCGACGCGCGAGAAGCTGTTAAGAGTAAAACTTCTTTTGTTCTCTGGCACGACTCGACTAGAACACCGACAAAAATGCAACCACGAGGTTTCGCGAGCAGAGTGCAATCTGCACGCTGATCGGTGCGCCTCGGCGCGACGCGTGCACACGTCTGTCCGCGAAGCGTAACACACGTAACGAATGTACGATACTCATTAGGAGAGTCAAGGGTATGTTACGTGAAGAGTGCGGTTACGCTCCGGGTCTGACCATTACGTCACCGAGTGTGCATCTATCGATGCACATGCAATAGCCACGTTTAGCCTGAAGAACGTGCAAGCGCCACCGAAACGCGATACCGTGTATGGTTGAAAGGGAAAACGTTTCTTTCGGTTTCTTGTTCATTTTTTTTTTTCATCGCAGTCGTTCGATTTCCAAGACTGGAAATTAGCACCGGCCCACGGACGATTTTACTCTTGCGTTGTATTTTCTTTTGTGTTCCGTTCTGCGAACGTTGTTTCTCGCATTTCGGGACGATAACGGCGGTCACGTGTTCACACTTTCGAACCATTATTCACAGTTTCGGCAACCTATATATTTTTTGCTGCCAATGTTTCTCTCATATAAAATGTTCGCGACCAACATAGTGATATGGAGGAATTACTAGAACGTTTATCGGAATCAAATTTAATTGATGTATATAAACTAGATAAATGGAATAATTACAGCAAAATAGCAAGATATTATTATATCGAATAATATATTAGTAGAATAATAAATATTCTTGTGCCTCTACCAAATATAAAACAATGTGGATTAGTAAGATCTCAAAGCTATGAGAAAAATGTCAAGAAGTCTTCTTTTCTACAATAAACATTAAAAAAAAAATGAATACAAATATTTAAACAACGTCATAAAGTGTTCAAACACTTTGAAAGTTCAAATCGCTTTGAAATGATCCTAAACTGAACGTTATAAGAAACTTATTTGTTTATTAATATATTTTTATAATATTATAATGGCACGTTATATCATTACATATGTGAATAATTAATTTTGTGGTCAATAAAAATATTTCAAAAGTAGATATATGACAATTTTCAAAAAGGTATGAATTAGTTCATAAACCCTAGAACATGATTCTTAAGATTCGAAATAATTGGTTAAAAAATATTAATTGTAGACAATGCTCGTTTATACTATCACTTCTCGCGAATGTCTAAAATTCTCGACGCTACTGATACACTATGTGAGTTAATGAACTGTAAGAGGTTAACGTACTGTACAGTGTTAACATGCGTGACCGGGACTACCCTAGCTGTGTCATACCGTTCAATATAACTATTTCAATGTACATGCAGGTTTCAGTGCCAAAAGTTGTAGTATAAAAATGATAAGAAGTGACCTAGTTGCAGTACAAGGGTTTGATGCATTCCAAGACATCTCCCCTAATCTAATTCAAGAGAAAGAGTCGGGCAGAAGTCAGTGAACGTTATGTATACATACGTAACGTAGAATCCGCAGTGATTAGCCCTTTGCGATGGAAATGGTTTTTGATATGAATGTCCTGTTGGTGTAAAGTGAGGAAATAATGAATTCAATCTTTTTACCTCAGTTGTTCAATTAAACATGAAAAGCCAACATTTTGAATTAAAGTGTTCATACATTGATCTGTCACGAATTAACTCGGTTTCTTATGCTCAGATGTTGTAAAGGGCCGGTCAACAACGTGTTAATATTGACCAATTACATTGACCATTCTTTTGCTCTCATCTCGTATGCCATGAGGAATAACACAGATATAATTCCTTTCTCATTTTATATTTTCTTGGTAACTTTTGCTTAGAGCTCTGCGCGCGGCATTCCGTAATCAGAAATACAAAACAATATGATTGAAAAAGATGTAACTCAAATGATAGAAATATTTCGAATCATACTAAAAGTATAAAGTATCCAATGTTATTCGTACACGGAATAACATATTCCATTGGAAAGAACGAAGTTTGATATTCAAATCTACGGAATGTCAAAATCCCATTCTGCAATGCGAAACGAACATTTACTATACGATCCAACCATAATTCTGGCAACTTTTATATATGCATGTACATTTCTCATGAAACGCATCATTGAAAAATTATTTACAGTGTTCGAGCCATATTATCTACCCTGTGTGACCGATTTTACGCAGTTATTTAGTTGGATATGACAGAACTAAGGGCGGCGAGCTCCCGAAAACGTCGGATCAGGAATTTTTCTTGGAATCGTGTCAGAATCCCGAAAGTAAAATATATCGCGACATAAGAATATCAGCGTTCTTGAAATTTCGAGCACCCGAAGCACATTTTCAGGGGAACCTCATTTAATAAAGACAAAAATTGAAATTTTCAATTTCAACGAATTCACAATTCTATAAGTTACTAGATCGTAAAATATAAAACGCGCTCCGACGTCTTATTTTTTACAATTTCAACCCGGAATTTTACTCTTACTAAATTGCAACAATAATTTACGAAGCAACGCAACAATGAGAAAACCTTCAAGTTCTAATTAGATGATCGACTATACTGTTTTCAATTTAAACAGTCCCATTCAGCTCAGATTCCACGTTTATTTTTACGCTTTCAGAACGCGTCACGGAGGAAATAAATTTCTTTTTAATTGCCGTTTTCTAAAAATATTGCATTGGTATATACGGGACATCGTATACCAGCAGCAGGCGACGAGTATAAAACGGTATACAAAAAATTTTCATGAAATATGCTGGAACTTTCTCAAGAATAGCATTCGAAAAAATGTTGCTCATAATCATGAAAATATGTGGCAAATACGAATAGAAAAATAGTATTCTAATTTCCTTAGAAAATGTTTGTAAAGGTGTCCGGAAATGACATCGGAATTCTTTTCTTAAACGTACTTGTTACTTTCGTGTACGGTTTTAACGTTCGTAAAGAGCATTACGACGTAATATTTCATTCTTACGCAAGAAATAATTGTATAATATTCCTATCGCGAATCAGTATATAAAAAATAAATAAGGAAGAATATTATGAATGGTGAATCGCGATCAACTGGACGCCTTTTACCATGTCACGCGACTCTCCCATGTTGCGTTTCAAATGACGTAATCGCCCGTCAAGTTTCTTGATTACTCGATGGAATATTTTAATTATCGCCTGCCCACGTGATACGGAGTCCTTCACTTTCAAGTTTCAAGACTGTATTAGATGATATTACCTTCCATACGTTTTCTACTGCGAGTAAAAAGCATACAGTGCGCGATTCAGGTGACCTGTACGCGATCACCAACTCTGGCATAATTTTCGCTCGAAATCTTCATTCACGTTTATAAATTACAATTATACAGTCGGATATACACCTTTTTATAATATCGAACACTTTGAAATCGAGCTAGTTTGTTGTGTATACACTTGTGTAAGCATAGAGCTCTCGTTTCATCGGTAAAGAAAACATTGACGTTAAATGAATTTTGATTTTCCATACGGATCGAAATTAAACATGTACATTCCCGTGGTATAGTAATTGAGAGACTGGTAATTAAGATTTTTAATTCCACCAGTGGAATGTTTTTGTAAATTAGAATTGTAGAGAGCAATGTGTTCGTGATCCTTTTCGTGGCGTCTAGAAGAATGAAGATGTTATCAATTACTCTTCGATCATTTAATGAGGTCAGACGTTAACGAGAACTCGAATTTTCGTATAAATGCATGCATAGAAACTAATAGAATCATTTAGAAGCCAAAACTTTAATGAAAATGTTATACGAGCATGCAATTCGTTTTTACGGAATTGTACTCACTTACATTTACAATTATAAGATTTCTATAAAGTTCTATAAAAAAATAAATTGTCTAGAATAAGTACGTCCAAAAATATGCAGGAAAACGGTGACAGATATAATTATAAATGATCCTAAGCGTACCGAGTTATATTTTTGTGAAAAAGATACGTCGTTCGAATGTTAAATTAATTTTCAAGTATTTGAGAAATTATGAAGCTGGAGCCGGTTGTAAAAATCTTTATTCACCTTTTCAAAATGGGAGACGAAACATCCGTTGAAGAGAGATTTTGTTGCAAAATGCGGAATCTAATCAAAGCACACTTTCTCTATGGGAAGCTAGTTTTTAATGACATCGCCGTTAGTTTGTCGTCTAAAAACTTGTGATTTTGTCTTTAGAAAAATTCCTTCTTTCAATTCCTTTCTTATAATCCCCTAATAAAAGAATCTTCTCCTCTTCTGTCCTTGGTTGCTAAATATATTTCTTATATTTCCAAAAGCGTCTTTAATACAAGGTTCTCACAGCTGGTTGACATGATTAAAAAAATAAGTACTCGACCAATACTTGTCATTTTAACTATGAATGGAATATTTTTATTCTTTTTCTTCGTTCATTGCTGCATGGAAAAATTGAATACATCTCACTCGATAAATATAAAGTGAATTATGTTCGAAAACAAAGCAAACGCACGGCAATTGTTTACTTCATAGTAACCCGACACCACTACTCTAAGGCTTTGCGATTTCTAATGTTACGGGACGGAAGATCACTGAAAGAGAGTAACCGTTGAAAAACTTCTAAGCTCCAAGACATCAGGCACACTGTTTACCACAGGCAATAAAGCGAAGATAGATAGTGCGCGATTCAGGTGAGTTGTACGCAATTACCACCTTCCATGCCGACTGCCACACGCCCAGAGCACTGATAGACAAGGTGAAAAGCTGTTGGGCTTCCATGAACCTTCCGTCGCGCCCCCGTGAACGATAATTACGCTTATTTGAGGGTGACACGACTCGCGGAAGGAATTCAAATAACAAGAAACCTGTCGCGCGACGACGCGTCTTCGAGACTCGCCCGAGGCGAGAAATTCTACGAGAGAAAGGTGAACGCTGTCGCTCCCGTGGCGGCGTGGCATGGCCGAGAGAGACTGCCAGCACACGGTCGGCATGATTCTGTCACAATTTACGACGTAGAAACTGCAGCCTTGCTCCAGGCAAGGTAAATGGACTGTTGACTATCGCCGATGATCTCGCAGTCAATAGAACGCCTTTCGGAAATCGGGTTCCAGCGGCTTGCGGTTTGGGTAGTGGAGCTAATCATTGTGGCTTTTGTTTGTATACAATCATAATTGTCTTCATAGCTACAGAAGAAGATATGTTTGTATTCCTCTAATTCGATAAATATAAACTTATTTATGTCTGAAAACAAATCAAAGGCTCAGCAACTAGTCGGCCCACAGTATCCGACGCCTTGTTATACGCTTGAATTTCTAACAACTTACTGAATACGCATCAATATAGTGTAAAAATTGTTTTTAATTGTCGTTTGCAAAGGATTATTATAAATCATCGTAACAAGACTGTGGATCTTCATGCAAAATAAAAGCTCTCCGATTCAATTGTGAGAAAAGAAAGTTAGATGAAAATGTATTCCTTTTTCTAGTCACTTCAATAAATTAAAGAGAACTGACGGACATCCAATTTTTCTAACGTCTCCATTGTTTGCTATTCACGTAGTTAATTCTATCATAAATGCATAAGAACTACAGATCCACAAAATTTATTGTTTAAAATTTCGTTGTAGACACGGATAAAAAAAAGTCGAAAAGACTATTCAAAAATCTGTGTTTTCTTTTTGCTATTCCAATCAATCACAGTTTTTGCAAAAATGTTTTCACCCGTTATGTAGTAAATTAGTCGAGTTAACATCTAAAAAGAATTCAAATCGACAAATACAATTTTAAGAAGGTTTTCAAATGGTGTCGAAATATTATAATTACTGCACTTACCAGCAGATCGCAGATTTTACGTATTTAAGACGGAAGTAAGTAAATAGAATAGAAAATGAATCACTCAGGACATAAATTTAACAATGCTGTTAGATTATTTGAAACTCATTCGGAATGTTAATACTAAAAATAAAGTTTCGTTTAACTCTGTAGTTGATGCAAAAGTAATTGCGGTGTCATCGGTTTGAACTTCCAGCCATTATTCTGAGGTGACGCTTTATTTGATTACTAAACTGCTGGTGTTATGAATTCACGAGGGAGATGAATAGATGAGATTTAAAACAGTAGAAAGATTAAGAGGATTCAGAAATATGAACTTCGAAGATATTCATTATAACCGTATCTTACTAAAACTAATGACGCATTTACCCACGTAGACACAAAATAACAATATGTTGCGCAACTATTAAAAATCCCATTACTAACTTGCGTTCTCACGAATGATTAATAAACAAGCATATCTTATTGCAATCTAGTAACAATTTATATTTTATTTGATTATACGATCGGTATGATTCTCAATTATTAAGTGAATTAAATTGCACCCAACTCCAACTGAAATCTAAGATATGGAGATTGTGCTAGCACAACAAAATTTAAGTACTCAACAAAATTCGAAAATCTTTGTATGTCTTTAGAATCGTTTGTGCGTGTTATGCCTACCGAACGATCGCAACTAGGATTTCATTAAAACTTTCTTCGCATGTTTTCAGAACCACTTTGTTCCTTAAAAGGTTTATCATCTCAAATATTTCACTCTCGCATGTCGTGTAAAACACTTGAAGTTTAGCATTAAGCTAAACCCAAACGGATTTTTAAATAATTACGCTACCACGTTACAATCCTTTGCACCAAATTTTGAATTTGCATTTAGCTGTCCATAGAAATTCCAAAATCTTTCCGCGGATGTTAAATCAGGTAGAAATATTTTCTGTACCATCATTACATGCGTAAAACGACGACATAGTACAATGTTTAATTACTTCATTCTTTCTTAACGCTGAACCACTACGATTAGCATGAGCGCTCGATGAATTTGTGAAGCGTGAGGAACTTCTAATGACATGCTTTTCCATTTTAATGCCTGTCATCCTTGACTTGTAGTTCTAATCCTTGACTCCGCCGTATTTCCTTGCTAACAAAGCTGTACCTACATATGCCACTTTCAATTGTCTTCATTACATCGCATTTACTGACGTGTATTTACTAGCCGTATTACTTATTTCCATCTCATTGACATCGGAATATCACAGCGTGGAAAGATCAAGGAAGTCTGTGAAGTATCGATATTTTTACCGTCGATGATCGTGAGACTTGAATAAAGAAGAATTTTCAACTCCACGGTAATATTATTAATAGAGCCATGTTTGAATAGAAATTTGTGGTCTTATCATCGGGTACAGTGTTTTAATAACAATAGAATAATAAAAATTCCGGTAAACAGATGTTCCAGTGTATTAACGAAAATTGGAAAAAATTTTAGAGAGGATAATAGGTGTATAAACAAAATAAAATAATAAAACGGTATGATTAAGTGAAACACTGGAGAAGAAGAGAGCAAATTTCATTAATAAACAGAGATTTAAGTACGCGTTGGTTGTAATTATACATATCTCAAAAGTTCCATTTCATTATTTTGTATCTAATATAATGGTTAATTATTATGGTAATTAATAATAATTAAATCAAGGAGAATTGTATTGTAGCATTATTCCACGAATATATGGTAACACTGAATCTGCTAAATATTTTAGCGAGATATTCGTTCACTATTTCTAACGTTCGGCCAATTTTCTAAATTCTCGTTCAGAAAAGTCCAGGGTTCAATGTAATTTTGAAGTTTCCACAGTTCCACAGCATTGCGACGGGAAACTCGACCTCGAGTCGAACAGATTTTGACTTCGATTCGAAATGGTTTTGATTTTTTAAGAGAGTGGAATAGGTGGTAATCCTCTGGAGTGAGTCTCGACAAAGTGAGATCCTGGAATATTTCGCAGCAGAGATCTTCGAGAACCAATTTTGTTAAGTTTGCTGAAACAACTCGAACTCGAGTGTTGTCGAAGTCGCTTGGGTTTCGTTACGCGAGACAATTTTTAACCTGAAGCTTCAATTGTTTGGAACAGGTGATGGAAACGTCGAATAAAAATTCTAATAGAGAAAATTAAAAGGCATAAATACTGTAACTGATCTAAGAATTTGTAAACAATTAAAGCGTACTGGAATCTTTAATGACCAATAAAATTAGTACTAGCATTTTTAGTGGCGAATAAAATTTAATGAAAAAGTTAAGAAACTTTACATACCGTTAACAGTTACGCGTAATTTGATATTTTGATAAATATACGTCTTACTAAATTAAGAGTACATATTACAGTGAAGTACATAGCACATTGTTTAATGATAAACGAAGTAATAAAAATAAAAAAGAAGTAATAGAAAATAAAAAAGATAAAAATTCGTAAATTAAAATTTAAATAACAAATTAACAAATTTTTAAAAAGATAAAATGAACGTTTTCGTTGATACAATACAAATTTGTATCCTCCGTTAAGGTTTTCAACAAGCAACTATATATACTTATGTAACATATTCCTTAACTTTTGACGGTAAGTGCATTCTAGCTTAAAAATTTGATAATTTCGTTATCGTGTTTCCTCGAACTTTGAACGGTTTTTTTTCTGAATAATTATAATGTCAAGTATATCAATATGAAAGAAATCGTATTTGGTACTCTAAACAATGACCATCGCATGTTCAAAAAGTGAATCCGAAAAAACCCTCCGATTTCTTCCAAAAATTACACAAACACAGCCTGAGAAATGGAACTCCAATTGAGACTAGTCCTCGACGAATTGACGAATAAATAAATGAATAATAAACGCCGATTTCTTTGACATTCTAGGTCACTGCTGCGCGCGGTGCGACGCTCAGTCCGTGTGATCTGCGATCGAAGGAAGCAGGGAAATGTACGAATGAAAATAAAAAGGAAAAGAAAAAAAGGCGGAGAAAGCCACTGCCGGACCTGATCTTCGTGGGCCCAAAGCAGGCGAACGGAGAGATGACCTTAAGATGACGATGATGATATCGGCAACGTGGTCGGTTGCAGGGTCGTGAGCACAGTCGGGAGAGAGAGAGAGAAAGGGAGAGAGAGAGAGAAAGGGAGAGAGAGAGAGAAAGAGTGATGAGAGAGAGAAAGAGAGACGAGAGGGAGACGCGGCAACGACGCCAGCGGTTGCCTCGCGCAAAAATAACGCGCAAAGCCTGCTTTAAACCCGCCCAACAACGCTCACTCGAAATATAGGGGAGAGTTGCTTATATCGTGCCATTTAACACGTTTCACCTCGCATCTGCTATTTCGCACTAATTCGCGCGCGAATTAATAATAGATATTGTAGCTCAATATGTGATACACCTACCATTGCCATGGAGTACTATCTTTTCAGAGTGGCGTTACATAGTCTTTTTCAACTCGGAGACACAATGACCGGTAGTCAACTGCCTTCCCTTAACCGTTCCATCACGACTACATAATTCCCATAAAAGCAACTAATTTACAATTTTTGTATTTGTGTCTTTATTTGTTGTGTAAATGTTGTTCCTTTTCTTGGCATACGGTGTGCATAATTATAGGCTTAAAATACCGTTCACATTGTTATTGATATATAAACAAAAACTTAACAAAATGCCACATTTGTACATTTGTATTTCTAATATAGAAGTATGCAAATATATTTTTTAACAATTATTTTAAATTAAATATACAGAGTCTCTCAGCTAAAGGTGCCCGCCTACATTACTGTGAATAATTATAAAATCAAAGTAACAATTACTTTTATATTTCTATGTTTCTATCTTCTATTATTTCTAATACAGAAATATACAAAATATGGTGCTTTGTAAACACTGTTTCGAACGAAAACAACTGCGGTAGAAGAATAAACAATAACTAAATCCATGACAAAATGGACAAACAAGTCGATTTTTTCGAAAACATGCTACCGAATAAAAAAATGTTATATCAAATTACTACGAATTCGGGCCAATTAATTACCAGCAAATATTACCGAACGTTGTTACTTATTACGGATCGAATATTCATCCTACTTTTTTAATTTTACGGAGAATTTGAATTTGAGAAAATATAGATTAATTAGCGAAAGACGGCGTGTCATGAAAAGAATCGCTAGAATTTTTTGGAAGTTTTTTGTAAAGGAGCAAAATAATTATCAATACATATTAATTTACGAATCATTAACAGTACATTAAGTGTTCGTTTTCTGATTCTGTAAGAGCGTTTTCGAACTCTTGGTCTCACCTACCACTTTTAACCGCATTCCATGAAAAAAATCCCCAATTAACCATTTTCTGACATTTGAAATCATTTCCTTATATAATTAATAATTATAGCTCACCAAAACCTCCACAAATTCGTCGAACACAAATCATGGTAATTACACAACTGTCTTTAGAATAAGAAATCATAGAACGATCTGACTCACCTGTAACAAACAAAAAAGATTCAGCATTAAGACACTACTTAGAGTATTTAAAGATAATTAACCTTTTGCACTCGAAGTTTTTTTTGAGTCATATTACCAGCAACTCGAAGCCATTTGAGTGAAAAGATCATATTCACATGTAAGTTCATGATATACGCATTGAAAGAAAAGTCATCGTTGTATGTTATTATTTTTTTAATTGTTTATGGATACAAATGTTAGGATATATAAAAAAAATTATTAAATGGCTCCGCTCCGGAGCCCTCGAGTGCAAAGGGTTAAATAGTACGACAGTAAATTACAATGAACTTGGTCCATTACACTACCTAATCAATTTTGTATCAGTTTATCGGACGAACTTGAAGTTTGTTGTGAGAGAGGGGTGATAGGAGGGGAGGCTATGGATGTACCAAGTATTAGGGACTTTCCAAGGGTTATTACCATCACATCTCTGCACTCTAACATAAGTACGCCTCTAATACTTAACACTGTGATAGCCGTATCAGCCAAATATATTTAGATGAAGTATCAACTATGATTAGGATCCGCAAAATGCAAAAAAGGTGAAATAGTATTGACTATCGTACACGTTAAATCTCTAATTACACCTGTCTAATATGAAGTCTATTTTCTATGTAAATTAGTGCTCTTAACCACTTGCGCTATAACAACGAGTCACACTCGTGAAGATTTTATACACAATGTACTAAACATGAATGCTATTATTAATATCTTTCAAAACGAAACAAAATTTCATTTCTCTGTTATCAATATGTAAAAATGAAAGTAAATGAAGACGTGTCGTAGAAGAAATAAAAATTGTCTCATTCTGTTAGGGAAATTATAAAGGACGCGTATTTGAAAGAAAGAAAGAATGTCGATGCAGAGTCGTTTGAACCCGCGAACGATAAGACACCACTTTCCAACACAAACTTTATTATAAGTTAAAGTGCTCCTGCATTCGTCTCTCGCGAGACGAGGATGAATAAGCATTTTACTTCACACAAAAAGATTGTTTCATAGAGTATCCTCGTAATCAAAAGTGCCCATTAACTCATTCACTGTCAACTGTGAAATATCTCGTGGTAGATGCCTACCACGACGCGTCTATTTAAGGTTCATTATTGCAACAGAAAGGATCGATTTATTTGTTTACTTCAAAAAGGAAATGAACAGTTTCCTTCAAAATAGGCTAGCCAGTGTGGATGTGTTAAAAAGAACTGGAACTTTCCCAGCAGTTGCAATCAGAATCAGAATAAAAATATCGTACCAGTTCACAAGTTAATGGTCACCTCGCTCCATCCATTCCAACATATTTCGTCATCGTATGGAAAGTATAATGTGCAGAGATAGAAAGAAATCTCGTGAGACAGGAAAAGGATGGAGGGAATAGCCTACGATCGCTTGCACTCTCGTGCAGCGTTCTGCTGTTATGAAATATGATACTTTCCTCATAAGTTAAGAATAATAATAAGAAGAAGAAGAAGAATTTTCTAACACTGCAATCAAACTAATTAATAAATATTAATAACTTGAATTGTTTCGAATGATCTGTTTCTACTTTAAAGTGAATGACTACAGAGATCTTCGGGATTAATATAAACGAGATCTTTGCGAGCACTGTATACTTAATTTTTAGAACTACCATTCAGTCAAAACGGCATTCGGAACGAATTATGAATTAAAATTCGGAAACGCACCACCAAAAATAAAAATAATCTTAAAAAAGCATTAATAGAGGAATGAGGTAAAATTGAGCCCAGTCTTACCGAAAAATAGTGTACGATCGATACGAGATTGAGAAAACCTAACAAAATATCAAAATTTATATTTATATAAATCATAATAATATATAAACCATAACCTGGCAACTTGTTAAATAATTTTGACACGTATAATTTTAGTTGTAAGAAGTTTTCTACGCTGAATCCTTGTAACTACTTATATTCTCAATCATACATAATAAATATAGATACATTTATAATATATGCCGATCATATTCACTTTTACAAATCATCCCTAAACTTTTTTACGAAACATAAATTTTTTAACATATAGTGTACGATTTTGACTGTGAGTCATAATAAACACAAGAACACAGAAATTGTGGACGCAGATTAGTATCGATACACACAGAATTAAAAATTAGGAAAAATTTGGAGTCTAATATCTTTCATCAGACAATGTTGTCATTATTAGCAGAAATGGTCACGTTTAAGAATCGGATTACGCGGCGCTCCCCTAACCAACTTATCATCTTTGTACAGTACAGTGGTTCCCGCTTGGTGGTCACTCTTCTTTCCCAGTTGATAGTCGCATTCTGTCCCCTCTGGTAGTTGGACAGGTGTTTAGCTTACTAAATAAGCTCTCCACTTATCCCACTCGCCCCCGACGCGTCTCACTCGGTCTCCCTGCTCATTCAGAGCCGAGCGTAGCTAGAGAAAGGACACGGTTGGTAATTCCTGAAATTCTACCTCTTCGGATAATGGTCACAATAAGGTCCCGAACCCGCGACCATTAAGTAAACACCGCCACAACCACGAACACTGAATGAACACCTTATTGAATGGCTTGAGTTTTGGCGACTGTCAAGAGGCTCTCACTCGCTCTGGTCCTGCAGACTCCTCCTTTTCATAATTCCCTGATGCTCGTTAGACCTATAAGGAGGATCTCTGGGCGGAGCCAGAGAAATCGGTGGAAGACAATAAACGTCTACACGTGGTACAGCTACGATAAATACGAGTTTGAAATTTTCAGAATTGCGAAGTTTTCAGCATCCGAAGTTATTTTCTTGTAGAACATGTTTCCTACACAATCCCAATGTTTGACATGGTAATATTAGTTTTTCTCTATCATCGTGCGGATCTCTTTTTCATTGATCACGATACATAAGATGCAGAACTTCAGAATAGAAACATTGAACTGTAATGTCACCCAGTTACATACATACAAATAGCTCTATAAATGCGGATTTTGTGAGGTTCACTTTTGGTTCCTCGAAAGTCGGCGATCACACGTTACAAACTGTGATATTAACGATGTAATAACATTTTCATCCGTTTCGAAGCATAATAAAGTGCTCGATAAAGAGTGGCCGTGTGCATAGATGACAACATAGCTAAACAGATTTTGAGAAGCCTACTGTTTAGAGCCTAATATTCTAATCTCCTATCACAAGTGTTAGTGTTGATGGCAAGAATATACCACATATTTTAACCGTTTGACTGCTACGCGGCGCAAAAACGCTGCGTTCATTTGTCCTCGAAAACCGTACGTTTATTGATCATAAGAGAAGATCAATAAACCTTAAGTTATCTTTTTATAAATTTTAATTTTCAAAGAAAAAAACAATTTAATGTTTATTTTACTTATTCACAATGACAATTAATATTGTTTCTTTATAATACGAAAAGAATTATTAAAATTGATTGATATTTGTCTAAATGAGAGTGTTTTATTTAACAACATCAAGTCAAAATATGTCTCGCAGTTTTCGTGCGTTCTTGAAAGAATTGCTTGGCAGTCAAACGGTTAAAATACTAAGAACATTGTCCTGGAAGAATTAATGAATCGGGTACCTTAACCTGTTCACTCAGGCATGTATACATATACTCATATCTGTCATACTCAGCTATGACGAAGGATTTTGAAGATGGTTTTTCAAATTTCAACAGTGTTCTACCTATTTGAAAACCAAGCTGCATCAACCAACGGCTGCGTTCAACAGTGAAGAATCAAAAGACTATAAATATTCCGAACGTCAAAAAATTAATGAAAATTGAATGAAAAACTTCGACAGGTGGAAGGACGATTTCCTTAGAACAATGAGAATACGTATACCAACGACATAGACTTCTTTATTGATGATTTTAATCAATATAAAAATCAACTATATAACATTATCAGAAGTTATGACATTTAGTTTGTGTTTGCTTTTTATATTGTAATCATATAGTTTTTTTTATTATTCTATTATTACTATCCTATTAAATTGATGTAGACAAATTAAAAGGACGCTTATGCTAAATAAAATAAATTGAATTGAACACTATGTCCAGTAATCGCTAACTACCCATACCTGCGAAATAAAAAATATCTTTCAATCGCGAAATTTACCACGAGCTTTATGGATCGTGCAAGCTCGCGCAGGCAAAACGTAACGCGCGTTTAAACTAAAGTGGGCTTTCGGTCGTCGAAACCACGCGCGGATAGGTGAAAAGAAACTAGAGAAATGACTGACATTTTATCCCCCTTTGTGCGGCGAGAAAAGTGCGACATGGAATAGCTCTGTCTCGATCCGAGGACTGCATCCATCGAGCACAATAGTTATGCACGTCGCAGATAATGCCGACTATTCTCGCTTATTTATACGCTCGCGCACACGCGGCCAACCGTGCGCAGAAAGCACACACCGGACATGCAGATGTCTACGGGGCACAGACACCACGCGATTGGACACGGTCTCGTGTCTCGCATCCCGAGTAGGGTTGCGACTATTCGAATATTTTCGCGTAAGCTTCGAATACTTCAATGGTGATACAACAATTCACTATCGATTTGCCGCGCGGAAAATTATCTTTTCAAGTAGCATAATCTACCTGCACGTATAAAAGTGTTGTTAAGGTACGTACAGGTGCGCAGGTAATATTTGCGAAACCAATGTACGTCTTCGACTGAACCCAATATTCAACGAAGGTATTTAAAGTTATAGATAGATAGGATGTGAGACAGTTGATCACCAAATATAATACGTGTATTTTAATAAAAAGCAGCTATGTACAAAACAACGTGGCGTATGACCAACGGTTGACGAAATTCTGATTTTAGCTTTGTCGCTCCGCTAAAACGTGGAGGTGACAAACCGCTCCACAAGAATTTTGCAAAAATAGAGGGGCACTGGACCGACCAATTACACAAACTTATCGAGTGGTCCGATGGGGGTTGGTTCGGCGGCCTAACACCAAAAAGTCGTGACGTCGTTGACAATGACGTCCGCTGTATTCCTTAGAAATTGCGAGAAATAAACCTGCCGAACCCTCTTTGTGCCCTATACGGGTTTAGGTCACGACGATTACCATCAAGGACGGTACGGCCACGCTAGCCTTGCAGGTATCAGTGTCATAAAGTAATGAAGTCATTAAATAAATATTAAAAACCGATTCTAAAACATGGCAATAACCAAATTGACCGTAGCCTAAACCCAAACGGAAAGACGGGACGATACGATCGTATATCGTGTCTTAACAAGTGTTTGTTTTGTTTATAATAATATTTATACCAAACAATAATGATTTAATGAGAATATTTCATCAATTTTGTGGACACGTAAATCAATTTGAGTGAAGCCAGCATCACTTTCCCAGCAATCTAATAATTATTAACTGATTATCGGATGATTTCCAATCGATAAAATTCTGACGCATATACTATCAGTGAATTTACATTGTCTTTTGCTAATATATTATAAATATAACATTTCACTACATAGATATAAGTAACTATTGTATAATAACCCGAAGATCAAGCATCGCTAATGCGAAAATGCTATTGTCATTTTTATCTTGTAATTTAGTTGCATTCATTACATTCGGTTCGCTCCGAGACGAAAACCGAACCACGTTGAAAGTAGTACTACGATATTCGCTATGATGTGCAATAGAAAGAGATACGGTTTTTCTGTGAAATATTGGTGATCTTAGGGACTTCAGAGAAAAAAAAACTTATCCAGGAAGAAAACTTTTCTTTTATGCCGAAGCCTCCCTTCGAAACCATTCAAATTTATATCTCAGACGGTCTCCCTTACCGTTAAAGAGAAATAGATAGATGCCCCTGTTCAGATTCTTTGAGATCATCTTTACTTTATGATTCACACATTTGTGCGTTCTACATTTTTCATAGGTGCAATTAATATGTTGATTAATGTTAATATGTTGAATAAAATTGGTTAATGAACCTTTTGAATTTAGTTCTAACTTATCACTATACTGCGGATCTTATGTGTTTGTGATAACAATTTGTGGATGTAATCTTTTATTTATAATACTAAAAAAATTCAAAAGTAACGATGCTGATCTTATTAAAATTATTTAAGAAATGACTTCATTTTATATTTGCAGAAAACTCGCTGTCTACCTATCGCCGGTTGAAATCTTCCCAAGTTCGACGAAAATGAAGATCGTTATCCGCGTATGCCGTATAACTAAATAAATAATACTGCACAGTTACTATAGTAATCGTTATTACTATTATCTACACGTAAAAACCCTATTTAAATTCGTCTTTCAGTTATTATTTTAAAATGTTTGAAAGCATAAAGGTACTTTCAAGCTTATATAACAAAAATGTCGAAGAGTCTAAATCAATTCGGTTTCGTCGCTCTTATAAAGCAATGCACAACGTAAATGCAATACACTAAAATCATCATACTTTTCTAGTCTGTGCATAACATGGTTCTTTAATAAGGTTTTAATGCGATTCTTTAAATAACATTTTAAGAAATATAGATTTCTGCGCGTTTGTTTCAAAGAACCAACCGTCGTGGGTTGCTGCAATCACTAACAATAGGACCACGTGTCCCAAAGATTCCGGCTTGCTTCAACCACATTCTGGTGGACTAGTACAAGCGGCAAGAATCACTGGAGCAGCATATAAGGTGCACGATATTTTTTTTTTACCCGGTTTACCCGGTCGAGTTTCTCGTTTCCCTCGATTTCAGAGGCGCAGCTCGCAAAAGCGGGGTGGCTCGCTTTGAGGGAAAAGTGCTACACGGCGGGAAGAAGTTAGCTCCGTAAACTGTTAAACCGCGTGTGCGAATCGATATACACGGCTTTTTTTAACCTGATAACCGGGGAAGACAAATTAACTCGTCATTCGTATTCGATTGTATCTCTCAATTGTCCATATTCACCGAAAGATTTTTTCATTTAATCTTGATCTGTTTGACGAATTTATTTCACCCACGCACATCTTTATATCTTTAATATGTCGAGAGCTCTAAATTATTCATTCTTTTCTCAATATTATTTGTTTTATCATTATTATATACATATCACATTACTGTGGATGTTTGTACAACATAAAAATTGTTTATATCGATTGTAGGAAACAGGAACCACATAGATATTTCTTCTACTTTAAATTATTTTAATAAACTGAGGGTAATATGTTGATAATCTCGTATACTCTGAATATATTCGTTGCTTTAAGTTATAATTACGCATTCATGGTAAATAAATGTACACACTCTGGGATATAATTATTATAATGTAAAATAGAACTACAAGGTATTGTGTAAATATTTCTTCTGTTTTCATTATGGTTAGGATTATAATGTTGAACATCAGAGTATAAATAAACCCAGTAATGGTAATTATGAAAATGATGATATATATATATATATATATTTATTTATTATTATTGTACTTACATACTTATTTAGTAAGTTTCAATTCGAAACTATTGAAAATAGTTCATCATCGTGGAAATGTGAAAAAAAGATGGCATACAAAGCGGACTTAATGTTTTATTTCTTTAAAAATACCACTGCCTGGCTAATTGAATATTCGTAATTTACACAGTATCCATTTTTCTGTTTCCTATTTACACAATGACAATCTCATCGTTTCTCACTTTTCCAACTTTTCCGTGTCATCTATTTACATTTAAGTGTCAATTAGTAATTTTCTTAATGCGATTAGTTTCAGTTTAAAAATATTATTCGTAAACAATTATTTCGAAATATTCATTTTATATTTTAGAAACTATTTTCAATAACAATTACACAAATATCAAAGAAATTCCCGCGTAACTTAACGCATGAATGATAATCTATCTGTATAAAATCTATATTTAAAAGTATATTTAAATGAATATTTAACAGTATATTTAAATAACTCTCGCATACATGCCTGATAGTCGTCGGACTTTTAATCGCGACCACATGCTAATCAGATTCATTTTCAATGTCAATTTTGTTTGACAGCTCCACACTGCCGGCATATTTTTCTGAAAGGAGTTACGCTTTCCTCGGTTTTATTGTAATTACTTGAATATCCTAGAAACCAGAAAGTGCTATAAGGAAAAGCAACGTGTCCGTATGAAACTAGTAGGTCTCGAGAACCTGTTCTTCCGAGTCAACAGCTATTTTTCACCAACCGGGAATACCCCAAATCGACATAATCGGCGCCAAAAAATCGTAAACAACTTCCATTCCTCCTCATTTCGAATCTTTTCCTGAATGTCTACGCTGAAGGAATCTACACTGGTAGGACAGCGAAGGTGATAAAAATCATCAACAGTTCTAACGAGAAGTAAAGCACCAGATGCGTAAAGTCAGTCATGTAAAAAACATTTTTACCATACGAAATCATAACTTGTTCTATGTTAGACAATTCTTTTAATCAATTTTCTAATTTTGTCGAAAAGAAAGCTTCTGGATCTTTTACAGTGATGCCCGAGTTTCCCGAACTTTTCGGCAACGATTACTCAAACTGCCATAGCCGCTGCATTTTGGCAACAGCTATACGTCTTTCATAAAAGAAGATCGCATAGAGTGCCCGATTAACATTAGAATCGGTTCGGTCGAACACGCATTCCGCCGATGCCAGCGTAACCAATAAAACGCCATTGTGTGCAATTGTTGATTTCATTTGTACAAACTCGTTCGACTCAATTCTTCGGGCAGTAACGACAGAACTGTATAGTAATCTGCTTTTCCAGAATATTTACATAACAAAAGTGTTGCACGGAAAAGATTTATTTTACACTTTTTATAATTACATTGGAAATTTTATGGATTTCCAACGCACACAATTTCTCAAACTCTATATGCCGATAAGGATAAAATGAATCTAAATCAACTTTTTATTCATTTCGAGATACTAAGTATTATTTTCGAGAGAAAAATCACGTTGACGTCGATAGATCGTTAATGATCGTTAAAACTTATGCATTTGCAGATTATTATTAAGGGGATATATAAATTTATATAGTGTATTATGGTATTAGTATATTTTTTCTTACAATTAGTAATCTTTTAATTAACGAGGAAAATATTCTTCGATTCCTGAAATTTCCATAAAGATCTGCAGCTTAATAATCACAGATTGATCTACACAAATGTAGAGCAAAGAAACGAAATTGTATTGTAGAATTACGGCGCAACCTTCTAATTAATTATAAATCTACCAGAATGGTACCGAAAATTGAATACCCTTAGCGATTAAAATTAACTAATTTCAAAAGTAGACTTAATCTTTGTATATCATTAATTTGTTTCAGTAAAATAAAGCTGCTGCCCCCTGTTTGTATTATAAAGTAATGCCAAAGGAGAATTATTTATTCGATATAAAAAATCTTAAATCTGTCAATACGGTAAATTCATCTCTGTTTCCTTAAGAACCGATACGAAACGCCCGCGGACGTCTGGCGACAAAAATCGCAAATAAATTCCTTGCGTCCGTTCACCGACGAGGAATTTCAACGCGTTCGCCGCCGCCATTTTGTTTGGAAACCATTCGTCGCGTGCCACGCTGGATTTTCAACATTCTATTCGATGTGTTACGTTCCGGGCAAATTTTTATTTTCTCATAGACTGGACTCTACGGCCAGCATTGCGGGAACCTTCTTGACCGATCCCAGAGCTAAGGATATTGAGCCGTTCAGTGCACACATCGATTAACTCCATAAAACAAAAATTCGAGAAATACGATGAAATGATGTACATTGTTTTTTAAAATTCTTGTTATAATATAGATTCACATATATAATGTAGAATGCATAAATACAGATATAGCTCTCATTTAACGGTGTATAAAATTAACAAGAAAGAATAGCCAAAATATAATCGTCAGTAATGTCACAGTTTTTATGTGACTGGTGGAGTTAATCAATTTGGCAACTGAAAAAAGCAGTAAAGTTAAATTCAGTCTTTAAATTTTTAAGTTTTTTATTATAGAAAAAGTTAGTTATTATATATTTTGATTTCAGCTTTTCCATAAAAATGAATGTTGACAGTTCTGTTATAATATATTATTTGTGAATAATTCATCAGGAATATTCCAAATAATGTCTTCTTCATCAACTGTATGTGAGGATTCGTCATTTCGATTTGTTGTCAAGTTTTTACAGTAATTATGTTCAACAGAAGGAATGTATTTTAGCAGGTCCATCATGTCTCTCCATTTTTCCCTTGTCACAGTTCTACCTTTAAGATATAATAAAGGCTGATCTATATTTTTCAAACTTTGCGGTCTACCTAATACAGATTTTCTTAAATTAATGGCTTTAAATTCTGTATCTTCATTATAATCACATTTGAATTGTATGAGATGGGGTTTGGACCTTTCTAACTTTATCCAGCGTATTTTAAGCCAATTTACTGGAAGTCCTGTGACGGTTACCTTTTCTGTTAATGATTGATCCTTCAGTTTCTGGCCAAATAAACATTTTTTTTATCTGTTTGCGGATGCGATTTAATTACCATTATTATTTAGAGGGGGGAGCATCTTCGGCTGTTTAAAAAAAAGCATTGATGCATGGCAACAAAACAACGATTACATTAGAGTATGGAGTTAATCAAAATGGCTTCTGAAATAAATTATTTTTCAATGGCAAAAAAAATTTTGCCGTTTAATGGTATTAATCTTTATTGTTCAGGAAAGTTATTATAAATATAAAAAGTTACGACTATACCAAGTGCTTTGACACGTAAATTTAAGATTTTTCAAAAAGTGGAGTTAATCGATGTGTGCACTGAATGGCTCATTTATGGATCACTATTTTCTTTTTGGACGAATTAGATTGCGAATACAACGCGTACCCTCCTAGAAGCATCGTTGTCTCACGGAGGGCTCAGTATTTGATCCGCGAATATTTTGTCTGGCGCCTTATCGACATCGTATATGACACATCCGGTGCAACCATACATGGACAGAAGCTGCACCCGGATTCTCACGATCCAAATTGAAAGAATTCAGTTTCGTTATTCGTTAGAACTCTTAATAATGGTAACCCACTTTGAACGTATTCGTAATTATTTAAATTTCCTCAGTCAGGAATTTCTTGCACAACTACAGCGATTGGAAAGCGTTTGTCTTTCATAATTTCTTAGAATATGAACATTTATATTTGTTCTATGTTTATAGCTTCTTTGAAGCTTATACAGAATTTAATTTCGGCAGAGTAGTGATTAATTACATGCGTATTTATGCAAATACTGATAGAAAATCTCCATCACGAGACTGACTTGATAATAGGGTGGAGGATTAAGTTTCATCGTCTTTATATCACGATTTTAAAGCAGTAAGGAAAGTTAACTCTTAGGTATCGAAAAGTTATTTTCTTCCTTATGCAAATATTTATTTCGCATTTACCAAAGTGGGATCGATGATTGTGATCCAAATATCATTTTATATTATACATACATATATCTGAACCGTACGTTAATATCATTCATACAATATTTTGAGATATTTAACGTGTTGCTACCTGTAGTACAAACGCCTCTGATCTCCCGTAACCTAAAGCGTCAGTCATTTGGAAAATTCCATTTGTTTTTTTTATATACAGTAAAATATCAAGCGACTTTTAAATTATCTTTACAACTGATTATTACAAATTGAACAAAATATGTTAATTATTTCCTGTATATTATATTACATTTCAGCTGGTTGGCTCGAGCTTGGCGACTTGTTAGAACACAAAAAAACTAAAATAATAGATAATCTATATTTTCTTCTTTTTCTTTAAATTCTAATATTTTTAGAATCATGTGTGAAAATGATAAATTGTATAAAAATGCGCAGTCTAACTATAGGACAATTTCGACAAAAGATCGAGAAATGAATAACTGTTCTACGTCAAAAACTGATCTAATATGGATTTGAAACATTTTGCTCGGAGCTTCATTTTTTCGAAATACAAGTATCCAATGAAAAAATCTATTTGACCAATCTGTTTACGCGTATGTGGTGCTGTTAGAAAGCATTTTCGTAGAAACATAGGGAAACCAATAAAAAGAGAAAGTAGAGAAGTGCCGCTATCAAACAACTCGAAACCATTAGTCAATGCTTCTTGCATGTGACTGAATTTCGTTCCGTTCATAATTATAAACCGTGTAACGCTGATCTTGGGGAGCAGGAACCCTACTTCCTCTGCGAGGACCACCGCTGCGTCACTATCATTACGGCAGAGAATTACCGAGGTACGTTAATTCAAATATCCAGCACAACAACCGATTTGAATTTGACATTAAGAACGATTAAATGGTATTGCGTTGAAGTCTATGTATAACTTGTAAATAACATTGCGCATACGAGTGAGACAGTATTGTTGCATTCGTCCACTATTCATTCAATCACTTCGTGAAAAATGAAGAAACACAGTTTAGATTACATTTGTGATTGTTATACGTCTACGCGGGCAAGCCGACACTAAAATTTAGAAGCTGGTACATACGAAATACAATACAATATACGAAATACAATATTTAACTTAAATTCAACGTTTTAATTATGAACCTACAAATTAAAAGTTAGTTCTATCACAACATTTCACGAGAACGTAATTTTCCACGAAATTAGTAAAAGCATGTTTTAAGTGAGTATTTTAAATAAAATAGTATTCGTTAGAATCGAAAGTCAATTTCTACGTGAATACTTTCCGGTATAGGGGTTGAATGTATCAAGACATCATTTTTCCATTTTCATGGGATTAATCGAAGAGAAGAGATAAAGAAAGTCGAAGTCACGATAACACGTACTTTCGCCAGGTTCGTTATTAAATGATCGTAAACACAACGTTTGTGGATATTTTTCGAAAATTCAATTTAAATTCAAATTAATTAACACGCACCGCATCATCACAAGCAGTGTCGTATCTAAGGCTTAAGAATAAGGCTGCTGACTACAGCGGTGAATAATATTGTAGTTCTTCAAGATGATCATAAACAGTGGGTGTAGTTCAGCCTCTTGTGAATTATCCGGAATAAAAATAAAATTACGATGATATGATAACAATTTCGAGGATAGTCGTGATTTCCGCGAACAAATTATAAAATTAGAACAATCACCTCAGCAATTTTCAGAGTGCCAATTAATCAATTGGGTCTGAATTGTAGAGATACAATCGAGGGGAGTCGAACACCGTTCCAAGCACTCCCTTAGGCCTTCGCGCATCTTCGAGGTAGTTCATTGAAGTCTTCAGTAACTTCGTATATGTGAGCACACTGTCTTGGGCAGAATGTAACAAGAGTTCAATTTTGTACATTGCCTACGTATTTTATATGACGCAAGTAAAAAGTTTAATGGAGCTGCTTTTATCTAGTGAAAAACTGAGAGAACGTAAACGTTAAACATTGTGTCGTTCGTCAGTGAAACAAATATTATCTACGTTGTATACGGTTGTTCATACATCGCACTATCTACGGGTACTTAAATATTATTGTATACCTAGTTAAATAAATCTATTAAGAAATTTCACAAGTACAAAACGAGGTTCTGTTAATTATTCATATGGAAAAGAGGCAAAAGTAGCTTTGAATTTGGTACAATAATTAAAGTATACACATGCGACTATTATTATTATTATTATTATGCTGCGATTGCTCTCTCCAATCTTATGAAGAAAATCCGAAGTAACATAGGTAATGTGAACTACAGTCACTACAGGTATTTTCGAGTATCAGGAAACAAGACTGTTCTGCTCAAATGTCAAATTATTCCTGTGACCACCAAAAATCCCACCCCTCTAACGTCTTTGGATATTCGTTTCATGAGCCCATTTTTAACCCTCATTTCTCTCTCATTTCAACAGCATAATCTGTCCTTTAATATCAAATTGACAAAGTGCTAAGAAATGAAAGAAATGGAATATTGAATAAATCATTTCATAAATTATTCCTTTACGAACGGAAACTTAAGATGAGATGAAACAAGTTGTAACATAAATTTTGTATGTTGTTCAGAATTAATAAAACAATCTATAGAACAGATTATCTGTCTAAAAATTTGCCTAGACTACAGTTTATTTTGTGGGTCATAAGTAACCCGATTTAGACGTCAGAAAATAACCACCAGTATTTTTTTTATTCAGCATTGATCTTTGGTGAATGAGAACATTATTATAAGATAAATAAATTAAATACGAAATAGCAACTTATTTTGATTCATTTAATATTGATTTGTTTCATTTAATAATTTGGTCCAACTTTAACCTCGGAGGAAAAGTAAAAGAGAAAATGAAAAAATAAGTATATAAAAATAGAAATGGGAAAAAGAATATAGATCAAAATGTCTTTTTATCGACTTTTTTTTCTGTAACAAAGTATTTTTCTATCCCTATACGTAAATAAATCATTATTGTTATTACTATTATATATAATGATACCTATATAATAATGACGTTATATATAGCATACACTTTAATAAATTATAGTAGATATCTTAAATATACACTAAACGTAAAAATAACACTAAAATATTATGCATATAGTGAAAAGCTCATAAATGCTTTGTTAAGAAGTCGTGATAAAAATGAGAAATGTGAAAGACATAATAAAACGCTAATGTACAAGAGATGAAATAATTACAAAAATCAACATCCCCAGCGAAGAGACTAGACAAAATCGCAACCAACTGAAATCAACAATAAATTCAATAAATTCAATAAATTGCCGTTGTCAAATTTGTGTCAACATGGCGGGTGTCACTTTAATAACGAGATATAGATATATTAACCAGCGTTTAAATCACATTTTGTATTTTTTTCATGAAGTCTCAACAAAACATTTACGAACTTTTTGATACATAATACATAATACTGTCGTCTTATTTTTGCTTGCAGAACACAATGCTGAAGTATATCCAGGAAAAATAATACACCCCGAAGGATCGAATATTTTATTGAAAAATAAACAGTAAAACACACTAACCTTCCATCCAGCGCTGCTGTTGCTCTCCCCCTTTTCCCTGAAGTATGGGATATTCTGTATCATCCATTCATAGATCTGTGAAAGGGTGAGACGTTCGTCGGGAGCGCTGGTAATCGCCTGGGTGATCAAATCGGCGTAACTGTGATTCCCCCAGGCATTTCGTCTTGACGAATTCTTCTTGACCGGAAGCAGGCTGCCAGCACCTTGGCCGAGAGCAGCGTGCTGAGGCGGCGTGCCACTTTCGACGCCCTCGACGCCCTCCTTGCTGCCGGACACCACGTTCCCCTCAATGTACTCCTCCGATCTTGGCAGTGGCCACGTGTGCGACCGGGCTCTCGTCTGCGGCTCGAATCCGCTCTCAAGGTCGTACGGTACCCCCTGCTGCTGCTGCGGTGGTAATCCGGTCTTCGACCCCGAAGCAGAAACCGGCGCCGAGTCCATCATGCTGGGCTCCTCCGTGTACTCCACTTTGGCAAAGCGAGAGCACCTCGCGCGAGGTGCTGTCTCTCTCCCGGGACAAGGCGACGTGCTCTCCTCTCACGCGAGAATCGTGGCAGGCCGATACCGCCAGCACACGGCGAAACAAAAAACGCGTCCACGATCGTTCACCACCTCGGTCACTGGTTCGCCCGCTGCCTATTCGCGCGCTAACTAACTGCACTCTCCTCAAGGAACTCGAACGAAATTTCGCGCGCAAAATCCGCGGCGAGATCGTCACAGTGTCACTTTATTTTGTCAGTTTCCCGTGGTCCCGCGTGCAAGCCTGGAAAAACCCACCCAACGATATCAAATCACGAGCAGAGAAACGGGGCGGGAAAAGCCAGGCGGAGTGTGTCGCGGATCACTCGAATCGAACTCTCCCGCGACTGTCTACGAACCGGCCGAGAATACACACTGTAAGTTGTTTTGCGTGTCGCGTGAGCGAAGGAGAAAGATAGAACTGCAGAAGGTGTGAGAAATAGAGGGAGACAGAGGTAAACAGCAGCAGACAGAGAAAGAGAAAAAGAAAGACACAGAGAGAGAATGAGAGAAAGAAAGAGAGAGAGAGAGAGCGTCAGTGGGTAGGAGAAGGGGCAGACCACGTGGTCAAACTCTCTGTGTTTACAAGCCGCGCCGTCGGTCACGTGGCCATGTTTTGATAGAGAACTTGGCCCACTGCGAGGAGAGGAGAATCTTTGGCTCCGCTATCTCGTGTTGAGTACGGTGCTGCGAACACTTTCGAGGAATCGATTCGCGAGGCCGAATCGCCGCGTCACGTCCGCCAAGATCCGAGGTCGATGAAACGTTTCCGATCGAAGTGATCTTCCCTCGTCGACGATCTTCCCTCCTATTTCTCATCGATGTGATCCTGGATCCGCGGGGGCCGTCCACAGATCTCCCGTCCTCGTTTTGGAAATTCGAAATCCGCGACCGATACTTTCCCACTGGTTTTGCTTCTTGGATTGTTTACGTCTGGGACTAGTTCGAACCGCGGTAATTACCTGGCAAGCTAGCTGGTAATGCGTGCGTGCACGTCACGTCGCGACTAAACGCGTAGGCTCTCTCTCCGTAGCAGGGCACGCGCACTCGTGACTATATATACATACACGCACAACGGGAAACAAATTACCGTTCCGTTCCTATACAACTTGCCGGCAGGGCAGCGCGGCGAACACTGACGAATTCTTTTGGCCGCAAGCCGGAACCGACCGAGCGCGGCCGAAGATGTCCGCGGTGAGTCGGTGAGATTCGTGGCGCCTGCCTCCGCGCCCACGGGCCCGACGAAGACCGAGCGATCGCCGGCGACGGCCGACCGACAGAGACGGACTAATTAGCCGACAAGCGGGTGCGACGAGGACCGAGCCGACGACGGCGTCACGCGTCCAAGAGAGAACGCTTCAGAATCCAGCTCGCGAGACCGACGAGGACGGGAGCAACGGCGTCGAGTAACGAGAGAAACGAGTATGGACGACGAGAAAGAGAGAAGGAGCTATAGCGAGAGAGACGAGCTTCGAACGAATAAGAGGGAGAGAGAACTGCGCCGAGAGAGGAACGTAGAAGAAGATCGCGAGCCAAGCGAACGAGAGATCTGGTGGGTGGTTCGATTACACGGTGGTGGGGGGAGGGGATTCGTGTGACCGAGAGGAACGCAAGGAGCGAGAAAGACTGCCGACAAAGAGGTTAACGGAACGAGACAGGGAGAAGGAGGCAATGGTCTGGAATGAGCTGGATGAAGGGAAGAGGGAGCGAGACAAGCTGGTTAGGGGGAGGGAATCCGCGAGGACAGCGTGGACGGTTGATCGGGAACGTGGGCGGGGAAAGGGGCTCAGCGTGCCCCCAGGGACAGTCCGTGTTCTCCGGGCGGGGGTACTCAGGGAGAATTCCCACGCGGTAACCTACCCCCCTTCGATGGTCGCTCTAGCCTCTCCCCTCCGCCCTCCGGGGACCTTTGTTTGGTAGAATTTCAGGAAAATATGGGTTAGGAAATATTTAAATTATGGCAAATGATACTTGGGCTTAAGTTCTTTGGGTCTAAGTGAATTCCAATCCTACCGCAAGTGGTTTGCAAGTAGTTGAGAATCACGAGGCCATTGTACAGTTTGGAAGATTCATATTCGGTCATGAAAGATTTCAGATTTTCAAGCTATTTCAATTTATAGTGCGAAGTAACAGTTATTTATTTGTTTGACACATCCAGCTGTTCAGTAAAGAATTTCTTTCTTTAAATAACACTTGATTTAGTATTTTGGTAATAAAGAGCAGGACTTCTACAGTTAAATACCAGAAAGATTTTTAGAATTTTTACTCTGAATATTAAAAAATTCTCTTTCTTTTCTAATCGATTTTTTCTTCTCAAGGAGAGATGAAATTATTATTCCAAGATACTAATAGTTGTTATTATAGAATTTCATTTTCTTAGAAATCTAAAACTGTTTATCTACGAGCTAATCATATCTTTCTACTTGCTAGATAGCTAATTCTGTTTACACGAATCAATGTGGAGGTGTTAAACCTTATGAGTTTGATCCTTTATTTGAAATGGACACTGTATTTATTAAAACAATGATTTTTATGTCTTGTCATATGTTCATAAAGAGTTTAACGTTTCCCTTTGTCAATCGCTTTTTTTTTCTCAACGCCTTCGATATTTTTTTCCGTAATTTTCAGTGTTCTTGAGCGTGTTATAAATAACTTTAATGCCTCTATTGATTTTTTTTTTGTAATTTCTAGGCCTCTGAAAAATGTTTATACTTCAAAGCTATCTTTAACCATTTCAGATTTCCAATGATATTCTTATCGGAATCATTGAAATTTTTGAAACGAGCACTTTCTATGAAACGCGTTCAATATTCAACGATATATTTGAACTCTACTTTCCTTTAATGCGACAAACGGTCAAAAATATTTGCAATTTCTTTTCAATGATACAACTTTTCAGGATCCGTATTCGAGAAACGCAACAACTTCTGGAGCTCTGCACCACGATGGGAAGAATTTCTGGTCTCAGCATCTTACAATTGAAATAGCGTTGTTCCGAATAAAAGTGAGATTTTTAATTTTTCAAGAAAATAAGGGAATGGTCATTTTCTTGAAACTTTCATCTAAAACCATCAAGAATTATTTTTTACTGTTTCAATTAGAACATTGTAAAAAATATATAATTTATATGTATAATAATATGTTGAGTTCGTCAACGACGGACAGAATTCTGAGAACGGTAAATTAAAACATGAAAATCATTCAAATTCCTTGGAGAAATTAATATGCGTAGTTTCCTACGTATGACCTTTACGATTTTCCACGATTTCAATTGCGTAGGTAAGGAGCAAAGGAGAATCGCAACTATAGGATAATTATCGCTAACCTGTAGTGATAGTTTAATACAATACCAGTAAAATAAAGATGGTTAACCCAATCTATAAATTTGGAATTATTGACTATAGCGATTTTCCTATACAAGCTATACACGACTTTCATAGAAGTTCGATATTTGTCGGAACTTTTTTCGTGGTACAAATGGATACAGCAAACATTGTTTTCTTTTTAATTAATATTTGTACTTATAACGATCTTCTTGTCATGTAAAAGTTCATAGTATAGAACTTCCGCGAAATGGAGGTACTTTTGTGTTTACATTCTAGTAGCCGACGGAATCTTAATCACCGTTTTCGACCAATAGCGACCGATAGCTGTAGCAATAGAACAGTTTGTAAGAGCATACAATTTTATTGTAACAACATAATCGCGGATAATTCATTATTGAATTACAAATATTTCTGAAAAATTTCTTTCATTCGATGGTTATATTTTTATATATAGCTATGCTATTATAGTTGTAGTTATGAATTCATCCATAACAAAGCTAATTCAATTAGTAGCTTTAATGAAATGTTTTTAATAACCCTTAGAACATATGCATTTTCGAGCTATAGCAATCCATGTTTTGTCGCACTTGTCGAAACGATAATCGTGATGTAAACATCGATTGAAGCGTTTTTTATAAATTAGAGTTACTTATAACTACCCCAATATACTCAATAGAATATAATCACTACACGTTTAAGTGAAATTTCGGAAATATACCTCTACTTACTAGGGCTTGGTAGGTATCTAACATTTTGGGTTCATTTCAGGTCGGAAATTTTTTTCGGGTTTGTGTTAGCTCCTGAAGATTTGTGATACTCAGGTACCCGTCATTGAAGTCGGAGCAGGCAGTGATAGTGGATTTTACGATTTTTAATTCGACGTAAACACTGCCTGTCTCAACTTTGATGTTAGGACTCAAAAATTGTTATGTACCTGAAATTTTCGGGTACCAGACCACCTATAGTATTTAACGGTTTGATTGTGGCGTGTAAGGATCATATACTCGAACTTCGTAAAAGTGAATCCTTATGATTTTAATCTTCTTTGAAAAGTCGATTGTCAACTACGTGATTAAAAGTAAAACTATCCAGAGCAATATGTTAAATATTCCGTATTCTGTACATTGATAATTGGAGATGATATATCGTTAGCAATGATATAATACGTAAACGGCAAAAACTTATGCAAACTTGCAACTCGAAACGCTAGTTTTTCATTAAACATGTGGAAGTTTCATTGATATAATATAGTAATCACTAGGGTAGTCAAACTATAGAGATCAAAAATTGATTTTTGGTCTTTCTTTTCGTTTATCTCTTGAATTGTGCTACATGGTAAAGAAATAATGTGTACAAAATTTACGCCAACATTAATATAAATGTGTTCCATTGTTTAATACGATGATACCAGTAGGAAAAATATAATAAATCTCACTCGAGTATTTGTTCTAAGATTACGCAGCCTCCTTGATGTCGTCCCATGTTTGTACATGTTATGTCGTAACATATTGCTACAACCCTATCTGTCAGTTCCTAATCCTGTAATAGTTCTGATACGGCTTGAATCTGTTCTTTTGCAGTGGATTTTTCAATGACAGAGATTCTTAGTAGTTTTTCTTTTCCGTCATACTTATTATTATAACTGGTAATCTCTGAACAGATTCTTTACCAGTGAATCGTGGTAGCAGTGTTCTTTTGAACTTAGCTCTACGAAATACACACCTTAAACTTTTAGTAAGAACTAAACCAGAAATGCTTACTATTACTACAGATTGTCTAGTATTATCTCCTTTATCTGCTAAGATGCCTCAAACAATGCCTTCACACCTCGGGTATTCGACACAAGTAACGGCATAAGAAGCTGTACACCGACACTTTTAATATACATTTGAAAACTTGTATTTATATTTGAAAAAGTAGTACCATATTTTTAATACAAGGAAATACAAATATAACAAAGATTGACCTAAAATTGCTATAACTTTGAAACTTTGACATCAACGCACCACGGGTTCCCGTTGTCCAATCACTCTAAAATTTTGTACATATGAATTTTTTTTAACAACTAGCACAATTTAAAGAGATAAGACTATAAAAATGTGAAAATTAAGAATTCATTTCATCTTAATTAATAAAATATTACCGAGAACATTTACGTTTGCAAATACATCTGCCTTTGTATAATCAAAACTAAATAAATAATTATTACTTCAACTTGGACAAATATCAGTAAGAATGGATTAATGTAACAGGCACATTAAAATTTTTCTAATGTTTCTACTGTTTCAAACTGTTTCTACTGTTTCCCGTTTCATTCGATCATTCTCGGCATAGGTGCATACAATCTATGTATAGTCCACTGATAAATGTAATCAATCAAATAAGATACATTAGCGATCACTCTAGATTAGCATGATAATTTAGCACTGCCCAAGCTGTGTTCATTACAACTCTTTTAAAGCAGCGGACACCAAAAAATTCAGTCGCTGGAGTTCTATGTCGCAAAGAAAAGTAAATGGCGACAGTGTTTTAAGGTAAGTGAGTATAACTTTCGAAAGAAGAAGTTTTATCGTGTGAAATTGCGCATCCGAAGCAAATTAAAGAAAGAAGAGTAACCAGCGGTAACCCCCATCCATTAGATCTACGTGAATGGAGTACGGTTAAGCACGTACAATAAATTACGTCGCACACTTCTCTGGAACAAAATGTTAGCTGTTCAAATGAATAAAGAAAAAATTACTGACGAACATAGGAATTATACTTATCATTTGCATCGTTATCCTTGATGTAACAATTGAAGGATTGATTGTTAGCAATATTGATATTTCCTCAATCCCGGTTCTTCTTTTTATTGAAATTTTAGAATCTGTAAACGTGACTGTACATGTCAATAAAATACCTCAAATCTCAATAATTGGACCGGAAACGCGAAAAATCCATTAATTATTAACAAAATAAAACTTTGAACTCGAGTACTTCAAAGCACAATTTTTCCAGAAATGCCCTCATATTATATTTATTCTCAGAAAAATTCATCGATCATGTATCATGATTAGTGGTCGATATTAAACTGTCATTATTATTTTGATTGTTTTCAAGCATTTGAGTTTTTAAACATGGATGGTTATCTTCATTGTGGTAAGCTAAATTCATCCTTTTGAACTCTAATAGAGAATTTAAGAATTCTGAGAGTTTAATGAACTGGTCTCCAGACTCGACAAATAACCACAAACACGAGTCAACCTCCACGACCGATAACCACGCATTGTAGGGGCTCTGGGGCAAGAAGGAGCTTTGGGTTGAGACCTAGTTGACAAAGAGGCAGAGCCAATCCTCCAGGGAGATCCCTGATTGGTTAGGTGGCAGGGGTTTCAAACTTATTTTAAAGTAAGATTTAATTATGCACAACGATTGACGATATTATTTCGGAATGCATTTGTAACTTTGTTATAAGCATTAACAAATGATATTTCATACTAAAATGAAATAATAAACCCTTCAATATTTGTCTACATATGATGCAGAAGAATAAATTAGTTTTAAAAAATTGTAAATTGAAAGTGTTAACTTCACATTTAATTCCATATCTATAATGTTGTATGTCTATAATTTACAAATGAGGTTTTTTTATTATTAATTCCATTGAAAATAAGGTCTCGAATTCATTTTCATCACACATTGACGAGTTGAAAAGCTTTGAGGTGACGCGGCAACATTGTATAAAAATACTAAAAAGAGCCGACAGCACTGTAAAGTCGATACTAATTTTCTGTGTTGTAGTCTTATGTAGTTCACTGGTTGACTGCTTTATTTGTGTAGAGGGCGTGAGCAACCACTGGCACAGACTTAGTATCCATACATGCATCGCATGCAGTGCTTTTTTGTCTCAGGGTCTGAATTACCGACTCTGTAGAAAATGCAGTGGTACAATAGCGAACTCTACCCAAATGGAACGGTCAACTAGTAAACTACGTCTCACTGCAACGAAGAAAAGTATATGTTTGAGGTAGCTAATTTACAATGTTGCCAGCTTTAAAAGTACGTCGTTGCCGCGTTATATCTCTAAGAAAACTATCGATATCTTTAAAGAAGCGTTCGCGCGGTTTTTTCGCTGCTTGTCGACATCGGCCACAGAGTTGAAATTCGTAATTAATGCAAAAACGGACTCTAAGCTATAACATTCTTTAGTTAAGATAATTTAATTAAACAATTATGCGGTTATTCGCTGTCTTATAACAATAATGTATTTTCAATTTAGTCCATTTTATCGGATTTATGATGTGTTTGGACTTTTTTTAATTAAAAAAACATTACCAGTTCATTGGAATGGTTTCTAACAGAAATGGTCATGTATGACGATAATTTTATTGCTATTAGCAAACAATGACAAAATACGAAGCGCGAAGAAGCACGTGTTACTTCTAATTTTTTGTGATTCGTGTGCATCCATACATTAATCAAAAGCAATTTTCTTTATTATTGACATTAGGATAATAATATTATCACAAATCCCAAACATGTCATAAATCGGATAATAACTTAACATAAATTACTTCTGAAAACATGCCAATTATATGTCTTTAATCGTAACATTTTTAAATGATTATTTTAATGTATATTTCTTTATAATTATTTATAATTTTTAAATGTTTTTTGTAATAAAAATTATATAATTATATAATTAGTAGAAGAAGAATTATATAATTAGCAAAAATAATTGCTGAACTATCCATGCAAATAATAACACTTTATATCAAATTTCTGAACAACATGTTTCATAAATACTATTATGTACCTCCATTTTAATGTTTGCGCTGCTTACGCTTATTACTGCCTCCAAATAATATTCAACACTCGTAGTAAAAATGAATTATAGAAGATGTGGGCTTCTTGCTAACATGTTCATTTGTCGTGAACTATCGGTAATGCTGAGCGCGACACGAAATGATAAGCGGGCTTTAGAGGCTCGAAAAGCTAAAACAGGAAAGCCCATAAATATGCAATGCCTATATGGCATTCGTCACACATTCTGAAATATAATCACTCGACGCCAGTATTAGAAACAATGCATCTGAAGAATTTTCCTGTCTTAGTTTTGGTGAGCTCTAGAGCTCCTTTACTATTTTATGTTACGCACAACATTACCGATAGTTCTTGATAAATGAGCATGTAGCGAATATCCTGAATATTTTCTGAGGTCATTTGGAGTCATTTTTTCCTTAGCGAAAATGCAATCCGCGGCTTTGTTTATGAGTTATTAACGAAAAACTATAGCCACTGGAAGGCGACCGCGCGAATTTTCAACGTACTGCAACAATTTAATATATGTAAAAAATTAAATACAGACGTTTTAGCAAGTAACAAAGTTCCACAAATATCCGTCGAATTGTTTAATAAAAGTATACCAGCTCAAATGGGTACATCGTGATTTGCATGTTAAGATTGCGAAACCAATTATCGTGACTTGTCTTTGAATTCATTTCAAAGTTAGCGTTGCTAGAAAATCGTGTTGCAGTAGCTTCGTTCGTATTTCAGAGCTCATGCTGTAGCTACATCCCTCCGTAGTGTAAGTATTCAGGATATTCATTAAAGTTGCGTTAACTTTACTTCTTCGTTAATTTTTTTAACTTTTAAACTACTGTTGGTCTGTAATAGTTTGTTAACTTGTGGTTATTTATTAAGGCGTTATTTATTAAGACTTGTTATAAGAATTCCTGCTCCCTTTTGACTCTCTCTAATCACAGCAACTTTTTCGTGGTAAGACACAGCTAATTGATGTAATTCTCGATTTCAAATCAGTTACAAATAGAAGGAAACCTACATTCTACATTCTATTACACAGTCTATTACACACAATGATTCGACGAGCTTATACATTATATTCTTGGAGCCGACAATATTGTAATATGTAGACGAAATTTTTTTGCTGCAATTTTCTGTATTTTAATAACTAACTGTTCTATTTGGGTAGAGGGCGCGAGAAAATCTTTACTTTTTAGCCATACCAAGGTAAAGTCCATACTATAAAGCATATCACAATAAAAATGAAGTATACAATACTGGATTCTTACTAATAAATTTAAATTTCTAGCGATCCACTAACGCTGTATTTTTCTGTGACTCAAAAATATCTTGGTCTGATATTTCAATATGCACCAAATAGATACTTTTATTAGGTTTTTGTATACATGTGGCAACTTCCATGCTAAGTAACCGTTGTCGTATTATAATACAAAAATATCACAACAAATATGAATATAGACAAAAATAGATAGAAATAGATTAAAATAGACGGAAAATGCACAAGACCAAGTAGTGAATAACGATGTATGCTACAATGCCTTGACATTTTTTTACGTATGCTACAAATTCATTTTAAGACTTTAATCACCAATTTATAATCTGTACAGCTATTGCATATGACGAGCTTTTCTGTTTAGGGTTTAGGGAGTTCTAAGAGTCGAAGAGTACAGGAGTTCGAGCACGTTACGTAGCACAGATTTACAGATCCTAAGTTTTTGCTAAGTCTGCGTTGTTCTCCAGAATCAGCCGCAAAGCACCGAGTCGATAAGACACTCTCATACCTTATCTGTTATTTACCATAGCGTCGGTAACTCAGGGCCGTAGCGAGACAATAGTATACAGGGAGTCGAACTTCACGGGGAGAGAAACTTCATCAACTTCCTGCAATACCAATGGCAGATAGAATGTGTACTTCCCCTATCGGAGCAGCAACGTCGTCGAACTGTCGGGCGCAGGAGCGAATGGTACGATGGTCCTACGGGTTGCCAGTTGGCAGGAGTTCAGTCGGTGCCAGTCCCGAAACGCGTTCGCTTCTGGACATCTTGCGGGGCTTGATCTCAAAAATGGCAACGAATATGTGCACCTGATAGAGCAGTCCATTCGCTGGCGAAATCGACTCGGTTGTAACGGCACAGGGAACACGGGGCACGATGAGTGGCTGACGGGGCGTCACGCGGTTACGAACGGCTCGTTTGAACACCGGTCGTTGCCAATCACCCGATCGGGAACCCCCAGAATCGTGGTAATCGGGCGGCGTGATTGTCGGTTTACGTTTCAATAATATATTAACGAGCCGCTTGCTTTCCGGCCGGGGTAACAGTGGTGCGTTGGATGTTAGGCGATTTTGATGGCACACCCGTGACCAATGTTCCCTCAGGACAAAGGTAAGCGAGACACAGCTGTCAGCTGATTCCAATTCCGAAGGGTTTGCCGAAATCGACAGCGCGGATCACAGCACGCTGTCAAACGTCTTTCTTGAATATTTCGCTAACGAAAAGTGAGCTACGTGCAACGCCGAACTGGCTTTCGGTACGTTTAAAGAAACCGCTTCACGCGATAGCGGCAATAAATCGATAATGGTAGGCAGAAGTTGATACTTTATTTATATTATTTATTATCGTGAATGGAACGATCTCGTTTAATATGTAAGACATGGCTAAGAATTGTTACGGTAGTTGAAGAGTTACGGAGAGTCACATGCGAAAATACGTGGGTCTGGGGAACCGGCCATAAAAAATTAAACCATATGATTGTTTCATAATAATGACGGAGGAGTTATGATAAAATTTTGTTTCCCAGGAAAAACTATTTTGCTACTTATCGAGCACGCGTTCTTTCGTTGCAACTATTTGACTTGTCTGACTATTGCCAAGCATTTCTACTTGCACCGTGTGCCGATCTGCGTTCCATCGATCTAACCATCTTTTTCCTGAATATATTACATCGGATTAGTATGGTATGCGGATAATCCGGTGGTATATTCATAAATAAACGCAGGGGTAAAAATTACCAGCAATGATCGGATGTAGAGGCTGAGTGCACCGATGCTCGATGAATTATCTTTATCGATTTTCTGTTGCAGCAGAAAGTTACTTTACACGCTTTATTAATCATTCAGCGTAGAAGACTCTTCCGTTATGATATTCTTTTTCCGAATAAGATTGTTTGCAAGTTCGTTATTCCCTCGAAATTCAATGCTTGTGGGTTTAATTTAATTAAAAGACTGAACATGGGAATCCCTTGAGAAATAAGAACATCGCAATAATTTCATCGTTAATATATCAGTTTATGCAATTGCTGATAACGTTAATAAGTTGTTATTTCTGAAATATTGGAATTGCAATTGTCCCGGTATATCGAACGTTTCCATCATTTGTCTATCAAACCGGTCGAAGTATGACATGCCAGCAGAGCAATTAAATTCCACACGGACATTGACTCAGCGATTGTGCGTTGCCTCGTAGCAAGACGGGAAATGGCAATTTACATTAATTCATCGATCACTGAGCAGATCCTAACCAGCAGAAGTAAAACTGTGAGTCTGGTGCCACCACGTTCCGACGAACGTGTATTAATTAATTGTTCAATATGCGCAATGTCTTTCTGTGATAACAG
The DNA here is from genome assembly GCF_028453695.1 of Augochlora pura. Classification (NCBI taxonomy): domain Eukaryota; kingdom Metazoa; phylum Arthropoda; class Insecta; order Hymenoptera; family Halictidae; genus Augochlora; species Augochlora pura. Next base: position 7,018,950 of record NC_135772.1, read on the forward strand.
GATAGATAGGAAGCATTTTATTAAAACATAATACACGAGAATCATTTTGACAGAAATCCGAAGTTTTAGAAAAGTAACGTGAATGTTTACAATTTTTATTCGTCAGAATTTTCGCGAATTATGGGACTTTAACTTACTTATGTAACTATCGACATTCTATGTGAAATATCCCATATGCAAATTATTTCTTAACATTGAACAAATGTTTAAACCTTCTACCATCACGACGGATATAAATAACGTTATGCTTAAAAGGAAGTTCTGTCAATGATGCAGGTATATTCTGTTTTATTACATTCTTAAGACAACGCCTGTATCGTCACATATTTTCCACAAGGAGAATGTGACTGTCGAGAACACGTCACAATTTATGATAAACTGATATACCTTGAAAGGAAAATGAGGAGTGAAATAGAAATATTCAGTACGCTTATATTGTCCATGGAAAAAGTATAGTCGAGATGTTCATCAAGAAGCTTTGTTTTCGTGGAAATCGGATTTGGTAATTCGTCCAAAGCAACTAATACGTCTATCCATTGTTTACTGATTCTACTTAGAATACATATTTTATTAGATCTGCAACTACGAAACGATTTTATTATTTTTTCCACAAAAAATGGTAGTATAAGTAATATTTTATTTCGAACTTTGTAAAATGTAAGATATCCATAAGACTGAAATTCATATTGTAATTATGAATTACAATACTTTTTGGTTTCATTTTTTTTTAATTTTATTCGCAAATCTTTCTCTCATATATTTTTTAAAAGATAACAAATACAGATATTTTTCTATAGTTTCTAAAATTATCCAATACTATTTTAAGATTTTAAAGTAAAAAAGATTATTTTCAATATTATGTTATTACAACGACGTTTCTATTTATATTTTCGTTAGTAAAATAAACTCGGCAAGCACAATTTAAATTATCCATTTTTAACTAGTCTGAGATGAAAGTATCCAGGAGCTTCACCATGGTGTAATGAACTTGCATACGAAATTCACTGAGAACGCATAACGAAGTTGCACTTCAGAGGGAAAGTATGTTGCAACAAATAATGTGTAATTCATTTCATGTTAGAGGGAAGCCAATATTATTTTATAAAAGAACGAATAAATTTATAAATATGAGCTCACACTATTAGAAAGATAACAAGAGAAAAATTAAATTCATCTTAATTTTTTAATTCACTTTTATTAAATATTTATATAATGTAATATTTCATGTTGTTTATTTTAAAGTTGTTCAAATTATAAAAGAAATGATTGAATAATTTTTTAATTGAAGAATATGTTATAAGAGAAATGAGAAAAAGGGCATAGCCGATTAAGATAGTCAAAACTGCCCTTAGAGATTTTTCAATGTGTCATATACCGTTCGATAGCTGACCAAAAAAACTCATCTGTGCAAAGTTTTAACCGTGTAACTTGCCCGTGGGGGTAGTTACAGGATAAATTAGATTTCGCGGTTTTTCTGCATTTTTCCCCCTTTAGCGGCTTCCTAAAATTTTGCAAAAAAGGTGAACTAAGATCAGTCTGGTCAATCTATAAAATAACGCTTCCAATGTTCGGTGGATTCAATAACAACTTTTTTGCTTTTAAAAGTTAGCGAACAAAAATCAGCAAAAGTTTTTAAAAATTCGGTACGCACAAATATCGATTGATTCCAACGAAACATGCATTTTCCAGAACGAGGTTACGTATAAATAGGAAAATTGGATAATAGATAAATAAAAAGATACTTTTCGAATCCAACAAAGAGTTCAACGTTCGTCTATGTTTCCTCATAATTTTTCTCCGGCTTTTCGTGCAGCTTATAACGCAGCATTGTGCCGGCGTTATACAAGATGTTTTAGGAATCCGGATCGGGGTGCATATGTCGTTGAATCGGTTCCATATAAAAGGTATAGATCACACTGAATGGTCTGATTCATTTACCTCGTGACGCTATTATTTATTCGTTTCCATTCAGTCATATTCGAAATTACTCTGAATACGACTCCCGTATTATAATCTCTAAGCTTTAGCAGAGAATCATTCTGACTTGGGTTCAACAGTTCCCTCGTTACTATATGTTGCACTTTATTTTCTTTCTTATGTTAAAATACACGTTTTTAGGACAATGGGAGGCATGAGATGTTTCTATGGTCCATTTGAAATGTTGATTGACGCTTTGCCAAAGATATGAGCATTCTGATGACATAGCGATTACACAATTCTAACCCGACACATATTGTGTGAAATTTTCGTCGCTTTTATTGGCATTTTTAATAATAAGCATAGTATCAATTTATTGTTGGCTTTTAAGAACATTTTACAATTATATACAAAATATAGAAAACAAAAAGAGCCATTAAAAATAATTAGCTTCAAATCCTGAGTGTTGACTACTCACGACTAATATCAGGTATATTTTTTATCGGAAATATAAAGCCCAGGACTCGTCGTTTGCACAGGCTGTACGATAATGTGGCTTGGAAACTATGCATGCTTAATTATCTGCAAATAGTTTCGCACGAAAAGTTTACAGAACTTTCAGAATATAGATTTGATAAAAAAATGTAATATTATATACATAACATGAATATGTTACGCGAGATTAATCAAGCTCGAAAAACGATATTCTCTAAATTATCAGTGGAGAAATTAAACTACTTGAATGTTGTTAAATATATCTATTATATATCTAATGTAAATAAATAAATAATATTACAGTAATTATTATGCAATCACATCGACTGCAAATCTTCATGCGTTTACGATATCCACAAATTCATGAAAGACAAAAAATCGTCTATATTAACCAAAATGAAAGACATTTATACATATTGTAGACAAATTCTCCTTATTTTCGTTACAATAAAGTCATTTATTAAAACGAAACTTTACATGAAAGTCGCATTGCACTGAACACGAATTCCCGAACAGTTAATGAGACATTAAAATCAAAACCAATTTTCTAAACTCAATTTTAAACACTCAGAGATAAAATTGGCTTCATACTTTCCATCTTCACAAGACTTACTAATTGTTCTGAATGGCACGAAATGGAGAAATAATTAATCAAAGGAGAGAATGTGCAATCAAAATTTCGTTAGTTAATAACTTTCTATAATTCGTATTATTTTGTCACAATATCGTCTCTGAACGCTTCGACGGACTAATTTGAAAATATAGCATTCCACGTATGTGAGAGATACATACTTTAATGAAATGTTTCAGATTTCACCGAATAAAAATATCTCGCTTTTATAAATTTTCATACATATTCATGTGCTGGCATTTTATCTGAAAATATGAGATTCCTCACCAACAAATTGAAATTCACATTTCAATATCATAAGTTAATAAAAAAAAAGTGGAGAGAAATTTGAACGAAACAGAGAATATGAAAACGTGGGCGCGTTGCTGCAGTTCTGATTGGTCGGATGGTTAAATGTTCACAGTTGTGTGTCTGTGAAATGACACCCGTTTCCTAGAGAATTCTCGCAGGTTCTCCGAAAACACGCGTAAACGCGGTAGAGGCACGATCAGCTTCGGAATCTCGCTTCCATGCCGGCGGGAATTTCACAATTTCCGGGCAGATCCAATAATTTCCTCGTTCGAGACGTGTTCGGTCGCGAGAGCGGGGAACTCAATGAACCTAACGATGATAAAATGGATTTAAATTGCACTGTGTGCACATCTGCACGACAAACCTAGCGTGACATCGTCCGAGGAAAATCGGCCGAGCCCATGTCCTCACTTTCACTGCCATAAAAAATTGTTCCGCTTCTTTTAATTTTTCCTTTCTCAGTGTTATCATAAAATTTAACTCGTACTTCGATACCCTGTCCAGAGTACAGCGTATTGAACAATAATACAATTGCAACCTCTCCAGTTACGGTGTCCAAACAGTTAAATGAAAATATCCATTCCACAATTAATGGAAATGCAATACATAGGTACAACATATACCTCTATTCGAGGTTTCCATTCAATTATAGAACTAGGGTGACCAATAGACGTGATATGTTCAATTTTTTTATTCAACAAAGACAAAATAAAATAGTTTAATGTGTCTTATTCAATAAATATAAGTTAGCTGGATTCGATATTACCTCAGTCAGTGAATAGTTTATTTTACACTAAATCACTTTTGGAAATAAAACATATTTCGCTGTGTGTTATAAGTTGAAGGATTGTAGTTTGCCTTTGTTACTATTTAAAAATTTATTAGGAAGCCTTCGATTTTTAAACTTTAATTTTATTCTTAAATGACAGGTATCCAAAAAAAGAAAATACCTAAAATATTCATTTATTTTCGAACGATTTGTTCTGAAAGGAAGTCGTTCCGAACGGTAATGGCAAAGTTTTATCGGTCGAAAAGTTACAAGCTCGGGTTGATTGAATGGATAATCAGCGTAGATGTGATTCGTGACGGTACATTTTTCTCTGGTCTAGCCATTAGCATGAACTCCTCGGAATCTCGAACTCAATTCCACTGGAATAAAGCGAACAGTAAGAAAACGTCGCTTAAAAGATGAAGCATCGAACTCGCGTCATTTTTCATATCTTTTGCTGTAACAGAAAAATGCAATGCATGTTCTACAATCGTGCTAGAAGCATCTCCCCTAATAATTTCAACGAGTGAAATCGATTGTCTGCGTCGTTATCGAGATATTCTGTAGATACTGCGAATACAAATATGCAAAAGAATGCACATAAATCATGTTTTGATTTTACTGTATGTAAAGTGGTAATTAATCAAAGCAGTAAAAACGTCACAGCGGTTAAGAACTTCCATGTACTATCTTCGACTTAATAATACTTTACCAACTGGTCGCCAATAAATCGGCTTTTTACCTTGACCGGTAGCCCGTAAATCGGTTGTCGTGTCAACCGAAGTAAAAGCGTTAAATTATACTACTGCAAGCTCTCGCGTTATTATATAATCTTTTAAATATTAGATAACTTTCGACTTGAGTGAAATAAATAAAATAAAAATAAAAAAAATAAAAAAATGAAATAAAAATAAAAAAAATAAAATATAAATAAAATAAGAATAAAATAAAATAGAAAAAATAAATATTGTTTAATATTAACGTTATGAAAATATACGAATGTTAGTAGAATTAATTACCCTAAGATTATATAAATGTTTATGAGCGAATAACCGATTCGTAGTGTTAAAATCATTAAAGGAAGAAATAAATACGTAGTTAACCCCTCCGCTTTCACTTTGATGTCGCATACAAGTTCACAGTCTACTGATCAATTGTAATAACTTGATATAGCGCCACTGCATTGCTTTCATGAAAATGATAGAAATAGGCTGCGCAAGTCGTTTTGGGCATAGTGAAGAAAATCTGTTGGAATCTTGTGATAAAGATGCATAATAGGACGATGCTTCTGCTCGGACCACTTTCGTTAAGAATGCAAAGAACGGATTAGGATTGACAGAGCTTGGAAGATTCTGCATAATATGGCTCGAGTGTTTTAAGCACGCTTATAGACGATCCCATGCGTTAGGATATACTGGAAGCCAACAAGTTAGGAGTGTTTGAATTATGCAGTATGTTTCAAAAATATGGAATTGTCCGGAATATGCAGAAGGTCTCTGGACGCAAGCAGCTTAATTCTCTTTTCTGTGAGGAAAAGCTGTTTTAATTAGCGCATCTGAAAAGTTACTAATGGTCGAAACAACGTAAGAAAATGGTTCTAAGAAGGATATCTACTTAAAATAACTATTGCAAGGCTTAATTTTTATACGATCATCGTCCACTTTCTATTGACTTTGAAGAACAGTTTTTTGCATAAAAATTAATATCAGACCCTGATATGCAAACAAATATTTAAGTAGTGGACAAAATACAAAAGCATTAGCTATGGACAATTGTTGTAAATGGTTCTAGTATTTTTACTTCGGTCTGATCATTGCTTGCCACAGCTGCCAGTATTGGACCGATTATATTATCTTTTGATGTATCGATTAGCTTTTTCGATCCACTGTGGAAACAAGTGTATTACGAACAGTATTGATAGGTATGGGTACGAATATCGTTGTTATTGCTATTAGAATCCATTAATCATGCAGCTGAATGGCTCGGTGGATCTGATTTGTTCGTTCGATTAGTACGAGCATTTCCCTTTGATACCACAGCGATAGTTCTGCTGCAAAAGAAGCTCGGCAAACGGGGCTGGTGGAATGGAGGGGGGATAGGGTAGGACATGTTCACCGAAGTGTGAAATTTAAAAGTTACCATTACAGACAGCGGGCGAACACGCGACAGTGAAACGCGACACTGCAAACTCGAACGTTAGGTTGAAGCCCATTCAAACTCGATACTCTCTTTAGAAATAAAACCCATGAAACTGAGCGGCCGGTACCATTTTTAAGTTCGGTGAGAGCTTTAAAAGCTGTACACCGGACGAACCAGCTTTTCGAACAATTCGAATTATACGCTGTCGTCTCTACGATGTCTTTGTCATCCTGCTGGACGCTATCGTTAGCAATTTTTATTTGATGCATTGACATCGATGCAAAACTGTTGTTATATTTTTTAAGCGGTCTCTATTGTTGTTCTAAAATCAGGACATTTCAATGGGAAATTATATAATAAATTATATAATAAAAATATATAATATATATAGCCATGCAGTATTTTCAAAGGTATAACGACATTAAAATCTTCTCAAACTTGAAGTTACAATTTGAGGATGTTTTATATTTTTATTTATAAGGTTCAGAAAATTGCTTCTTCTTCATATTCTAGTAATTATATTAAAAAGTCTTTAAATCGCTATTTAAATTAACGAGCATGAAAATAATCATTTCCCTTTGTTGAGCACTCGTGTCTCTTCATAATTGTTTCATAATTATAATGATAATAAGGACACCAGTAAGACTCGAGACAGTAATGATAACGGTGATGCTAATAATAATTATTGTAGTTGTAATAATGAAATTTCAGGTGGGAGAAGTAGACAGTGATCTCAGCCTAGAGGACAAAGGGAAAGAGTAATATGGGAAAGGACGACAAGAGGCGCATCGCGCAACGCAGTGACGGTGAGTGTTCTACAAAATTGCTGCTCATACTTGCTATTAAGCTCGTTCGATAACAAGCGCTACGTTATCGAATATGCCACTAAATATGAAGTGGAAATATATGCATTTATGAGAAAATTTACAAAAAAAATTTACAAAAAAAATTTAAGAAAAAAATCAACAAAAAAATTCTAAAAAAACTCTATAATTTAGAAAATGATAATTTACAACGGCTAAAAATTCCTCCATAAATATAGATCGAAGGTAGTGTAATTTAAGGTAGAACTTTCGCAGAATGCTGCCCGAGTTAATTTTCAATTTACTAAGGCTATGCAAGAAATGAAACTTTAATGGATTTTAATTCTTTCTTCGTTCCCTACAAAAGTCTGAGTTTGCATATTAAAAATTATAAAGAAGGTAACATCGGGTTACAAAGAAAACAGAATTTTCCAGACATAAAGTAGAAAACACCTTGAACAGATTTTGTTGAATATGATTTTTTATACAGAACATGAGTTCACATTTATTTGATGTATAGATAATTAAGCGTTCTTAACCAAGAATTATAATTAGCACATCTATATTCTGAAAATTTAGGACACGTGTTCCTCATATAAATACAAACCGAGCAGTAACGAATGCTCGTAAAATGTTACATCTTTTAGACTTATTTGCAGTCGAAAATTGAAGGTATAACTTCCGGGGTGCGCCGCTTAAATTCCAGTCGGCTGAATGCTCGGTCATACGTACACACACACACACACACACACACACACACACACACTGGTCAAAGAACAGAGGCCGACACCCCTAACTCGGGGTCTCTCCCTTGAGTAACTTGTTACATTTTGTTCTACAGTTTTTAAAATACTTCCCTTCCGCTGAAACCGTGTATACACGTCAAGTGTAAAGTGTGAGTCATAGTAGATAATTACGCAAAGATCGATCAAACACGAACCGTATATTCTACAACTTCACAATCATCATTATCTGCTGGCTACCGTTCACCGACTGCTACATTTAGCACTGCGAATGAAAACGTTTTCCAGTACATACTTCACGAAAGCGGCATAAACACATCTAGACTATCTACGACAGAAGAAGAATGTCGCTTCGCAAAGTGCAGCACGTTATCCGTCAGTCTCGTCGACCGCAAGCATCGTATTGTAGCCGACTCGCTGTCGACTTTGAATAAAAGAAAAGTCTGACACATAAGCATCTCTTCTTTCGCGAACCTGCCGGTTTTTCTGGTAATAGGGACCAGCGACCGTGTGCTAGGATGCCGAGCAGCGGATGAACCTTTGAAAGTTCTCGAGTACAAGGGTCCAATTACGTAGAAAGTTAAAGGAAGAATAAAAACAGGAACGCTTGCGAACTGAATTCTGTGACGCTTTATTGTCTGGACTACGACATACATTTTCTAAACTCGTGGGCGACGTCTTCAGTCTCAGCACATACGCGATTGTTTTTCTTCTCCTCCAATTTCTAAACTTGCAGCGCGTGTCTCACGTATCGGTGGTAAATTTCATTAGCGTGCGAAATTCCCATAAAGCTCTTTAGGAGATCAAAATGAATTCCGTTATTGTGCTTGCCAATTATTCTGGCACAGTTTGTTTAAATAGTAAAAATGCCAAGAATTGCGAAATTTACATCGTTAAGGAAACGCAGACCGTTTTTGTATCCATTGTAATTTCAAAATGTTGAGTAGAAGGAACAGCGAACGGGGATCAAAAGAAACATACGTGGAAGGAGCCGGAGGGAAAAAGTAGAAAGAAGTAGCGTGAAATTCAAGTTGAACGAGCATCGCGCCAGGAGATAGAAGGAAAGACAATAGCCTTGGGAATATTCGCTACAGACGGTGCCTAGACGCACCTGACGCGAGACGTCCCAAGTCGTCGATCTGTTATTGGGATTTCTGCGCGTGCAAGATCTACGGAAGAAACTGCTCGGTCACGGCCTTCTCTGTTGCCATATTACGCGACATTCTCCTCGGAGCAAATCCAATCACATTCCGTCAAGCGTTTTAATAACAAGAATAACGCGTGACGTCGAGCCGAGCTAAGCCGTGCCGGGACAGGTAAAATATACAGAACGAAACGTGATTCCTAGAACAAACCAGGAGGAAATGATTTCTTAAGATAACTCGTCTACAAAATTCGTCGGACCATGTTTGAGCACTTGGTTTTTATGTGGGAATGTAAGAAATATTATATATTCCAAAGGTGGTCGACGTTTTGTTGAAATAAGTTGTTCTAGGATGTTTATTGTGGGGTTTTCATAAAAGAAACAAGAACTTCACGTTGAATTTTCTGCGGAACGTTGATGAACTGAAGTTCCATTCAAAACGAGTCTCTTACTTTCAAGAACTTTCCTTTCATTTGTTCTCGTCAGAATTTATAATATGTATTTTAAAGCAGCTTCGCGGTTCATATCTGAAACAAAATCTATTAAAAAGTCTTTCGATCCCTGAAGTTTCGAATTAATCTCCGCGTGAAATAAAAATTCTTTTATGATTTTAGTGAATTGGAAACGACATGTAGGTATTTGAAATCTTTGTTAATCTTTTTAATATTTTCTTGCAAGGTGCTAGTTTTGCGTTATTTTATTTTAATTTGACTAATTTTTTTATGAAAAGATATTCGCGAATGTGAAAAGAACGGCGTGAAGTACGCAACAGTTTTTCTTTTGAATGCGATGAAATTATAAATAGTAAAACGGTGTAAGCGAAATAAAAAGGTAAGGATTAAACGCACAAAATTTTCTCGAACGTTTTTATGCCAAAGTCTGATTGTTCAACTCGTTATTATTCCCTTGAATGCTGATTGTGTAGCAAGATGACAGACTCGATGGTGCTTTTAGGCGGCAACAATTCGCTTGATTGGAAAGGAAACGTTTGCGAGCCCTTAACCGTTGAATGTCCTTGTTATCAGTCGGATCCATAGGTGGAGAAAGAAAATGGCACACACGCAAGGCGATGCAAATAGTGGAAGTTACGGTGTGCGCGCCGAAGCGTAGCGTTGAATTTTCCCAAATTTTTCTTCCAGCGGCGCCGAACGATCTCTTAACTACGGAAAATGTCCACCGTTTCCACAGAACTGATTATACCTATTATGCGAGTTTCGTTCCCATACTCTTCCTATGTGAAGAGCTTGATGAACTTCCATACAGCTCATACAAATCTAATTTCGGCAGTTTGCTCGTTTTGACGAGTTTCAGTCATTTCCTAAATGCTACACCAATCGATACATTGTCCGTACCAGTATGACGATTCTGGATAACAATGGGTGGTCAATAATTCTGCGTGAAGAAGGAAATCCAGAGCGTGGGACAAAAAATTTGGTTATGTAATAACACGTTCGTGAAAAAAATAACTTTGAAAACACATGCTGAATCGGAACAGCAAAGTGACACAATCAAAATGCAAATGCACTTTGTTTGAAAACGAAGCTGTCACGAAAAATGTTTATTTATTGCGTATTTTCTACATATTTTTTCCGGAGAAATCGATTATGCTAGACATGTTCGAGTTTGCATTAACTCGCGATGAGTCGATACTTTACATGAATGGCACATTCCTCTCGAAAGTTAACTTATTCGTCGGTAATCGGTAATAGAATTAGACACTCACGTTTCTACATGTTTATTACGTATATTACACAAATGTTTAATTATATTACAACAAGCTCATCGTCGTACTCTAAGCAGACATCCATATATGCTGTTTTAAAATATCAAATAGAAAAATATGAGTTTCTTTTCTCACTAGTACAAGAATACTTTTCACGATTGTTAAGCATAATTAACTATGCACGATGCACCTACCACTTAAAATACATGAAACAGATACTGCACTTGATTTCGCCATTTCTAACGGAAATTCTTCTCTTGAAAATTTCATCTTACCAGTTCGCAATCCAAATTTCAATCAAATTAACAAACATCGTTTTCCAATTAAAGACATTGAATTTCTATTCTCGTTTTTATAGTCGAAACGTCCGATTACGTTCATGGATTTCCAATTCATTCCGACAACTTGAAGTGACGTGACATCGTTAATGGTTTCAAAATATAATCTTGTTTGTTAGACGTTCATTTACAGTTTCTTCGGGAAGCTTGCTAATTCGATCTAACAATGAGAGAGCTTTTCGCTCGACGTGTCGCAGGTACTCGTCGGCGGAGGTAAAATATTATTTTTAAATAACATCGCTATAGCGAACAACGCCTATCTACATATTATATCACATGTGAAAAAGCTGCAAACATACAACTCGAACGGCTACGTACAAAAAGAAAAACAGAAGAATTATCGTTAACGACTCCGTGATCGTTAAACGCGAAAGCGAGTACGCTTAATTGCACGTGCGTCCACGACGCGAACAGGTGTCGCGCTATTGTTCATTTTCTCTCTCCCCCTATCTTTTTTTTCCTTTGTCTTGCGCACTCTCGCACCCTCCCTCTCTCTCTCTCTCTCCCTTTTACGTTTCCCCTTTATGACCATATTTCTGCATGCCAACTGACTTGACAACGAAGCTGGCGATTGGCCAATAACGATCGGTTATTCAACTCCGATATTGGCTCCCATCGGAACACAATGTTACTTCGAAAATCTCGATAAACGAGTACGCCGCCAAATAAACACGCGCAAGTACCGATAAAACAAATTGCATCCGTCGCACTATAGAGACACCGGCTCTTTGCAGACAATTATTTCTTTGAAAGGTTTCACACTCCGTTCTCAAAATATTGGGGTGTACCTTGTTGAAAATTGCGAACAGAACGCGATTAAAAAGTAGAAATTCTTCTAAACGCAAAAAGAGTTTGTGAAGCTATGAAATTAAATTTATTGAATTTCTATTATTGTCGAAGTATATTTTCTTTTATTTCTTAAAACGATGCAACATTGTTAAAGAATCGAGAAACCGCTTATTCGAGCGAAATTACGAATGGACCGTTGTTTCTATCGTTTTGGATTCGCTTGAGATATATGTGAACGTTAACGAGATTTATGACTTTCATCGATTGTGACAGAAATGAAGTGTACGAATCGATTCAACAAATTTTTGCAGAACTCCCGACTAACGCATTACAAAGTCGCTTTAATTGACAGGGGTTTCACGCGGGTTTTCACACACGACCGGTTCTCATTCGCGAGTCTACCGTTCGGTGTAAATAATGATTCTTTTACGTCGACATTTTTAATTACTTATTGACATTTCATCGAGTATCTACGTCATCGACATCTCGAGCCAGGGTTTCTTATAAAATACCATTCTGACGAGACTGTCGTAGAATCTTTCCGCCAATTTACATAGTCCCGGCGTTTCTTGGCTTATTCCTCCGATTCCTCTAGAACTCGCCCACTAATTTTTCTCAGCCGATTCCATCGATCCCAACCGACTCGTCCCATCAATTTCCCTTAATACCTCCCGCAGACTTCGACTTCTCCCGATAAACCTACAGGCGTCTGTCTTCCTCCACCTCTTCGTAGAATTTCATCACCTGCGCCCTAGCCGCTTGAGTGACGGAGATCCTGCAAGGATTCGGATCCCAGTTGATGCCTGGACAGCCCATAGACTCGAAGCAGGTGACCAAACGCTTGACGTTCGTCGGGCAACACTGGACCACAGCCCAAACGCAAGGTGGAGGACTCTTCACCGGCGGTCGTTGAGTGGGCGGTGCAGGGAAGTTCGGCACCTCCATCCCCTTGCGATGCGGATTAAAGCCCTGCGAATGAACATTTCTCCGTATTTTCAACCGTTTCGAGAAGTTGCGATCAGCGCTGCGTCAAGGGAACACGGCACTCGCCGATTTGAATAGAACTTTGTTATGTTCTATTGTGATTCAGGACAAGAATAATTTGGCAGTTATGCATTTGCGAAGTGTCCGATGAAATACGACAACCGATGAAAACTAGTGGCATTGTTCCTGAATTAAATTCTTAACACTGGAACTACCAAACCTTTAACTAATGTATATCATTGAATAAAAATAATAAAATTGAATTTGCAGGAAACATCAAAATAAAGTTAAAAAATATAAACTTGACTCCTTAGAGTGCAGAAAGCATCCTAAACTTCGATACCAGATTATATACAGAAGTATAATCAGTGCAACATAGAGAATCAAATTCAGGTTATTTAAGTTTCGTACGAATTCTATTGCAATATTAACTGAAGAATTTAATGAAACGCGTGAAAACGTTTACGTAACATCAAGAATTGTAAAAGAAAAGATTAGAAACTAGGCGTATTTACTAGTTTGGTAGTTCTAGCATTAACAAATAAATTACATAAAGATCCACGGACTACTGATAAATCACAAAACTTCTTGAGGGATGAAAATTACGTCTTTAGAGTGACAAAAAAATCTACTCGCTGCCATTAACAATGTTTGTTTAATGTTTACTCTATGTTGGAATCCAAATATGAGTCGAACAAGCATAGTTGTTCGTGGGTGGAGCGCGAAGTTGAGAAAATGGGAGACGGGTGAGGGTTGGGCACCCGGGTATGTAACGGGGGGCCCGCATATCTCTTTTCCTTTGCCAGGGAAGGGACTTGCGTTATCACGAAGACTGACGTGTGTAGCTTTGTGTAGGCTGTGTCGTGAACCAGAGCAACGCACGGTTTAAAGTAATCTTTATTGCGTCGCAACAGGGGTTAGGAAGCAGACGGAATGGGTCTCACCGTGAACTCGATACCATCGCCGAAACGTGACTGCGGAACGACACCCTGCGTGGGCGCAGACGCTGACGCTTCGGGGCGGATTATTATACTCGCAATCACCGGCAGCGAGTTCAGCCTATCCACTTCCTGCTTCGTCCATTGCTCTTTCGTGGCTCTAGCACGCTCCTTGCTTTCTCTGGCCTCCTTCGCTCTGCAAAGTATAACGGGAAAGCACTATCAGCTCGGACCGAAAGAGGAAGCTTATTGTGCACGGTGCGATCAACGGGTTTGTGTCATTAACATCGCCCGTTTCGTAACTCTGCGGCGCACAGTGCTATCATATCTAAAAAAAAGTTGACAAAACCCAATTCTGAGATATAGTAGAAACGTTGTAAAGAGCGTCAAGTATCTATTGAAATTTTCAAATTTTCGTGGCTGCTTACCGATACATAGATCGTCAAGGTAGTCGGATTTTCAAAACATAACTTCTTTAATGTGTCGATCTGAAGATCAGCTTTAAAGAAAACATTTATTATAAAGATGAACTATACGCGTGAGTGAAGCAAAATATTTTTTAATTAAATTTTGTGTAACCTGCTTTCTTCCTCAATATGTAGAAGATTGTCAATGTAGAAGATTGACGTCATGCAGTAATAAGAGGGTAGAGAAAAAATTATGGTAGTCGTCGAAAGATTTAACTTGTTGTTTGCCCATTTTTAAAATATTCGATTTTGAAGTCCTAAATTATGTTCTTTATGTTTATATAAAATATAATATTATTTATATGTGTATATACGTTTTTCATAATTATAGCCAAATATCAGAAATTTACTGACACGATAAGTAATACTTATGTCTCCAGTGTCTAAACTTCCATCTCAAATTTTGCATTTTTCATAACATATTCAAATTTAGCAACCTCGTAAACGTAATAACTGGTTTTCATAAAATCGTATGAATTATGGATAAAATTTTAAAATATACACCGCGAAGCTGGCACAAAGTGGTTCAACGACGGAAAGAAACCATTTTTCTCAATGTGTAATATACATATATTTGTTATTAAAATATATTACTGATAGTCGAATCTTTAATGCAATAAATAAAAGTTGGGTTGTAGTAATATTACATGGTGAGTAAATGGGAGCAATTACTTTTATACAATTTAAATTATCGAAATATTAGCACGTCGTGCTTGTTACAGCATAGCAGCTAAACCTGCACAGAAACGGGTTGAAGTTTTGCCAATGGTTGCTACGACGTTCTACGAAGCAATTAACTAATTAATTTGGAATTTTATGTCCGTGTTTCAGATGTACATCTCACTTTACAGCTGGAAGGAATATTACAGAAACTTCTCTGCTACTCCCTTCCAATTACAAATTGAACTCGATAATGATGTCTGCTACTTTATGCCCTACAATTTATGTCCTCTCTGTTTTCTTACGGATGATTCTGAGAGTAATAATTACAGAGTAATAATGATTCCTAAGCATAACGGTGCATATAGATAAACTCGTGACTTTCTAAATATCAGCTTATATTTTAGCATGTTTCACTTAACAGTTATTAGACAATTATGCTCGTGAAAATGTTCATCCAATTAAAAGTTTCTTAAGTCGACCTCCAACTTTGCTACCTAAGTTTGATCTTACAAGAAAACGACGAGCTTTTAAGAGCAATAACAAACGGCGTTCTTTCGAGTATTATATACTCCCACTTCATTGCTTTCGAAATGATTCTTGCCTAATAATACCTGCAGCACTTGCTATCATTGATTACGTGCATCGGCAACAACGTGTCGTTGTTTGTGTTACAAGGGTTAATTATTCATATCATAGCTCAAGAAAATAACATGGAAAGTAATTCAAAATCGTGACCGTTGACCGATCACAAATTGCGACTTTCGACGCTGATCTCGACTATCTTAATTTCGGACATCTTGTCCGGAATCCGATCATCCCTCACGGTCGACCGTGTCGACCATTTACCTGTTCTCGGCCCTTTGCCTCTCGGCCCTTTGCCTCTCAGCCCAGTCCATCTCAGCATCGATCCTTCTCCTCCTCTGAATCTCCATCCTCTGTCTCTCGAAATCCGAAGTTCTCCTAGCCTCGTGCGCGACTAAATTGGACGGAACAAGACTCGTTTCCTGCCTCCTCCTTTGGTCCTCGAACCATATACGATCCCCGTTCGGCGAGCCCATATTTTCCGGAGAACTCGTTTTTCCAGCATGCTCTTGCTCCCGTCTCTCGGCCAACCGTTGTCGTTGCTCTTCGTACCATCTCGACTGTAACCTCCGAGACTCCTGCTCCCGCCTCCGAGTCTCCTCCTGAAGCTGAATTCTCTCCTCTTCAGTTTTGCGAGCGGTGTTCCTTCTTCTGACCTCGTCCGCGTAGCTCCTGGGATCGACGTTCACCGTGGCTGACGGACCGTGGTCTCTTCTAGCGCCTCCTAAGCTAGGGTACCTAGATCGATCGTCCCCTCCGGCTTGTTCCACCTTCCTCCTGTGCATCATCCAATCGTAAGAAGCGTTCCTCGGCATTTGGACCGGCTGGTTTCTCCTGATGTACTCCTGCAGTTTGCGCTCCTCGTCTAGTCGTCTCCGGTTCTCCTCTTGGATTCGCCGATTAGAGGCGCGTACGTACTCCCGTATCCATTGATCCCGTTCCCATTGTTCCCGGGATCCGCTCTCATTAGCGCCGACCGGTACGTTCGATGGCTGACTCCTATCCCTCGCCTGATTCCTCCTCTCCTCCTCCATCTCCTGCCGCCTCTTCAGCATCCATTCCCGCCTCCTGTCTTCCAGGTTGACTCTGTACTCCTTTTGTCTTCGCCTCGCCTCTTCCTCCTGCAATTGCCTTCCCGGTGAAGAAGGAGTCTGCGGCCGCGACTCCTGCCTCCTGCGGAAAGCCTCCGCACGTCTTCTCGCCTCCTCCATCCCCCGAGTTCTGTTCGCTTCGCTTTCAAGGCGCCATCTACGCTCGTCCTCTCGCTCCGGTCGTCCTCTGGTTGGCGATATCTGCGATTGCCTGCGACTCTCTTCCTCGCGTCTTTGTTCTAGCTGCTTCTCGTAATCGCTCCTGATCTTCTCGATGTCCACACTAGTTCGATTCTCAATCTCCTTGCGCCGCTGGCTTTCCTGTTGTCGCCTTAATTCCTCTTCTTTTCTGCGGTGTTCATAGAATTGCCTCCGTCTTTGGTTCTCGGTTTGCAGCTCGTCGCTGGATACCACGCCCTCATTTTCACCGAACCCCCACATGTCCCGCTTCTGGGGTTCACGGTCTTCGGACAGGTCGTTCACAGTCGGCTCCTTAACCCACAGGATCTTGCGAGCTTGATTCACCGTCCTTTCGCCCGTTGCCCCTTCGGCCTCCTCAAACTGGACGCTCCGCTTTACTTTAACAGAGTCCGGCTTTTCCTTGGCTTTACGCTCCTTTCGGTCAGGCATAGAGGTCAAGGTGGCAGAGCCTGTGGTCGCGCCCGATTCACCCAGATCCCCACGGACTGGTAACTTCTCCACGCCCTGGAACCAAGGAATAGTTATATAGATTGTCCTATTTAAATCAGTTCCCTTGGATGTCTACGAAAATGTCAGTAGCGGAAAAAATGAGAGCTGAATTTAATTATGACAAAGAAAACTTTGTAGAAGCGATGGTCGCTACTAATTGTACTCCCTATACGTTATCTTGATTGTGGTTATTTCAAATTGGGCCCACAATTAGCATGTTTACTGTTTTAGCAACTTCGAACAATTCCTTTTTCTTATTTAAAGGTTTAGCGGCGCATCAACTACATTAGTAATTAGCGACAACTGTAACTGTTTGTTAAACTTAGTTGTAAAGTGAAATGTGTTTTAGGAAGGCAATGACCTGGTGGAAATTCCCTTGTTGCTGTTAAGGTTGTATTCGTGTTAATTCTTACCTGAAACTTAGCATACAGAGTTACGTCTATGTCCCCTCTATTCTGCTTCACCCCCTTCGTCGTCGACTCTAAGATGAGCTTGAACAGTTCATCTGTCCCCTCGGACTTCTCCTCGGACATATCATAATCCAGGTTCAGAGTTATCGGGGTCACCTCCGACCACAAATCACCCTCTTCATTCTTGGAGACGGAATCTATGGATCTCTTTTGTCTGGAATCAGCTAGTCCTTCGCAACCAACTTGTAGTTCCGGCACTCCACCGATGCTAAAAGGATCCGTGTTGGGAGGTGCATCCGAACCATGATCATCGAACGAGTTCGATTGCTTGTGCATGATTTTTTGATTAGAAGCTTTGTATTCGCCAGCTTTCGTTTTCTCGTTGCTGTGACTGGTTTTCTTCGGCACCTTGCTTTTAGCATTCATTGGTAACTTTGATGTAGGCATCGGGTTTGGCAGTAGACGCTCTCTGAGCAGATCCAACTTGTATATCTCCACTGAGCCAGGTCCTTGATCCTGGAACGTGTCGTCGGCCACAAAGGGATCCTCCGACTGAGACTCTCGAGGAGGTGATCTCGCCGGCACCGAGCTTTCTTCAACATTGATATTCTGTTCTAGGAATTTTTGGCCATTGTATCGGAGAAACTGTTTATCTTGCAGCAGGGGTGAAAAGTCTTCTGCGGCGCTGTTCCTCATTCCGAAGAATAGCAAATCTTTCTCCAGATGTTTGATAAGCTCGGATCGTTCTTGAGAATCTTGAAAATGAATATGCGTTTAGGTTGAGTTAAGAATTTCGATTATCCTACAATCTAAGTAGTTAATTACATCTCTTAAAATCTCTATAAATAGATGCATGGTCTTAATAATTTATTTGAAGTCTCCATGAGGAGATCGAATTTACCACATAGATTCGAATGTCAGTAAACATTTGCTTCCGTTTTTGTTGTACATCGTAGTATAACGTAAAATGGATACATGATATGACGTCGATAAAAGATAATATTTACTTTTAACATGAACACTAGTATTTCCGTTTAGTTACTCGAACGCACGCAACCAGAGATTGTAGTTTGAAACGCTTTCTTCCTTCAGAATTACACAATATTCTTGCATCTCGATATTTCAGGTGTATTCAGAGAGGTACTTTTCAAGTTTCCAGTAGGATTCGAATAATAGATTGACAAAGTAATATTCCAGGCATTCAACAGTTTACTTTGAACTGCTTGAATCGCTAAACAGCTTCCATCGAAACCTATTGTACTGTTGCTAAACCGCGAGTGACGATTCCAAATAAGACGCTTACACTTATTTTTGTATAATATGTTGATTGAATGCTTTTCTCAACGGAACGGGTATATTTAACTTTCTTACAATTTACGTTCGAAGAATATAATATAATTTCATAACTAGTCTTCAAATCATTCGATTATTTCTTTAATGTTGACACAGAGTAAAATAGTACAGAAGGAATAACCAATAACGTGGCGAACGACCACTTTTAAAATTATTTAGCACTTTTTAAACAAGTAAATTGTGATGTTAGATAACCAAATGCACTTTCCGATTATTAAATAATTAAGTCTCGGCACTAAATTCGTAATACTATTCGTCATCGTTTCTGTTCACGCAACTGCGTGTTGCGAAACGATTACACGTTTCGATTACAATTGATTCCATACTACTTGCGTGACTCTTCCCTAAGGTTCTCAAATAGTGTAGAAATTTTAACGATGCTACTCCATTCGCTGTCCGCAGGATCCACGTAACTTTAAACATTATTTCGAGTATTTCTGGCTCAGATTTCACGCGGTCCCATATACTCGAATATAAAATTTTTTCCGCAAGTTTCGTTGACTCGCCGAAGCTACTAACTTCATCCGAGCTTCGCCGAATTTACGTAGAAAGATAGAAACTCGCGCAAACATCCGTAGTCTAGTAATTACAACCGAAATTAATGCTGTAAATTGCGACTCGCGTGACGACCGACCTAATTCACCGGCGAAAGACTCATTGGCGGTCCTAAGTTACCGGTGTTACGGACTCTGATCAACTTACCACGCTTATCCGTATCATTCCGTTGGAGAACCTCATTACCCGTCCCTACAGCCTCGGAATAATCGACCTCCTACTATCCTTGATTCACAGGCTAGCCGTACGGAGTAGTCGCGTTACTCCTAACACAAATGAGAAAGTAACGACCGCGCATGTAAAAATGAGGTGTTCCATGTTGCCGCGCGGCTGAATTCGCAAAGCGCTCTTCGACTTTTTAGTCAGCAAAAACTAAGCTTTAATCCGAGTGGCAGAATCCCGCGAGCTAGTTAATTCGATTTCGTATCACGTCTTTATCAAATCGTTTCGGAGCTCAATATTAAATTGCTCTTCGAACAAAAACTTTCATCATGATTTTACATCGCGGGTAGTGGAATAGAAAAGACGCGTAATAGTTCTCTGCTTTTTAAAAGAAGGCACTCGCAACTAAAAAACTCAAAATTTTTCTACCTTTCTTCAAAATTTCCACCGCATTGTTAGAAATGTTACATACTTTTTTCGTTTGTTTCTTAATTACTCTTTGCAGGTATGTTTCTCTTTGAAAACAACGAAATTTTGGAATTATCATAAATATCTGCGAGATCATTTTTAGATTATTCTGTACAACAGATCATGAAGAATTATTTATTTTATTGATAAATAAATTTTATTAGAAATACCTCGGATACAATCGTACTAATAATCTCGAAAATAGGTAAATTACTAATAAATAAATCATAAACAAGCAAAGTTGTATTCTCGAAAAAGACGATTCGAAACGTGTCCCTCTAATAACGTATGCCCCCATATTTATAATAAGTATTACCAGCGGCTTATCATGCCGTGTTGTCTGCCCTGCATCGATCTTACTGTATTTCCAGCGACAGCAATTTCTACTCTGCCGTAGTGGAAAATAGCGACGCACCTAATAGCTACAATGCTTACAAACGTTAACGCAAGTAGACACAGTCCGCGATGGTCAGGCGTGAAAGGTGCCCGGTATTCTAGTCAGACGGAAGGAATCTCTCGAAATCGATTTCCTCGAACTATCGTACCGCGTCTCGCATTGTTTCATTTAGTCATACATCCTCGTCATCTTTTCGTTCGCGACGCGGATTACACGTCGGCCTGTCCGCCGGAGGACAAGCATGTGGTAGCTTTACCGAGCAAACTAGCTGCTCCTACCGATTTTCCTTGGCACCTTCCATCGATTTCCCTCAACCTCTCCCACCAATTCTCTCCTGAAACTCCTTCCGCAAGCTTCGCGCTCGCTCGGTAAATCTAAACGCCTCTCTTTCAGCAGATTGACGAGCGGAGCTCGTTACCCGCATTCCGTACAGCGAGCGTCACTCGGAACTCGAATCTGTGATTGCAAGGCAAAACGACACGTGTCACGATTCTCTCTGCGCGAAGACACTGGGCCGCCGAACCGAACAGCAAATAAACTTTCGTGTATGTATGACTTATGTTGCTTCGTAGTAATACAACTTCTGGGAATCGAGCGGGAGCGAAAGTTACAGCGCAACCTGCAACTGCCGGCTACGCCGGTGAACCTATCCGAGAACCAATCGGTGAATATATCGGCGAACCTACCGATGCTCGCGTCCGGCGATCTCCGAGGACTGATTGTGAGATCGGACGATCCATTGCCGGCAGCACCTTGATCCTTCCAATAAGAGCTGATCGAGATGCTGACCGGCTGATTCTCCGCGGGACCGTGTCCCTTCGTATGCAGGCCGATCGAGTCTTCGATCGACAGATCCTCGTCGGACTCGTTCGGAAACTTCACAAACGGCTGGTTCTCCTCCGTTCTTCTATGGAGTCCATGGCGGTGCGAGATCCAAGGGGCGTATTGATCGGGAGTGAGGCGGGAGGACTGAGGGTTGCCAGCCCCCACCATCGCCACACACACCGCTAGCCAGACCGTTGCCGGAACCACTGTCACCCCCGGCAGCATCATCCTACAATCAAACGGATATTTTTCGTTACTACTGTTTTCCTCTCGAGCGAGCAAAACGGCAGCGGAACACTGGCGTCGACAAGTCGAACGACACTTGCAGGAATCCCGTTTAACCCCTTCACGCTCATGCCCACGCTTTAGCCACGCTAGAGTGGCGAAGAATGCCTTCGAACCTCGCATGCCGTTTTAAATTGAAGGGGAATCCACGAGGAAAAGTAACAGAGGGTGCCAGTAACGTTGAATATAGGTCAAAGTATATAGGCATTATTACAATTTTATATCGAACGCGAAAGTACGATTAACGTACGCAAATGAACCTTCGTCTGTATCTCGCTGCAATAATTGTAGCTAACCGAAAAAGTCGTTTTCGAATTCCTTTGAAAATTCATTCTTTCAGAAATCATCGTTACAGTCGAAATCCACAATTACCTAGAATTACTTTAATCCCACGTCATATCTCTTTCGGCAGAGTTAAAGTGATCAGAACTGTTTCGATTGTAATAATTTCTTAGAAGAGTGAGCAAGTTGGCATTTATCGCGTGTCGAATTTTACTTGAATGCTTACATATTGATGATAAAAGAACAGTTCAGCGTTCATACTTAACAGATTGCTACTAGAAATCTTCGTCACGAGTCAGAGTTAGGTGGTACCGATCGTGGTGCACCTGGCACAAGTTCAACTTATTAGACTATCCTTCATAAGTGACCAGACATCTAACGAGCGTACATAGATAAATTGCACATTAGTACTATAATGAATGAACCATCTTTTAATAGTAGTAGCTGAACGTTGGGCAATTGCGCATTAATTACATTTGCACACTCTATACAAACGGATACAGGTTGCTCAAATATTAACCCTTTGCAGTCGTAGCCATTTGAACTGTGAAACGGAAATAGTATATCTGACCTACAGTATTCCCATTTTATATGACTTACTTCTATCAACAGTATTCCTTATAAACTACGTATTACAGCCACGAAAAGTCACACACAGCATGGGCTGCAGAAATTTACGTCCCTTACACTCAATCGAGGCATCGGCGACGGTTATTGCCATGTCCCGTTAATACGTATAGCATCAACTTCGGCTATCCGACTAGCACGGAATTTACAGTTGCAAACGCTGTTAGAAATTTATATTTATAATTTATCGAAAAATATTATACGTGTAATAATTGTAATTGAACGACGAAAACGAAAAGGTTCCAAAAAGAATTATTTTGGCCCACAGATTGCTAATTCGAATGTACATAAAATGTATAAACAATTGATAAAAGAAAATGAAAAGAGAATTTATTTTTTAAATATTGTTTAAACAAATGACTTTTTGGAGAATTTACACTTGGAACTTCTCCCTTGCTAACGCATTTTATGTGTATGACATTTGGTCTTGTGACTCATACAACAATTCCACTTTTAACAATTTTTTAAATATAAATTAATTTGATAATTGATAGCATTATTTTGAATTGTGATACAACAGTTTTCAGCGGTATCTCAGACTCGCCTGCAAAGGGTTGTAACTACAAAATGAATGAATGAATTTCCTTATCGAAGCACGTGTAACAAAAATACCGCAGAATCTGAATAAGTACAAACTTCTAATATGTATAAGGCAACATGTATTAGTCAGCATCTTTAGTTTTAACGAAAGATTTTTCTATCTTTCTATAAATGAAAAATATTTAAAACTCAGGTATTTAAAAAACGTCTGAACGATATGATTAGCGTATGTCGAGCTTAATAACCCCGACATACGGAAAACTCATCGGAGAAAAGCAAAATGGCGAATCAGATCTCCGGCAAATCGATCTCCGAAACTAGACACACCATGACCTTTCACTCGCGTCTCCGCTAAACGGAATCACGTTCGTTGTTACACACGAAAGCCTATCGATTCCGTGCCACTCGACTCCCGCTCGTAGAAACGCCAACCCTCGTTTCCCTCCCCCCTGACGCGAGCCCCTCTTATTAGATTCTGTTTCCGTAGACGAAATTCCCGACGCTTTGTGCCTCCGGCGAACCTGCTCAGCCGCTGACCCGGAGAACAGAGAAGCAACAATCGGTCCTCGACGCGTTCGAGGTGAATCGAGTGATCTTGACACACTGCCGCTGCCAAGTCGACACCGGCTAAACTTAACAACTCCCCTCCCCCGGACGGTCCCACTGACTTCTTTGGCTTCGCTGGCGGACGCCCCCGATACACTTCCGACAGACAATCATAGTTGTTGTGTTCACGCAACGATCTCGGACAATTTAGTCACCGAACATCCATCTCGTACAGTGTTTTCACGTGTCGGTAAGAGGTGAATTAACACTTTACCGATCGGTAGCCTATAAATCGGCTTTTTAACCCGACCGGTAGCCTATGAAACGGTTGTCATGACAACCAATAATTTCTTATCGAAGTAAAAATGTTAGATCGTGCAACTTTAAGCTTTCATATTATAATATTATATAATTTAGATGAAAAAAATATAAATAGATGAAATAAATATACTGTCTAACGTTATGAAAATTATATGATGATAAGGTTAGTAGATTTAATTATCCTATAATGTTGTAAATGTTTACGGCCGAATTGCCAGTCGGTAAAGTGTTAACAGGTTGAAATTCAGTGTGGATAATCGATGAGGTATTCTTCGCTTCCGCTTAGGCCGTTGCGATATGAGGCCTAATCGTCTCATGTAGAGTAGTATGAAAATATTACTCTGACGGCGGAACAGCTAAACCCGTCGAAATGATGGATTTCAAATTGTTTGTTTAGCGGTTACTAAGAACTTAAGTTGCAACCATTCGAACGCCCTTGAAAGATGTTAAGGTGAACGTTTCCGAGAACCCCTCTCCGTGTATGACCTCGACCTTATTTTTTGAAATGCACTTCCTACTTCAACAGACGTTCGGGAACTTCCCAGATGGGAATAACTTCAAAACTTGCGTCCAGTTTCTCCTCTAAGATGCTCAGCTTAACTATTCATTTTAGAAAGTAAACGTAGAGTGCTACCACGCGGTCTTTTCAAAAATACAGACACACACGGAAAAATAAGTTGAGTTGATGATCAAAGTATAAAATAGAATGAAAAAATAAAAAGAATATGAGAAAATGCATAACTATAAATATATAATAATATATAAGTCAGAAGACGAAAGTAACCAATTACTATTTATCATTTTAAATTAGTTTTAAACTATTTAAAATACCTTGTTTGTTGTGCACAAGCTTACGTTTAATCAAGTCGTAAAGCGGTTTCACACTTTCAATTAATAGTGCACGTAATTTATTTATAGATCTGCTACTATAATCTTGATATATTTGTTTACATAGATAGTTATGTAGTTTATAATACCATGTATGATCACATGTTTTATCACGAAGATGTTGCGACACACATTTTTGACAGTGACTAATATAAGATGAGTCACCTAATTCCGTCAATTTAAATTACCCAGGAATTGTCTGTTCTACGAAGACGTTCTTCAATGGTAAGGCGTTGAACATCTCAGGATGTTTAGTATACGCTAATTAATTCTTTATTATTCTGCTATCCATCTAAATATGAAAGTCACTTGATTAACCAATGTTAGTCAAATACTATTGCAAATTCAAAAATTATTAACTACGAACCAGAAATTACATATTACATACATGTGTAGAGAAAAATAAGAATTATTCTAATTAAAAACGAGTTTATAAATTACTTTTGCTTTTGCAAAGATCATTTGTAACTAAAAGAACTTTTACAAAAAATGCGAAACCTCAATTCACATGCACAATTCGCAGGTAATCAATTGAAAATTTTCAGGACCACCATCAAAAACAAGTAGTTTTAAGTGAAAAGCGTATGAACGCGGGGAAGAAATTTGGACTTGAGAAATAATACTTGCTTCATAATATTTCTCAAATGTTCATCTACAAAAATCCGTGAGTATATCTATTTTCATAACAATTATAATCGTCGACAGGATGACATTCCGGGATCCTCACAAACAGGCTGTTTCATATTTCTACGAAGTGGTCCGTATGCCCCTATAAATCTAGGCTTGATTAGAGGACATGCGGAGACAATAATTGTCAATCGATGATTAACATCACGATCTACTGCAGATGACGGCCATCGCGACTCTGACCACCTCGGCCTCAAGATATCATGAACTGTGTTGCTTGGACAGCTGCACGTAACATGTGATCGAACCTTGACTTACAGGCAGTATTTATTATCGCAATGATGATGTCCTGAATCTTCGGAATAATAAACAAAAAACTATTCAGAAATAATGTAAAAACTCTGTGTTCAATATCGGTAACATAAACTTCTGTACAAAAAGGATAGGGAAGCGTGTGATATTGTTACACCATCATGCATATGGGAATTTAAGATTCATATCAAGGCGAATTCATATGGAAACTTTTTACTTTCGTTTGAACTTTCCAAGCAGCTCTAGATTTACACACTCGGTGATTTGTCAGTTCTGCTTCGCTTCCCAGCGTGTGCTAGCCAGCAGACATTCCTAGAAATTTCACCTGCGGATACGGCAAAGAAGAGACACTTGTGTGCCCGAGGTTCTTTTGATTCAAAGTTAACAGAGGGTGGATCACAGTAACGGTACCGACGGTCAACGAAATTCACGGCTGAATTTCCACGTACGTGGCAATTGCAAAGCGAAATTTTGACTTCAGGCTGTCGCCAATCTTGATCCAGTGAAACAGAAATTGCAGAACTAATTGTATGATGTTTCAATTCTCCTCTCTCACATTTGCTTTGCGATTTAATCCTCAGTCGGGGTAATTGAATCTCTATAATTGAATCTTTTTTAACCATTTTCAGAATGAAATTGAATTACAAAATATTCGCAATTAACGTTCCCGAACGATTCAGATTACTGTAAAAGCTTGAATTCGTTCGTGTAGTTACTACGATTCACGTAGTTATTTTATTAGAATAAAATCATTTTTATAAATATTAATATAGAATAGAAAATAACAGCTGTCGAACACAATAGTGGGAGCAAAATGACGAACAGTAATAAATAAAACTCACCGCAACAGGAAGAGACAGGATACAGAAGTGCAACACTGAAAGTGGCAAAATCATTGCTATTATCCTAATTTGATAGATGACTTTTATGGGTTACGCAATGCATTTAAAACTGAGCGTTTACGAAGAAGAGAGAAATAAACAATGAAATAACCAAAATAATTTGCTGTAAGGAATCGCTGAAGATTTATTGGAATGTTACATAACTGTGAATAAATTTTTCGTAGATTAATGTGTGAAAATTGAATTATGCATGAAGATTTGTTAGATTCATAGATATGAAATATTTCCTCTGATTAAAAGTTTCAATCTTTATCTAAAGGTATATACAGTGGCTCGCGAAGATATTTGAAAATTTCTTAAAACGGACTAACTTTCTGAAATTGACCAAATGATTTGAAAGCTTTTTAAATATTACAGGGAATTGCTTATTATGCAATGCTTACAAATTTTAATTACTTGGAAAGAAAAAAAAATAAAAAACTTACATTTCGAAATTTCTATCTGCAACTGAAATTATGAAGTTTAGTTATAGGCCCAGATAACAAATTGTTTAAGTCCCTGTGACGTCTTAAAAAGATTCAAGTCATTTGGAACACATTTAAAATAGTTATTCGATTTGAAAATGTGTTCGAAAATTTTCATGAACTACTGTATATTTAATCGTAAACAGTTTTTCTTTTTTCATATGTATTGCTTTAATTTTTGAAACCGTTGTTCCACCAATATCTCGCTGTCAGTACAACGCTCATTCAAGAAACATGTTTTCGACAGGGGCCAGCAACTGGTTGCATGAATAATCAGCTAAATTCAGCTAAAGTCGGCGGTGACACATCCATTCGATTATTCAATAATACGTATAACTATCTCTGTCTTTGAAGTCGAAGAATTTTAGCCATGTGCGGATAATCACGAGTCAGTGACTCAGTCCAATCAGAGTCTAACATAATCGGCACCTGGATTGCCAGTGACCCACCATAATTACAAGATAACGAGCCAAGACGACGTTGCGTAATCATTTCGGTCGTTAGCAACACAGCTAATTACATAATCTTTTCCTTTCAATTGACGGAATATATATATATATATCTTTAAATCTTAATCAAAACCTTCAAATACCTGCTGCCTGTTTCTCTTTAAGGTAATCGAAATTTGAAATCATTAACAGTAATGTAAATTCGAAATATAATTTTCGCAATTTTCATACATATGTCTCGTAATTAGTGTACTGCAAATTTTATGCATTTATGACAATTTAGTACTCATTAGTACAAACATTTGAGCAATTTGGAGATACTATTGTATTACTGTCAAGTTATTCAAATGATTAAGGAAATTAATGAATGTATTTGCAATTAACGATAACAATTGTTCTCTTACATATATGTTCACAGACTAGTAATGAAACCTCTATTGCTTAATTACTGTTTAATCAAACAGAAATCACAAGAAGTGATAAACGAATTCCACTGTATGTGTGACATACGTTTTTCTCTTAGAAAAAAGTGAAATTTGCAAAAATATCAGTCGTCTATATGTGAGAAAAAAAGCAAGAAGAAACTATTTGAAAACTTATATTAAAACTTTCTTATTGAAGAAACACGAGCCACGAATGGTCCCGGACCAATTGAACGAATTGGATTGAAGCAATGATGGATTTTAAAAGCAAATCTGCTCCCAAATCATCTTTTGTTTCCATTAGAAAAACAAAAGTTCGTCATTCTCGTCGCCTCCAGCCAATGACACTCAGACCACTTTACCATCCAAAGAAGTCCGCCGAACATTAGAGAGCATGCTAACTGCGCAACTCTAGAGAGAAGGTGGGAAACCGGAGGTGGATCCAACGGCTCTTCTAGCATCTCACCACCGCAACTCCGAGGATTGCTCTTTCAGAGAGGTCTCGCGCAGCAGGGGTCCTCACGAGCACGAGAGTTCGCGACGTGGTAGACTGAAATGCAACTGCATAACTACGAATATTGAATGAGCACCTTATTAAATGGGTCTGGCTTAAGTCGGTCTAGCCGTGGAGCTGTGCGCGTAAACTTCTCGGTTTCACCGCCTAGCTACAGTGACTCCTCCCTTTCGTAGTCTCTAATAGGGTAGAACCCTGTGTAACACCGATTCCACCACGGATTGTCACAGCACAGTGTAAGAAACAGTGTTTTAACGAGGAGCAATGCTGTACAATGTTGCAACAAATGGTCGAAATCAAATCTATGATGTACGTGTCTTCGGACTCGTTACATTAGGCAAAAATAACTTGGAAAACTATAAGTGAAGAATCGTAAAAGTAGAGATATTAATCTTCAAAATGAAATCAGGTTTGAGATCACACGATTTTCGTCTACGAAATGATGCCGTTTATGTGCTTACTCATTAAAATAATAATTGAGTAATTAAAAACAGCCGTGAAAAGTTTAATTTTAGATCTTCGTTTTATCGATACTGTTGGTCTTATTCATTTGCAGTACATTTTAATGCTACCCTTCAATGTCTGCGCCGCAGTGAATATATTTAAAATCCACTATTTTAAAAAATTCGTATTAAAAATTGGGAAGTTATGTAAGTTTATGCAATCCATCCCCACAACTGTTTTCACTTTATCGATAACTATCTGTCCTGACCTAACTAAGCAATGCGTTGAATATTGTGTAACTAAAAGCTGAACCGTTCGAGTAATGGCACCATACCTATTCACGATCCGAAAAAAGATGTATTGAGTTGTTAATGATACTAGCGGGGAACGATAATTATTCATCATTGAAGTTGCGGATTGCTCAAGCTGAATGTATTTAGCGAGAACCGATCAACAGAGGTTTGACTGAAGGTTGACGGCGGTCTGGACGGGAGGAAAAAGAACGTGTTGCCTAATTAACGGAAACGGCAGCGTCGTCGCCGTTAATCGGTAGGCGGGCCCTCGCCTCAACCGCTAAATGAGATTACTTATTAACGGCGGAACGATTTGCGCCGTCTGCCAGCGAGTGAGTAAGAAGAGTATTGGTCTCGTTCGTTTTATGACGTAATTGTCGTCACACTCGGTGACGAGAGTAAACGAAAAACAGCGCTAGCCTATTGGCCTGACGACCGAAGCTGGGAAATACAATGGCTAGCACAAGCGTATACACACACAGCATACTATGAAGATAAAAGTCATTGGTGCTACCAGCTTTTTTAATCAATCGATCTGATTTGGATACTGGTTAATCTTCATTTATATTATTTACGATATACGGAATATTTTGCAATGATAAAAAATGTTAACATCGTTATAAATATCTCATCCATCTTCTCTTGCCATGTTTTAATACTTCTAGTCTACGATCGGACTTCATTTCAAATATTTTTCCATTTTCGAATCCTAATAAGGATTATTAACGAAACACGATTCCTTCAATTCCTATTAAATTAATTGCTCTTTCAAAAACTTAAGAAACACTCTTGCATGCGGCGTTCATTTAATCTCGTGTCTTATAATTTCTTTTGCAACTACGATCCGCAGGGAGCGTTAAGAGCTCATTAATAATTTACCAGAAGGAAAAGGAATTCTGTGTTCGTTGCGAGCCTGCGTTTACTTTGATTATTAAATATTAGTAACGGAGGAGCTCGTTTTATTTCCAGAGATTCTGAATAATAGTTACTTATCTCTACGCTCTGAAATCTTGCAGAATTTTCTTTATGACTTTTGAATTCGCCATTAAATAATCCTATGTATTTATGGCACGACCAACTGAGTGAGAAACGCTACTGCAAAAACGTTAAGAAGGTACATTTTCTTGTAACTTTATTTTGGTAAATCGATCTTCGATAAAATTCTGTAAACTATAGACAAGAATCACGTGAGTAAAAGTTAATTAATAATTTAAACACTGTATTATATTCTAGTCTATAAGCTTTAGTTAACAGTCTTGTAATCTTGCTAGAAAAAATCTTGCCAATTAATGCGATCCTCAAATTGAAGGGTGAACTTACTAACTCAAACAACATTTTTGTATAACTAAGCCCCAAAATGTTACCTAGTAAAATACGCTTGCTAGTAATATAAAAGCAACAGCAATTTTTGGTTGAAAAATTGTCAATCTCTGAACAAGTTATTATAAAATCTTTTACAAATCAAATCTTGAATGATCTCCTTTGTAAATGCCATAATCTAATTGTTAATATCAAGCAACCCCGCTACCGTTATATCCTAAATCTGAAGGCATGTGCGATACCGAAAATATGCAAAGTTTAATCCCCTTTACGGAGCTGCAAAAATTTTTTCCGATCGTGCCGTTCACAGCATCAGGAAGTTCGAACCTTCCCCTTTATTCGCAATAAAATTTGCTGAACTCCGGTCGCTGCTAACCATCGAATTAAGGTCAATTCTAGAGGAATCGCTAGCAATCTCGGATCCGACGTCGGCCCGTCACCTTAAGCATCGCCTGTGCCGCCAATTAATAGTCCTCCGACGGTTATCCGTCTACTCAGAAATAGGCTTATCCACACCGGCTCGTTCTAATTATTTTGCTCGCTCGCTCGCTACTAACGCGATAACGCCGTTCAATACTCAATCCAGACGCCTGCCAGCCTGCCGCGTACCGATACTAATGTATTAATTCGTAATCGCCCCCATAATTTGCATGCTGCGCGCGTCCTTCTAGCCACGCGTGAGTTCCAATCATTCGCGAGCCATTGAGTTCGTGTATTTTAATTTCTACCATAAACCGTGCTCCGATAATGGCCCACAGGAACATCTTTAAAACTGTCGTACACGAAACCTATTCGCGTCAAGTAAAAGTTAAAATTCTTTGCCATCCAATGCTACATCACGTAAGTTCGACCAAGGAGTGATTATTACTTGCACTTGCAGCCAAATTCAATGTGTAGAAAACAAAATTTTAAGAAACGTCAGAATAGTTATTCTCAATTTATTGAAATTATTCAGAGAAATACATTTTTGTCCACCTTCAATTGTGTCTCACACTTTCCATGAAAAATTAAATTGCTAGACCAATGCGAATATCGTGATATGTCCTTGATATTAATTATTAGACACATTTTATACGATCTTCGGATTGTTAGTTGTTTGGTTGTTCGCAACTACGTTCATTCGAATAGATTGGCGTGTGCGTACTGCGTTTATTAGCTTTTCGTACTTTGTGCAATTAGGTATATGTACAAATATGTATAATTTTTGTCAAAAATTATTTAGTCTGCACTTGTGTGAACAATACGCAGTTACATCAATTTACCAGGCACTTAACAGTGGTTGAAAAAGCAGTGTACAAACGGTAATCATTGCTATGGCCAATAAGTAGTAATATTCGAGAACTTTCTTAAAATGGAAAACATATGAAATTTAGGAATACCCGAAATTGTTTGAAAACGTAGATATTGATTTCGGCTGAGGTTATATACCCTCCAGTTTCGCAGAGTTCTGCAAAAAAATTGTTCGCTATGGTTGGAACGATAACGATTGCAGCAGTTGCATGAAACTGGAAAAACGAAAGAGATTCGGAATATGCATGAGTCTGACTATCAATCGAACTAGAATAAAGAAATAACACAATCGTACTGTCTCGAAAGAAAAAGTTACAAAAATATTGATTTAATATTGGTTCTAGACCAAACAATTGTATCAAAGCTTTATCTGTAAACGTCGAAAATTCAATTAAAAAGACGATATATATAGCGTTGAAACTATACTATTTCAGCAAGATTTTTCATCCGCAAAATACGTTGAATTATTTTTCAAAATGGTCGTAAACCTTTAACCATAGGTTTACAAAAGTCTAAAAGCAACTAGTTTATATTGCTTTGTGCAAATGACAATAGTATATAAATAAAATAATATGAAAATAAATAAAGATAATAATAATATATATTCTGATTCTTAGCAGTTTCTATTACGATATATGTCCCAAATAACAAATTTATTTAAAAAATTTCTCATAAATGCATCTTAACAATCTCAATAATCGTAAACAAAACACCGTGAACCTGTCATTTTGACAGCTACCCCACATTTAGTATGAAAACTAGTACTATATCGTGGTACCATGAAATTAAACCGCGAATAATGGGTCCATCTTGACCCAGAGTTACAATCGTCCTGTTCAACTTTGAATTTCCTGATTGCTGTTTCAAATCATTACTTTGTTACGTACGAACCTTTCCTACCGTTTCTTAAAATCTGTCTCCGTGCAAGGCACGAGCATTTTTATCTCCCCTTCGACGACTTCTAGACCGCTGCCAGGAATTTTCCATAAACAAAGAGTCCCCTGCATTAGATAATAGTTTTTTACCACACATCTGGCCACACGAAATCTTGGGAGGCGCACTCCTGGGCGCCATATTCGTTAAATTTCGTGGCATAACAGGGGCCCGTTTTCTTATCTCATCGGGCAGTATGTAACCAAAGTCAGCAGGATATAGACTGTATGTGTAGTTCTCGTCTAAACTGTCTGGCTGAACGAACCCCCGCATTTCTCAGTGCGTGAAAACCGAGAATACCGGACTTAGGTACCGCGATACACTTTAACACTTCAACATTTGTAATAGACTCAGTTCTCTGTAGAATATACTTTAGTATTTTCATATTGAAACTTAGTGTCAAGTTTATTCATCATCCACATCCTTTTCTCCCAGTTGCTAGTATCATATCCACCACGGTGTACCTTTGCCGCTCGAGGTGCGCCAACTAAAGAGTTACGAGGCTATGTTTTCCTGATTCCTTATTCCGTTCGTAGCCCCCGACGGTGAAACAGACATCGGCTCATCTACGAGTACATTTCCTGTGGGTCCCGGTGGCGAAGCAGACACCGGCTCGTCCGCAATTGTTTAATCCTTCTACCCCCAATTCAACAAATTAACAAATCCTCGGTCACACACGACTGCCTTAACCCTCGGCTCGTAACAACTTATACAAAAATCAACGGAAATATCAAGATTTACCTGAAAGAAAAAGAAGTTTCAACAGCGAAGAAAAATTACAACAAGAATAGAGAAAGAAAAGCGTGCACCTCGCTAGGGTTAATTAAAAGTTCAGATAGATAAAAGTTTCTTGGTCGACCATTGCATTAGATGGGGCACGCTGATCGTTGTACTTTGTTTGGTGATTCGTTCCGATAAAAAGTCGCAGTAACGCCGGCCGACGCCCCATAACGCGTGAATTTATGATTGTCCTATTATTTGCGGCCGGCGCGCGTCCTCCACGCCACGCGTGACCTCCATTTTGAAGCGAGGGGCCCAGATCCGTACATTTCAATTTCCACCTTGAATCGCGTTCTCCTGCTCACCCAAACAGATCCGCTTGTTTCTCTCCAGTCGTGTGTATTTTAGGACGGGAGAAGCCCGGATACGAAATTGCATGTCGTCAAGCTAGAGCTGCGACTGAAGCTGTAGGAAGCTTACGTTAATGTGACCACCGTGTTTATGCACCCGACCACCATTGCTTATCGTGGCCAAGAATAATTGTTCACGGACCAGTATTTCCGCGCGGAATTAATGGAATCTCGACTTCGCGACTTCTCGAATATCCAACGGTGCTCATTATCACATATTTGCCGAGCGAACTTGAAGCTTTTCAAAGAGGCGCCGAGAGCTTGCGAGGAAGGGCTAAGGGAAATTCGAGTGGCAGCGTTTAAATACAATGCTGCCGAAAGTGGAAGTTATGTATTTTCACCGTTGTAATATTAAAGTGAAGATAAGTTTTGACCACGGATATTGCCCGTCAGCCGAGCGATCTTTGTAAACTTATTTTTGTAAAATCATGAATTAATACATTATAGGCCGTACTATTGTAGAATTACTTAATTGTTTTATAGACTTAATTTTACGCTAAGCTTATAGCATCAAAGTTAATAAAAATCGTGAACATGGATATTCGTTGACCAATAGGAGATCTTCCACAATTTTGTTTTTATAAAATCGTAATTTAATACATATAGGCTATAATAGCATTATTTTATACAGTTAAATGTATGCGAATTTTAATCGACGACCTTATGTTTTAATCATAACATTGACAATATCTATATCATTAACATTTGTTGGTATTACTGCATCCTTTTATTAACAAAATGTAATCTAACCACTTGCCATACCAGTTTCTTTAAATTCGCAATGATTAACACTTTTTTCAGTTACAATAATTTCTTAAAAGAAAGAGAAACTCTATATTCATTTTGTATTTACATCTTCTTGAATATTTAAATATTGGCGACAAGAAAATGAAATTTGATTCCGATTTAAAAAAAACAACATTCACATCTAACATCTCAACCATGAGAATTAAAGTACATCAAGGGGTAAAGAACATTCAAGAAAGATAACCTTCAAAAAACCAACATAGATTCTCGTTTAAAAAAAAAACAGTGATACCTTTTAAAGCTGTCAGGCATTTTTACCTAAACAAATCTTATGTCGGTCATAGATAGACAGCGAATATTTATGAAAAACAGAAATGTTTTAAATTCGAGAAATGTATTATTAGATCACCCTATATCTAGAGACTTTGCCCAGTCCTCGAGTGATCATCGCGCGCAATATTATTACCGCGAGGCTGTCCTGTTGAAGAGGCTATCAATTACACGGCTCATTGCAGCTATCGCGGAGAGATGCACAGCGGAGGAGACCGTGAAAGTGAGAGACCGATCGTAACAAGGCTGTGGGAAGATGGTCTTCATACTCGAGTAATTCGGTTCTCGTGCAATTCCCTCTGCGACCAGTCATTCCAATTTCCACTTACAACATTGTTAGATTGAGGGATGTTCACTGTGATGCCAATCTGCATTGAAAAATGAAAATTCCGACTCTCGACCAAATTCCACGCGAAATTCTGATCGCATTATTTTTCTTGGATTTCGATCAATAGAAATGGATTCTGTCATAAGAAAAAATGGAACGTTTTCTTCCGTATACAGGATGTCTCAGATAAACGGGGTCAACCAACTATCTCTGTCTCTATTTGAAGACGAAACAATTTATAGATGAAACAAAACATTACCGAAAGTTGTTAAATCCAAGGCGATCTGTAATATGACGATAATCATTTTTTTACAGTTGGAAACTTTTCAGATATCTTAAGATCATCGCCTTCGTTTAAATAATGATAATATATTTTTGTATGCACTAGTTGATGCAGCACGATACTTTCTACAAATATGTATAGACCTATGTACTTATGATTTATATATTTAGTATTTATTCTCCAATGACAGCACATTTACGTGTGGTAACAATCTTAATGTACATAGTATTCACTTTTGATATTCGCATTTTGCACAACAAAATCGACATTAAAGATCAACAAAAATAAAATAGAAATATCTGCTGAAAAGTTTGTATTTACAGAAGGCCAACATATATTTACTCGAATGCTTAAATATTGATAAAAATAGAATCTTATCCGACTTAAAGGAAAGAACGGAGATAAAAGTACTTAAAAGGTTATTATTAACAATCTTTACCATATGTCAGAATCGTTAATGTACGACGATTGATTAATGAGTTGTATATTCCATTCGAAACCTGTTAGAATCCGTGATGTGTAATTAGGTGTTGTCTCTGATTCTAATTTCCATAAATTAAGTCACAAATGTCTATGTTTACATGAATCTTTGAAATCCGTTCCCAATATGTCTACATATCGACAGCTCGGGCAGTTTTTATCCGTATACAGAAACTAGTTGAACTGATCGTGCGTTTAAATGAAGCTAAAGAAGAAACTTGATAATAAAATAAATATACAGTTTACACGGAGAGCAACATTTTAAAAAAGCTACTTGCAAAGAAAAAAAGAAGCGAAGATAAAAATTTAATTCCATTGTATGAGAAAGTTCCAAAAGAATGCCAAGCATTTTACACATAAAAGATAGCCTAACCCTTTCAATTCTGTATTGTTTTCTCTGAGAAATGTGGTTTCGATACTTGTAGTTTCCAAAATTACCTGGGGAGAATCGTTGGCATGATACAACGAGAATTGTCGAGAGAAATCGGAGAAGATTGATGGAAAGAATCGAAGTAGAATTTCTGTTCGAAGGGCTATCGAGCATGATTGGATGTCGCTAGATTGGAGTGGTGAAAGGACGAGAGGAGCAGTTGGTGGAAGTTCAATCAATTATATGGCGTCGATGATTATAATTTAGCTACCGCGACTAATAGCACACACTTCGGAAAACAATTTCTCTTGGAACAAGGAAAACTTTGGCGACCATCGACCTTGATCGTGGACCAACGTTCAGGAGCTTCGAGAACTAAAGTGCTAGTCGCTACCTGTTCCCCCATTTTTCCTCACGCATGTGCAATAGAAAGTTCAACAACGCTCTATATAGCAAAATACATACACTACTCAGAAAGCTGACACTGTTCTCTACGTGTATGCACACGAGTTTGCCCTCTGTAACGGTGTCATTAATAATACTCGAGAACAGGAGGATGCATTGGCAGCGAGCGAGACTGAGAGCCAGCAACGAGACATGTTGACGAGGTCCACAGACGTATCTACTGTTCTGCTGCATCATGGTAATGCTCTACTTTGCATACGCTGTCTGAGTTAGCATTGTTATTGCCCACCATCATCCATTCTGCTAATCTAGAAATGACGAATGGAAAGGATTTTTAACGAGTTCCAGTGAATTCGGTGAATATTTTAAACCAACTGGATTACTCAATCAACTTAACCATTTGCACTTCAGGCCATTTTAAGCCTAGATCTAAAATAGCTATTTTAACCCTTTGGCTACGGTAGTCTTTGGCACGGCCGTTGTTTTTCGTTAAACATGCATTTCTGAGGAAGTGTATTAAAATATTCAATATATTGAATTTTATTACATTAAACCAATGTTACTTGAAGTGGACATAATAACATAAACATTACACAATATATAATTAATGAAATTTAATAATAAACGGGGGCGAAATTTCATCTGGACGCCTATTGGCGCCTACAGTATCAGGAAGCCAACATGTTTCGAACGCCAATAGGCGCCAACAGTAGTCAAAGGGTTAACCAGCTGCATTTCTATTTTATATAACTTAGTACAATTTATGAATATGAAATTGAGTTTAGTGAATCATAAATCTGTTACGCTTTTAACAATCTTTTAAATAAATGGGTCTTTAATAATGTCAAAATTATTTTGAAACGATATAACGATTTTCATTGACGCCTCAGAGGCACCATTCTAGTGTTAAGGGTTAACTTCTGGTGTTAGTGACTATTTGCGAGACTCGATTAAAGAAGCAATTACTGAAATGTCTTAAAAGGAAGTATTGCAATTTCAAATCTGTTGTATTTATTAACTAATATTTCAAGAATGAACTCGAAATTTTTAGGTGAGGGTAATAATTTTGTTCAGAGTTGCGACAAGAGAAGTAAAAGCATGATTAAGAAAGATTCGACATTATTGAAGGACAACTTCTGCATTGATTGACTTAATTTTAGTTCCATAGGCTATTCCGGGCTATCCACAAATGATAATACATACTACGTAATGGACCTGGAGAGGTGTTCATAATACACAAGAATGAAACAACTACGTGGTATTATGATGCAATGATTGGCCTTTATCATAAACTCACAGCACTCCGATTTGTACATACATTACCGGCAGCACATTCCCTTTTACACCTAGCGTTACCTTCCTGAATTCAGTTGTCTATTATAAGAATATATCTTTCAATGCTAAGCACTAGTGAAAATTAGGGTAATTCCATGATTTGTCAATTGCGTAATTTTGTAACTCCAAATCCTTACAAAGCCGTGAAACAAATAATGAAAGTTACAGGTAAAGTTAAAATAACAATTTTGTTTCAAACAATGTAAACGAGAGATCAGCGGAAGCAACAATTTACTTTCCTAGTGTAACAATTAACAGTTGGAAAACGAACAATTAAAAGCCACTGCCAAGTCACATTTGACTCAAGTTAAATTAGTGTACATCAAACAATACGAGAAAAGGTTATGTTTTCACAAATGACTCGGTACCGGTGGCGAACTGTTACTGAAAGACATAATTCAATCTAATTATAGTTAATTTTTTTCGAGGGACGCAGTCTTTCTGCGATCGGAGTTAATGCTTGATCCGAACGATAGCCCGCTCCGAATGGATTTAAATGCTTATGCCATTGTTACAGTCAGTCAAAAAATATGATGTATTTCGTTCATTGATCCACCTGGTACGATATGCACGCGATGTTCGTGTCTTGCGATTAACGTGTCTATCTTCAACGACTGGCGATTCGAAACACGTACATATGTAACATTGCCATCCGAGCGACAGCAAATCGGTCGATGGTTTGCGCAACGTGACACAAAAATCAATTGAGCAATTTAAATCTGTGTGCCTGAGGCGTGCATACAAAACATTCTGCAACACAGCTAATTACTATCGACTTTTTAACAGATAAACGTTTCGAACATGTAAAGCCACTGGTAATTGCATAGAATAGGCACGCCAGGCTGCGGCAACTCCAATGATTTCATCACGCATTATTAAAAACCATATCTTGACTAATTCTATGTGTACACGAAATTTACACCAGGCTTAAATTAAGTTAAATTTGTACAGTATGCACGAAAGAAATTTTAATAGCAGGTATTACCACTGCATTCTTCAAGGGTTGCATGCATTAATCATTTACGTAACATAACATGAACACGAGCTGATTTTAATAAATAAATTCAAGTGGTTGTATTTTGTATTAATATTTATAACCTACTGTATTATATCAAAACAGAATGAGCGCAGCAATTACGTAAACATTGTACGATATGCTTATACTAGTTTACTATTTAATTTGTGCATAAAGAGTATAAAATTAAATGTATGAAGAAAACGAAAGAGTTAACTATGTACGTTGACTCCGACTTGACCGAGGACAGAGATAATGGAAAATTATATCCGGACACTGTCGCCGTGCTAACAGGTGGTCCCGTGAATCGCAGTTCAAAGAAACAGAAATTACTCGTTTCGTAGGCTACGGCATTTAAATTCGTATCATATCCAGAGGTTATCGACGAAATAGTGGCCATAAAAGTCTTATGTTTAAAACTATATTACGATAAATATTGTGATAATTAGACTGAAAACTGTCATACAATAACATTACGATATTCAGGAAAAACTAAGCGTACACAATTGATTGCAAAATTGAGTATACACGCAAATCTCAATAAATTTATTGATCAAATACAATAATATAACTTTTTTAGTGAGAGAATTTGTATTTATTCTGTTTTTAAAAAATTAAACAACTCGTACATTTAAAATCTTTCCTTAACCATCCAAAAATTATACTCATTACTGTCTACTATTATACATATAGTATTAATTGGATCTGTAGCTGTTTACTAGAATAATGAGGCTTTTAGCCATATTACCAAGAATTAACTGCCAATTTATCACATCATTATGAATGATATTCTTCGAACTATTATTAGACCGCAGCAAAATTACAGTTTCCGAAAGAAAGCTCTTTTTTTCATTTTTATTCGGGCGTTCATTAACTAAATTGAATATCTCGACGCATTGAAGAAGCTTTACTTTGACATTGTGTTGAAAAAATTTTAATTACACTAGATTAGTTAATCACATTGAAATAATTTTTCAGTACAGAGAAATTCTTTCTGCCGTATTTCATCACAGTCTACAATTTTTCATTAATATGCAAATGTTCCACACGGATGACTTTTCATGTAAGTACAAGCAATTTGCATCTCATTGCATTATGATAATTACTATCAGCTAATAGCAATCGAGTCTTTGATCACTGAACGGCGGAAAATTCAAACAATTTGTATTGTAACTTCATTACATCGCATCTTCCTTTGAAAGTCTCTTTTGTAATAAAATGTCCAACGTTATTATTCAGGTACAGGATAATAAGGGAAAATTACTAAATTGACTTCTGTAAATTAATTCGTTATTGTTTATTATATACAATATCTAAGAATGAATATACAAGGTGGACCGGAATTCGTAGCACAACTACATCTTGTTTTTATAATTAAAACCATGTTAAATGTTACTTTCTGTACTCCAAATGAAATTCAAGTAATATTCCTAAAACGTAATGTCTCCACAATTTTGTATTTAGCTTATTCATTTATATCATGAGTGCTCCATATCCGCAGTTTAATCTTTAATAATGGTGCTTAGTACTTTGATAACTCAGCTCATGTAATTATTATTTAATAAAATATCTTCACAATATAAAATTTTCATATAGAAATCGAAAATAATCAATTTTTATAGCTGACATTTTAATAATTTGTAATTAATCCTATAACTTTACACCATAAGCTTGATACTTTTGATAACGTTCTTGTTGAATAATCATGCATACAATATTGCTGAAGAACTACGGCGTATATATTGACTGCGGAATCATTAACTCGTAACTGTTAAACCTGTTCTACTGACCTCGCGCGCAACCAATTCTAATTTACATAAAATATGGAAATTTTATCGGTGTATACTATCACCGTGAGGAAACGGTACTTTATGCACGAATCCGTCTAAATTCGTTAGAGACTATCAGATTACAAGGTATTGCCATATAAGATGTGGCCCACAGATGTATCCCGAAACCAAATTAATTTCTTTGTTCACACCATTTGATACCTACGAAATCTAAATTTATCATAAAATTTATTTATCGTAAATCAATAAAATTTATCACAGTATATGGTATTTTAACTGTTTCGAATTCTAAACATTCTAGTAAAATTCAGTTTATATATTATATATTACAATAAAAATGAATTTTCAAGATCGGTCAAACATTGTTGTTAACCTCATGTGACCGACACTAAAATTCACTCAACTAAAAATGATAAAAAATCATGAATAATCTGTTCCCTTAAAACTGGAGGTTATTATTTTTTCGAAAAACTTTCTTCCCGTAGGACTTGATCGAGACATTATAAAAAGAACTGGGATCGCTTTAATTTAATACGAAACTTCTGAGGATCGAGACAAGTACATAAACACCAGGAAGATTCGTACGGAATTCCCAAGCATGCGTCATCGTCGCGTGTCGTCCCACCGAGAACAATCTTCCAACTTCGCGATGTAAATAACATCCTCCGTCGAAATTGTGTGACGCGATCTCGCCTGTCTTTCGTTTAATTGTTATTTCCTCTCGCCGATACTTATCGTGTAACAATGCGCGCGCCGCAGTCGTTGCAATCGAGTTCAATCGAGGTCCCAGTTAAATATCTGACATTGCACAACGCGGGGAATTCAGTTCGACACCGGGCAACGAAATTTCACAGCGATTGCCGGAAACCGAACGATCGAGGACCAGGAAAATAATCGGATTATACGATCGAGCACGTTTCCGAGTGACGGGTCAATCTTCTCGGTACAACATTGTACTCGATCCCGCCACTCTTACCGACCTCTCCAGTCAGAGGCCTCTCGAGTTGCGTCAATTACAATCGAGGAAATTTACGACTCCCTGTGAACCTGGTTAATTCGATGCAAATCGTTGAGATAGGGTGTTCGAAGATCTACTTAAGGGCTGACTTCTTATCCGAAGCGCAAAAAATTAATTTCTACCCTTTTGTAATTCCGCAGAACCAATACCTCGAGGACTTTATACTTAAAGAGGTTCCATAATATTTAGAAGCTTGGAAATGCTATACTGCTCCAACGAGTTTTTTAAATCACTGCACTCCAATTTTTTGTTTTTTTGTTTTTTTTAAATTAAATATTTTTCTAAATAACAAGTTCGTTCGAATAAACACTTTAAACCGATGAACGATAGGAAAAATGTTGCTCGTACATAATTTTTCAGCAAGTCACCGAATAATAAATCATTAGAAAATTTCTTAATCATTTCCTCGAAGTAGTAATCTCCTTCTTCTTGATCTGCTGTGTTCAATAACGGACAGACGTAAATATAACGGAAACCTGAGTGTTAGATAAAATGACCGGTCTTATCTCAATCAGTATGTAGCTTAAAGATTATGTGTCTCGATGCATTGAGAACAATGGAAACAATCTTATCATATTATTTACATTTTATATTTTTACCATAACTTCTTAACCACTTAACGTTCATGTCCGTGACGCTCACAGGCATCAATGGTATTTCTCTCTGTTTAGAGTTTTGTTTTGTCTCGTCGTTGATCAAGATAAATCTTACGGCATCTCGTGCCCTGTATGGTATCTTATGGTATCCTATTGCATCCTCTGGCATATCTACGATATTCTGTAGTATCCTATAACATCATGCATTGAACATGGAATGAATAAATAATGATAATATCCCAAACTTTCGCCGTCACCTCTTCTTATTCGTTTCTTTGGTATTCGATGAAATAGTGAACATACCTTTGTTATTACGAATTTATTACTCCTGTCATAAATTCTAAACCTGAACTCTAAACCTAAATTTTAAATGTAAATCCTAAAACTAAATTCTAAAACTAAATTCTAAAATTCTAAGTCGCTTATAATTTATAGATATCTCTGTTGTAGTTATTTGAGGAGTCGTCTCCACTTGTATATGTTTCAGTATTCACATGAAAATTATATAATAATAAAAATATATGACCCTATTTAAAAAAAAACATTGATGACTTCAAATTCTCGGCAAAAACTGACCTTGGAAATGTATCGACGCTACCGTCATACGTGTCTCTTTAAACAGTGGATCTTTGTTCCGAAGAATTTTTTCGTAGCGTCATAAATAAGCATGATATTTAGGTGTTCCTATTGAAGTGCCCCGCCCTGTATATGCGCAAAGTATTCGACCATATACATATATGTATGTATATATGTAGATGTTTCCGGTGGTGATCCTACGTTCAAAAATAAAACGGACGGTAGAACTTGAGTTTTACGATCCTGGATGGATGGAGACGACGATCCTCGTGTTTTTTATATTCGATGCGTCCTCGCACGATACGAGCGATTGAGAGAAGGGTTAAATCAGTGTACCTATAATAACCTGCATAATTCTAGTCCATTGTCTACACATTTACTGCATACTTTTAATAGGATGTTTCAATAATAGGACAACTGTCTGCAGTCTATTTTTAGAACTCGTTCTGTAACAGTCATTGTCATGTTCAAAAGAAAAGAAGCAATTTTCTCAAAAATGTATGATACATTAAAAGATCCAATTCTTTAAAAAGAATCCCTGCCAGCTTATTGAAAACAGAACTGGATCGTTAATCAAAAGATAACATTCCTTCTTCGTTGCGGATCTCCGGAATTTTTCAGAACACCTAACTGGATATTAGAGAAGATGTCTAGCTCACAACGGGATTTTCCAAATGAAATTAGGCGTCCAGTTTAATCTTCCCCGCGACGCCAGCATTGCTGCTTTTACATCGGCGTCGTAACTTCCCTTCAACAAACTGGAATAATGCGGTGTCGCCCGAGTAGAATGGCGGGAATGAAGCTCGAAGGACTGAATGTTGACCAATTATCAATTAATTCGATCTTGTTACCAAGTAAGCGCGATGATAGCGGCGTCTATTCAGGGGCGAGTCAGTGAATACTTTAACGGGGCTCAATATGGTGTCGCTTGTACATCATTTTAGTGTCTAACGTGCGTAACGATTGGTTCTTTGTGCTGCACTTTAAACAATTTCAGGCATGGAACATTGGGAAATTAAACGAATAGAATTGTGAACATCTAATAAATGCTCATCGATTCAAAAATTCGTTACAAGTCTTCCAAAATATTTGTACGTCGGTCACGTGTTCATAATTCATTTATTCAATTCGTCAAGGTTGCAACAAGCATTGCTATGAGTTACACTCCCTACTTATTTGTTAACCTTTTACACTTGGCGCTATCATGAATGTTACCTACCAGCGCTTATAAACAATTATATTACTATATAGTATACGATATATATGTATATGCATATATGTATACCATATGTATATATAATATTGTTACAATGATATTCGATTTATATGACTTTGTAGACATCGAGAAATAGTTGCAAATCGCTAATGAACTTTAATGTTTAGTCATATACTAGAATTACAATGTCCCCTGAGAGGGGACAACCGAGTGCAAAGGGTTAACTCCATATTTGGTCACTTCAAAAAATCAGTTTTTAATTCGTTTTATATATGGAATAAAAAATGTGATTTAAAAAAGTCTGCGAACTTTGTTTTCAATTTATAAACTTATAATTTTACAAAGCTAGATACTTAACACTAGAACTACCGACGATTGAGGTATA
This sequence comes from Augochlora pura, assembly GCF_028453695.1. Classification (NCBI taxonomy): domain Eukaryota; kingdom Metazoa; phylum Arthropoda; class Insecta; order Hymenoptera; family Halictidae; genus Augochlora; species Augochlora pura. Next base: position 7,063,780 of record NC_135772.1, read on the forward strand.
CCTACTTCTACCGGAGGGGTCAAAATGACTTGTTTCTTAAATTACCAAGACATTTAAGAAAAGGCAGCAATTTTTAGTTTTTATATATTTTTTATTTTTATGGACAAAAATTGAATATAACCTGAATAATAATAGTAATAGAATAGCAAAAATTTATAAAATACTTATGCATAAAATGATCGACCGAAAGTAATCTGAGGAAACTTGCCTGCAATAAATACTGCAAGTAATGACCAAGTCAAACAGTGTAAGTCGTAGGAAAAACATTTTTGGTTGTTGACATATCTTTGAGTTTGAAATATTTTCTTTTACGACTAAAGGTCGTGTCACAAGTAACGTGTCACAATAAGTTCCACGTACAACAGAACAGTACCGAATACCTATGTTCCGTGAGGGGGGAGGGGGGTCAAGATGACTCATCTCGGTATATGTAGGTATACTGCATACAAATTTACAACAAAATGATAAAAAAAAAACATAACAGTTTTACAGAATTAATGATTTGTATATCTTAGAAAAAATCGTGCAAAATTTTCTGAAACAAAATGCAACTAAAATGAGTCATAATTTTTAAAAATGTCAAACAAGTCATTTTGTCCCCCCTTGATAGTTCTAGTGTTAAAACGATCGAATGCTTCTGTGGCAAACTAGAGGGTTTTCCAATAGGGGCAGGCCGATGTTGACAGTCTGTAGCGGCCATGTTGTTTTGAATGCGTCGATTAAATCTGTTGTTTACAATTCAGTCAGTTATGCCAAATCACCATGGGAAGTTATACGATTGAAAAGCGCGCCCAAATGATAAAATTGTATTATCAAAATAGTGTTCGTTAGGGAAAACGTTGCGCGCGTTGCGCCTATTTTATGATAGACGCCGTGACTCTTCAAAGTCGACCCTCCAACGTTCGGTGGCCAAATTCTAGACGACCGTTTCAACTTGGCGAATTTTGCGTCTGATCTTGGACCTACACTTGTACAAGATCCAATTGACCCAGGAGCTTAAAGTTAATGACCACAGACAACGCCGTTTGTTTGCTGACTGGAATTGACCACCAAGATCGTGCGATTTGAAACCTCTATACTTCATCTTGTGAGGTTTTCTGAAGTCGCAGGTCTATACCAATAAGTCACAATCGACCGACGCTCTCAAAGTCAACATAGCCCAGACCATCGCTGAAATTCAGCCGGAGCTATGCGGCAAAGTCATTGATAATTGGACCTCTCGGATACGTGCCACCGTGCAAAGTCGTTGGGGACATTTGAACGATGCCATATTCCATATGTAATGGCATACACGGGCCATTCAAATAAAAAGAAAATTCGTTAATACCTCATACACAGCCAATTTTATTCCATTTCAAAATCGACCCGCTCTTACTGGAAAAACCTATATATCTGTTCATGTAGAATCATTCCCTTGTAATTCATGTTACAATTTTCAGCCTACAATGACTATAGAAAAAGAAGTCGTCATAAACGTTTAATTAATGACACAAGCAACCGCTCCTAGTCTAATAAACAACTAGAAATAACCAAGCACCTGGCTGATGTGATGTCTCTTCGTCAGAGCTTATGTATACAGGATTCCGTCACCGTGACCTTGGTGGAGGTGTCACCATGAGGATCAGAAGACCGCTCTACCGGGTTCTACGCCGTCGGTAAAGCGTCTACTGTATGAGACATTAAATACTATCCCGTTCTCGCGTACCGTGCCAGGATTGCTCACTGTTATATTGACAGATCCATTGCACGATCAAATTGTTCTGATTGCACCTGATCGGAAAATTCCGAGAATTGATTCTATCTTTATGACTATATTTAACACTTGAACTTGTATACTGCTCTCAAAGAGTGTACCTAGGTGTTTCATGTTTGATATAAATTTCAATAGGTTTTTAAGAAAGTATATAAAAGTTCATACAATATCTTGAAACATACATATATGTACTTATACTCGCAACTTCTTCTTAAATAATTTTTCGATTTTGTTCTTATATAATAATTTTGTTAAACCTATTTGTATTGCTGTAGTTGCTTCAACCATGAAACGACTACGGGAAGCTATTTTGTGCAACTACTTTTGAGACATGTGTGAAGAGTAATTTATGTACACTTCATAATCCCATTGTTAATGTGAAATAGTGGACCTATAAATGAGGAAACATACTTATTGACAACCCCTGTATAATGCTCGTTGTCGGAAATCGTTTGTGTATTAAACGGAATAAAGGTTGACACAGGGAGTCGATGAAAGAAAATCAATAACGACGGGTGAGTTGTCTACATTATACCTCCCCCTTAACTTGTGTATCATTAATTAATAATTGAAAGATGTGAAGATTAATTAACGGTACGGATATCGAGCAAATGAGTGCAGAGGTACGAGTAAGTATAACATTGTAAAAAAGGTTATTCTTCCAGGTTTTATTTAAAAGTTGCTTCAACTGCTTTGTTTTCAACGACTATATAATCTGTTGTGTTATTTTAATAATTAATTTTGTCTTTTTTAGGTATTTGATGAAGTCGTTAATTTTGTATTCTGTATGATTTTATTCTGTACGTTGAAAATATGATAACCAGTGCTCTTTCACGATTGCTTCCTCCTTGGCGCTGGTAAATGAGAAATTAATTATTCAACCGTTTTAATGAAACCTCCATTGAAACCAAAAAAGCATTTGCGACGATAATAACGAATTATGCATAAACAAACTGATGAAATTTTCTGCCTCGCTATAACGGTGACTACAAGTAAAAGCCCATGAACATGGTGAAAAACAAAGCCTCGAAAAAGAGCCGCTATCCAAATGTAATTATCGAAACACGTCTGGAGCTGACACCGGATGTGACAACATACTGGACCTCAGTGGTCGTCCATTACATTGGCGGCTAACGCACGAAAAAATTGGCTGCCGCCGCACCTATACGTGGAAACTCTAGCCGAAATTTAAATATCCCCGTTTTCAAAATTGTATTACCTACACGTTCAAAATCAAATTGACCGGTAGGTTGATGTCTAAACCTAACGATCTCTAAAACTAGCTAATGTGTGTTGCCTTATAACTATGAAAAGACCGTATTTAGACATTTCGACATTTCTATTATAATGTATTTTTGAATTAATACATTTAGTCAATTATTTTCTGTGAAAATTTTTTATTATTTTAGCAATAGTAAAACAAAAAATGTGAAACCGATCATTTAAATCGACTGGGTAGATTTGGTGTTAAATAATAGAAATAAAATTTAATCCTGAACATTTAACTGTTCTTTTCGAAAAATCGTGAATCATATTTAATTTCAAGTACCATCTGTTATTTTTCAAATAGATAAATATGTTCAAGTTGCTAATCTTAGAAAATTCTGCCAGTGCGAAAGATCTTAACAATCATGAATGAAAAACTTTATAATCTACTATTTTGACGTGTCTCATAGTTACCAAGTGAACTAAAATTTGACTTAACTATAACAATAAGTTGGGGATGCAGTTCTACAAGCAGTCAGTGTTACAGCCTTCGTAACCCTTTCACTACGGCAGTGTCGTCCGCCGAAGTACTGTCATTGAACGAAAGCTCGCGCCAGAAATATTCACATTGCGTGTGATTTCTGTATGTACGTTTTTCTTAGTTTTAAATAACTGTGCCGAATAAAACAATCATTGCTTTAATGCAACAAGTATGTTTACATTTTTAATATGAAAGGACCTACAAAATTATAAAAATACAAAATTATTTTTGTATTTTGCCTACGGATGCTACTTGTATACACATAATTTGGATGCCGCATATATGCGGCGCTCGTACCCACAGGCCGTCGAGTGGATGCCGCGTATATGCGGCGCTCGGCGCGAAGAGGTTAATATCATCGTTTGAACCCTCTCAACTGTCGTCAAGGTTATCGTTACTCGTTTTCCCAAAAACGTCCGTCATGTCTCTTCACCGTATCATGCATACTCGTGGAGTTTCTACGCCCAAAGAAGGCCATACTCGCCCTTGTTGTTCACCCTCGTTCTCCACGGAAAGACCCCACCGCTCCGCTGGGCCTCGCATACCCACCGAACTTTGTCTTTTATTACTTTCCGCGACCCTTTCCCCGTGAACGTCTTCGAGTTGCTCTTGAAACTACGCTGAAAACTAGGAAATGTTTTCCACGGCACTACTGTTCCATGAGAGATGTTTCTCAACTTCTAAAGTAAACAGTCTTCGTTTCATTAACCTCGCGTCAAGCGCAGGATAAACATTATACCATCGACCGCAACACGCCAAAGTGATCGCGAAATATAGCCTGCATAGAATTGTAAGGCGAGCTCTCCTAATACAATCGACGTTATTTACTTTTCAGTAAAAGTAAGAAATCCTAGATATTTTAACGGAAATAATAGATGGCGCTTATTGGGTACAGTTGATTATGGTAACTCCAAATGGTACTTGAAGAAAGTTATCGTTCTATGAGGAAACTTCCACTTTATTCTCTCGTACTTCCCACTTTCGAAATTAATGGAAAATGTTTCGTGGCTAATAGAATCATCATCATGAGGGCTTCGAGTTTAGAAACTTCATAAATATAGGAAATTTGCTTGGATAGTAATATAGAAACATATGTCCTATCTGAGAAAGAATGGAGTTTATAAATATGAAAAGAAATTGTGAATTTGTAAAAATTTCATTAACACATGTGACATCTAGCAACAGAACAGCGATTCTTCTATTCTAAAATCTACGTACTAAAATAACGTACTTCTATATTAAAAATTACTTTTTACTTCCGGTCACTTTCATTTTATCTATTAACCATACAGGAGGCCCCGCTACACTCGAATTGCAACAAATTGATCAACACATTCAGAAGTTCTGTGCACAGTTATTTATACGAATCTGGCAGATAACGACGCATATTCATTACTGTTAATGAATTACACGTACGAAATAACAATTTGAATCAAAATCAATGCGGGTGTGCACAAAGGCGAGTCAACAGAACACAATGTGCAATGGAAGACTTATTTTACATGAACAGTGTCAAAATGCTGGTATGAAACAAAACATGAACGTAATTCAATATTTGACAGTAGTATAATACCACGAATATCCGATATTGTAACTACACGCATGAAGATTCATATTTGAAAACGAGAATCAGAGGGAAAATTTTATTATGGAAATACTACACTTAATGGGGATAACATTGCTTAAACGTGCGGATATGTGTCCATTTTCTATGAGTAAATGAATAATAACAATAATTTTTCATTTCAATAATTAAATATGTACGGAAGGAAACACTTTCTCACGGAAACATTTATTTTCCCTTTTTCTTAATATTAGATAATTTTCTTCTCACTTAATTGGAATTCTTTCCTATATAAATATGTTACGCGTGCTTTTATGTGACGCAAACTTCGTTTTGACGAAGTTTTAAAATATTATACTTTATTTCTGTGTAGACCGCGCATCCAGTAAACGTGAAGAATTGCTTCGAGTTTATTATTCCACGTTTCCTTGCTAGCACAATTTTCATGCATGGCGCACCATCTCTATTTTCTTGTGATGCGAATATTTTAATATTTCCTGCACTGTCGAGCAACATGCACAATTTCGCGCAAGGATTTTTCCTATTTATAAGCCTCCCACTGTATGCTTTTCTACAAAGAAAAACAAATGAACGCACGCTGCTTTTCCTTGAGCTGAAATCTTCGCGGAACGAGGTCAGACTGAAGTCCAAATCGACGTTAACACGTGTAACGGAGTCTGTTTTATATTAGCTCCGTATCGGGTTCTTGAAAATCTCGTAGCAGTATCGAGAGTTGCTACAACATTAGACAGAATTCCTCCTAGATTCCAAGTAGCTAAATTCGAATTCCGCAACTAAATGCTAACACATGTTCGCACTATTTATTACTTGTTAATATATTCTCCGTTAATCGGTAATGCAATGATTACATGACAAACATTTTCGGAATTCCAAACTCGGATCACAGCTAAATAATTTTTCAATTAATGAAATTCTATGCTTTTCGCGTTCCGAAATATCATAGTGCAATTTGAACGATTCAAGTACGAATGCTGATTTGTCGATCAATTAATGATACTTCGACTGGTAGCTAATAACATGTTTCATTGGTACTCCTAAAATTCTTATAAATTATTAGCGCATAGCGTTTGGCAGTCTAGTGATAAGTAAATGTAAAATAACTCGAGCACTTGCTGTACATGATAAGATTAATCAAGAACAGATTATTTTAAAAATTCTGGCTGAAACCACATTTTTCGAGGTTCCAAGTTCGTTGGTACTCTTTTGAATGAGTATATGTATTTTTACCGCAAGATAAATTTGTTTTAACAAACTGCCCCCGAGAAGCTACAAACAGATTTTGATTTATAACAGACACTGGTTTATAAAGTGTATACATTTATACTGTTTGCTTTGTTACGCGCAACGTGTTACAGCAAATTTTGTGACACATAAGACATGGAAAAATATGAATATTTATATTTTTGATCATATTTTTCATATCGGCATTTCGTCTTGAGAAAAATGCAAAAATTTTAATAACATTTCCAAATAAATTGTAGTGCATACTATTACATGTGCCTAGATTGAAAATTGACTAATGGAAATCATGTCACCGTAAAACGTTCGACCTTTACATAAATATAGAGAATTATGTATTGCTAAAACTAATAATTCAATGAATGCTAACTATGCGTCCATTATCATCCAACTGACCGAAATAACGAATAATGGAAAGGACGTATAGACAGCGACGAAAACGGAAGGAAAGGAAACACGGCTCGACTCTATCGTTCCGCAACTGTCAGACGCGGCGCGGCCAATTCACGAAATACTTGTTTATAGAATACCAGCAATGCTCGCGGCACAGTTATTGCAGTTATCGTAGTTATCAAACACGCTGACGGTATACGTGCCAAGTCATACAAAATTCTCACGAATTAAATTATTTCTAATCGCTATTAATGAACCGGTTATTATACAACATTCTTTAATTATCCTGAGATACAGAAATTATCTTGAGGGAAACGGAAAAATGAACAAAGTCAAACTTGCAATTTACCCATAACATTGGTCGGTCAGTACTTCGCAGAACTCGTAATTAAAAAACGATTTGTTGTACATTTCGCGTTCGTTCCACGTAGGAATTCTCTGCACCTGTATACATTTTCGGCGCACTGCACGTCACGAGAGTTTAGGACGCAAATGTCCAACGAAATGTCAAAAAGATGAAAGCATAAAACTTAATATGTATTTCTGAATAAAACTTGATCGGGACACGGGGAAATAAATGGCACGTAATATTTTTCGTACTTTCCTAGTGAAAAATTCATATTTACGTACAATATAGCGAAATTCTGTATACGTGACATCGACCGATGAAATATTGATGCGCACGGTGCTCTATACTGAACAGTTTATCGACATACATAACTTTTAATTAACTGAAGCAGCACTCCGAGAATTAATATAATAACCGTAGAGGCTTTTTATTAAATATTTATATAACCACGGATTGAATACATGGAGAACAATCGATTTAAGAATATTATATGTAATTTGATTTCTACTGAATCGGAATTCGCTGTTCCACTGAATTATTGAACAAAACTATTTTTATTTCAGTACACGATACGAACATTAACAGTTCAATTATCTTTCTATCTATGGAGAAACAATTTCACCACTCGCTTTCCATTAACGGACCATTGTATTGTATGTATGATTTAATACCCAAGGCGACGAAGCAACCGTACTGTTCGCTCTCTATTGGGCGTACACCGCACGGTGTCGAATGTATGTATGTGTCCACTATGAATATAATTAGCTAATCGAATAACGCGAAGGAAAACAATTGTTATCTCACGGAAATTCGAGACTATGCGGCGAATGAATTGTTGTGGTCACATGATACAATCGTGTACAGTTTGTCGCAAACATTTCTAATTCAATACTCACCCCCGATAAAACGAAATGTTCATAATGAAAATTCTAATTTGAATGGAACCTTTAAAGGAGCAAGGATAACCCTCTATTCACGTTCCTTTATTAATACACGTATTGCTGCCAAGTAGTAGACTTTGGGTAATGTCAAGTAATAAATGTCGAGTTCATTTATGTCTCGAAGTTGGATCACGTTTGTGATTTTCAATGCATTTCCAATGTTATATCTGAAATGTGTGTCTGTATGTTAACACGAAAAGATGACCATAAACTTGCTCAGTTTCAAGTCAATGACTAAAGCTGAATCATTTCTTTTTGGCTTTGTTTAAACATTTCACTGCAGCCAACGATTCTCTACGCATACGATATTTTATAAGCATTTAAAACATTATGACATTTTAAATCCTTCTGATATTTTCCCATGAAAGCTTGACTGTTATATTTGTTCTCGTATAAGAAGATTATTTTATTTACATGCATATTCGTACATGAATGTCTGGTACAATTTTTACGTAAAAGTATCTCAAGGGTATTAACTGTTTTTGAAAGTGTTCACTTTAAACAGTTTGACCAATCCGTTATTTATTCCATTAAGAAATGTAAACAGGTTTCATCATTTTATATTTTTAATGCAGGCTGAAGATGAGCTGCGGCGGTCGATTTAAAAATAACCTGTCCCTTTTACTCGTCCCTCGGTTCTAAACCCTTTAACTATACAGTAATTACAATCTAGTCGTGTTTTGGAATATAATTACTTTCTGTTATCCGCATGTAGTTCATTTCCCCAGTCAGTTTAATTCTCGTTTGAAATTCTTTTTCCTCACTGTTCTGCTCAGCGGTGCTGATTACTTAAGAATTCACTTTAGTATTGTTAACAGGACTCTTTGGAGAAAGAGTTCGTTTGCACCCTCGACTACGACACGTACACCGGAACAAGAATAAGTACAGTAACGCCCGGGCACTCACTTCGGTCTATTTACTGGCACATCTGTGCTCTAAAGCTCGCAAAAAGCTACCATAAAATGCAATTGTAATCCGTGCTATCCACGGCAACCGTCGAAATGGATTTTATTAACAAGTCATTGATTCCTCGGCTATGTTTTCAAAGAAAAAGCAAACAAACAACCATGCAACATTACCGATACTTTTAGTTGCACAAATAAAGCTACCATAACAATTAAGCAATTGTAACGTAATTTTTACATCACATCACACATTATTAGTACATTTTAGAAATGGCGACCCTTGTAACTGAGAAAAATGTCGCATAACTTGGCGGTTCTATGTACAGAAACTATTAATGTGAAGAACGTTAGATGTGGGCCCCACAAACAGCATTTCTCATCTTCAAATTAATAGGTGCAAAGTATGAAATTTCGTTTTTAAATAAAATACAGTGCCTTGCAGAAATAATAGTGAGCTTCAATAGTGAGCATAATAAATCTTTAAGTTTGATTCAATAAATTGCGCAGATTCTAACAAAGGGATATAAATAGAATTTAGACAAACCGATTTTGATTTTACAAAAGATAGTTTTCGGAAAAATATTCGACACGTATTATACTTTTCTTTACATCAAGAGCAGTTTTCACCTTTTCAACAATGACGATCGTCGATAGAAGGAAATGTGTCAAATATTGTTCGTCGAACTACCTCTCACAGTATCAAAATCGATTTGCCCAGATTCGATACAATCTTCTTCTCCAGACTCCGCGTCATATACTGTATTTAACGGTAAATCTTATAAATCTCGTAAACCTCATGATATCATTCATCTAGCAAGACTTTATTTTTGAGGGAAAAACATTGAACGATATTTCTAATTAAATTATGTATTTAAACTGAATAGTACTTTAATGATTTCTTATTTTCGCAAATAGGATTAATTTACTATAAAATTTGAATCGAAATTTGGTTGAAATTAAATTTTATTAGAAAAATTGTAAAAGAGATTTGAATTTTTATGGTGCAATTATAATACTATATAGAATTGAAATTATTTCTAATGTACCAAAGTAGAATTATGTTCTGAAATGTAATGAAATTATTAAAATGCTTAAACTCTAGCGCAAATATGGCACATATTCACGTTGTCCAATTGTCAAATCTATATTTTACACGCATTACTTTTTCACCAAATGTCACAGTGTAAGGGATTAAAGGAAAAGATCTCAGAAATATTGATTTCTACGGATAGGACCAACTCTAACCTGCACTCTTATCGATAAGAATCATTTTCATACGAATGCTGTAGCTACGACCACGCAATATCACTCACGACAATGCGCCATTCTCCGCCTCATCGACCCTCATTTAAACGCGCGTGAGCCGGCGATGGGCCCGACGCGACGGTCTCGTTAAGCCGGCCAGGTTTCGTCGATCACGATAAACGTTGAACGATCGCATGTGCCATATCCCGTGTCGAATATATTCGTGTTCGAAAACGACCCGATGAGCCGTGGAAGCGCGGCGCGCAGAAGCAACGGAACGTCAGAATTCACTCTCGTTACCGAAGTTTCAACCTTTTCCAACGCCACTGAACGCTATCCCCATAAGCCGTAAGATAGCCCTGCTGTTTTAGCGGCAATCCAATTTGCCCACGATCGATGCCGACGTCAGTCAGCCACACATTTCTGCCGAAGCGGAGCCCAGCCGGCCGTAACCCTATCCCGTTCCGCACAAAATCTTTTCGCAGAGTCTGCGAGGGATGCTCGCACACCACTACCTCCGTCGGAAAGTGTTTAACACGCTGACCTGTCCAATCAACCGCCATAAAAATTTCGCAAAACTGGGGAAATGTTTTCCGAAAATGAAAGAAAATCTGAACATAGTGATCGCTAAAATTTTGATGCATTTATGGCACGTAGAAAAAACGATTCACTATTGTGAATTTGATATTTGTACGTTATTATCAACATTAAAATACAATATCAACAATAACAGTAGTCGTACAATTGCCAATTAAATGATCGGTCCGACAATTTTTGTTTTGAAATTATTGAAATTATGAAGATACGTTCATCGGAATTCATTAGCAGTTGTAACGTCTTAAAAAATGTACATCTAAAATGTGTCGCGAGATATAAGTGATATCGAATAATTACCTAATTCAAACAAAATATACAGTTTTTTAATAGTAATTATTTATATTTTTTAATTATTCTTCCCATTTCCCCTTGGCCAACATATAAAAATTCAACTATCGCAAAATTTACAATTTAAACAGAAAATCTTTACACGTGACGAATATACTCGTCATAAACCGCTGAATGGTTAAACAATTATCTTCATTCGAACACATACTAATATGAACATTGTAAACAATCCAAGCAAAATAAATCTTGTAATATTCATAAGGCACCGCACGTTAGTGTTAAAAGTACCATAATTACCAACAACTTTGTGTGTCCCGAGAAGGAACATCCTAGAAAAAAAAGTGTTAATATGCGGAAAGTAAGGTCTGCGAGTAATTTCTACAAACGATGTTATAGATAAGGATATGAGCCGTCCTTCTACAACGAAAATTTGAGGAAGGACGATTCGCTTATCATTAATAACTGCTTTCAATTCCTTGAACGTTATCTTCTTCCAGCCAGAATTTTGGTACTTGAATCTGTCTTGAGGATAATGCCACCATTGTAAGATATAACAACTTAGATACCAATTGCTTATACTGTACTGAAGAGTTGGAACTCATTTCGTGGTTAGCTCGCCATTTACAATTACAGCCTGTCTTTAAAATAGCTTGCCACTATACTTGTATTGTATCGGTAGGAAAAAATATCTTTGTGATGGTATAAAAGATAAGATCCGAACAACATGCAACTCGTAACCGTAAAAGAATAAGACGTGATACTTATAAATACATGAAAAATCAATATCCGATAAATGCACGATTTTTCATAATACATGGCAAGTATTGCAGAAGTGTATTAAAGACACAAAAAGAACCAGTCCACGTGTCCGATATGACGACCTAGTTTTGTCCAGTTACAGTAGTCTCGTGTGATATTTATTTCGTGTACCGGTTGAACGACTTGACTTCGTAAAACTTGTTCGAAATAAACACCTATAAGTTAGATGTAAACATAAATACAGATTACACAGCTCATCCATGTACCTATTTCGTTTGTTTACAAACGTTTGCAAATTAATCTACGCACATCATCTTCCGAAAAAGGAGTGAATGAACAAATTATGCCGTATTTGTACACGAGGAAGACTGCTACAACGTAAAACTGGTTGTAATTTGGAAACAAGGTCACACCCATCGTCTCGCATAACCTTTACGAATTAAGCAACGTGTACAGTTTGAGAAACTTATGGTCGTATAATTTTAGAATGGTAATAAATTTATTTATAAATATGTGTAATAATCAGATTGCGAATTTTAATTCAATACTTTTAAATGCATAAAATTATTTCACTGTTTTCCATTTGACGTATTAATTATTGTAATTATTCTATATTTATAACAAATATTTTACTTGTATCTACTGTTCTATCTCAATATTAATAACATGCGCCAAATTGAAACCTGTCTCTTCACTCATTTATGCCAACTTCATGTAACAGATGTTTGTAAATGAAGAGTTAATTGTACAAAATTAACGAGATTTTATTGAACAAATCGCCACTGGCTGCTCTCCACTTGTAAATTATTTACGAAATCAATACGAGAGGTATCATTGTATCATTAGGCAAGTTCGATTTGAAATAACAGTAAATTATTACATCCCAAAAATTAACAACCAAGATATATGAGATATAAATATTGGGTTGTGTAGGCTATTCGAAGGCTAATTGTTCTTTTATTTCCATTAAATGAATATTTTCTTAGGCAAACGTTTTACTTTCAGCTTTTCGAAAAAACAATCCTACTACGAAGAGAGTTTCAAAAATATTCCTTGAAATTAATAGGGAACCCGGCGTTTGGTACTACACAACTAATATTAAAGTATTAAAGTATTTCTTCGCATTTTGCAAAACTCTGTCCTCTTGACACTATCGACGTCTTATCAACATACAACGTGATTTTCGGTATAATTGCATACGAACCATATCTGTTCGAATGCATAGAACGTTTAGACAAAAAGACTTTTATAAATACACACATGTACAGCCTTTTGTCTTTACAACAAAGGCGCTGTCTTTTCAATGAACCCTTGAGAGACTATAGCATTCATGAAACCGAGTAGGCTATTTTAGTAGACAATAGCCAATAGTTTACAATATGTTCCGAATTATAATAACGCCGTAGCCGCTAAGCACATGAATTATAGTTCGAATCGTGGTCTCACATTGTCAAAGTTCAGATTCATTCTGAATAAAAAGAAGATACCGATGCAACAGCATTATGAATGGGCATAATGCAATTTCACACCTTCTGCAGATAAAGAAAGGTTGTTTCTGCAATCACTCACCTGTCGTTCGACAACATCCACGAAAGTTTCCAACTTCTTTATTTTCGTAGCACGCAGGTCCTCCTTCACTGTAACCAGAAAACCTTCTCCTGAAGGACAGATACTAATTACTATACTGCGAACATATCTACATTAACATTATATTCAAATGTTGGAAACAATAAAACAAGTTAAAAACAAAGTATAATTAACGTAACATAACATACAATAGACCTAAATGATATTAGCACACTCTTTCCTTGCAATAATATGAATTAAAAGCGTAGAGTATCGACACCATGTTATTTTATTACGTTAATGGCTCACCGTTAAAAAACAAAAAGTCAAAAACAAAGAAATCTTTTATCGCAATTACTACACAAGCCACCAGTAATCTTTTCGATCATCATTGCAATATCCGAAGAGATTCAATTTCAATAACGTAGTAACATTTTCTATGTTGATTATCTGATGCTGGAATAACGTAAAATTTATATTATATATAAAACTAATAAAAAACAAGCAAATCCGGTTTTTCATCAATGAATTTTTCCATGAATTTTTCATTTAATACCAGTGCACTTACGAGTGATCTTTCTATTGAGTAAGCTGTCAGATACTACTAAAATATTGCGGTTTTCAATCTAGTAGATCACTTTGTATAATAGAGTGCTAAAACATCTAAATGACTCAGACATGCTACCTTTTTTATCCTACATTATCTCAAAAAGGAAACCGAGCATACGAATACCAATTCGATTAATTGCGAAGGTACGATATATCGAAGCACTAAATTAAATTAAAAATTTGATGCGGATAAGAGAGTTGTTTCAAACAAATGAAGATAGCATAAATATGGCACGCACACGCTGTTTACTAGTCACTAGCTGATTCTTCGAGGCAAGGACACGAAGGCCACGCGATTTCTTCAGAACTGAATCGGCGACGACACGGTCACAGATGCATCGGATCGCGGTCGACGCATCACTGGTTCGTCTAACATCCTCGCGATTTATAAAGCCTCGTGTCCGCTCTCTGACTTTGCCGCGTGTCGTCCGGTTCGTTATTATTCCCCTGCTAGCCTGTTGATTCCCCTCCCAGGTCTGGGACTAACATTCTTCCACCCACCGCGTGTTACACGGCCTGCAAAGCCACCGCCAGATCTTATGTATATTTCGTTCGCGCCTCCTCTTTGATCTTGTTAATCAAACTCTGCGAGATCGGTACGGTCAAGGGATGATTTAGGGGTGCGTTGTTCGATAGAATACGATGAATCATGAAAACAGAGAACTGAACATACAAAGCAACTGTGATGAAAATACAGGTACAACTGGATCGTCCGAATCTCCAGTATTTGATTCTTTCCACGTGTTCCGCATGGAAACTAATTAGTCTGAAATGGTCTAACTACTACACTAGTTATTGGTCGAATCAGTGAACGTTTATCGCAGCATTAAAATTTAATACCACTTTTGCTATTCAAACATTCATTCATTAATTCCCCTAATTAGTACGGATTACTAAAGTTCTATTACAATATGTAGTACCGGTAGACAAGAACCTTGTATATCCAGTTCTCCAACATCAGAATTACGTATTTGTTATATAAAAACATTTCTTATATAATTAGCTAGGTCTAAAATGAACCATAAGTAAAGCGATTTACTGTACGAATTAATAAATTTTAAATCTGAAAATAATAAATTATTACACTTCTTTGATTAGCTTTTCCAACTTTAAATTTACTTAAAATATTTTTCGTGAAGAAAGAATCGATGTATGTACAATTGTTGACATCATTGAACTACTTGTGACAGAAGAAATATACACGAAGCTACGGAAAATAAGCTTGTATCTGACGGTTTTGCCCTGATCTCTTCAGAGTCAAGAACTAATGATAATTTCACATTTCAATTATCTGCTATAGTTACTTCAAATTTTTCATTGATATTACGCAATCTTACTTCGCATCAAAATGTTTGGTATTTCTGAGCATACAACAATGACGTTAATAAAAATATTGCATATCAATGGGGAAGCGTTTTCTATACAGATAGTAGTTCAGTTGGGATTAAAATCTAAATACTTCCGTCGCATTTAATGATACCAGAACACATTGATACATTTTAGAACATTAAGTTTCTCAAACTATGCAGAATAATCTTTCACGTAAAAATTACTTAATTTAATAACAACGAATTAATAGAATATTTTTCGTTTCTTTTATGTTGTCACTTACACAGATTTAAATATTAAAAGACATGAAAGGTGAACAGTAAAGTCTGAAAACAGCAGAAGTTTCAAAAGGAAGGTGGAATAGTTGAACATGCCTGCGAAAGAATTAAGAAATTTCACAAAATCGAAAATGTAGAAATACGCGCATGTACATTTAAATTGTCTGTACAAGGATGCTACAAAACATTTCAAAAATATTAGGGGCTAGAAATTTTCACAGATAGTACGAAGATTAAATTTTATTCGTCGTGTGAAGAATATATGAGAGTCATTTCATTTATCACGGCGCTTTATTCCTTTGCCACTTTTTCATCTCGTAGATTCGAGACGTCCTTTTATGAATGGCGGCACGATTCACGGTATCTAGATCATTACGACGGCACGGTGCGGCGGGCGGCGTGGCGCAGACATTTGCACTTGTACGCCTGGTTATCTGTTTTCCGACAGAAAAGAGTTCGTTGCTGCTCGTCTGTTTCCTCCCATGCGTCATCTTGCGTGGGAAAGTTTGTTCAACAAATCTCGCCGTTGGTTATCTCAGTGCTGTCTGACTACGCTACGGTGCTCCTCTCTCGTCGCGAAACTTACTGTAACATGCAAATATTGACTGTCTCTTAAACATTAATATCATCCACCGGCGAAAATAAAGTCGTACGAGTTAAAAACTTTTAACTTCCTCGCTGATTTCATCCTTGAGCAGAAAACAATGGCATTCGTAACCAGACTGTATATCGAATAAGAACGTAATGCGCATTCATATAAAACGCGTGTTATTCGGTAGAAATCTGTTTCCAATTTCCCTGGAATAACAACCATCATCAGCAACGTTTGTTTCCCCTTGCTTGTTGCAGCTTCAAAGTTCGCTAACATTATATTTTGCTTTTTCTTGCACAATGAACCTGAGAAAAATTATACACCTCCTTAATTGCTCTTTTAAACAATTATTCTAGTAACATGTTGCTTTAGGCTATCATGTTGGTTCGTACAACGTGTATCATCAAAATGGGACATATAATCGCAAAACAAAGTAAAATAGGTGAGCAAAGTAGAAAAGTCTCTGTCTTCAAAATCGTCGCATTTATGTACAGTTTTCAACGAAAAATATAAGATCCATTTTTTAATGTTGAAGAACAGAAATTTACCTGATAGATAATCAAACAGTACAAGTTGTAGAAATTTTATCGACTAAGGCGTAAACAAGAAAATTGTAAGAAAACACAAAACAATTATTGAATAATTTAAAATTTCACGGAAGATATCGTTTTTGATAAAATCGTATTTAAATATTTATTATATTGCTTGTGTTCCTGCTCTGCCGACGCGCCTGTTCATTACTCGTCGATTCTACTTATTGGAGTCAGAAACCTAGCCCCATAAAACCTCCCATAAAAGCGGGACCCCAAATACATATAGAATCAACGCACTTTTCTCAATCTTCGTAGTTCGTAACTTCTACAAATCCGGATTTATGTATGCCCATTACATATGAGCCAACGGTAACAGAGCTCACAATCAATTCGTTTCAGCTATTCTCCGCGTCTCGTTTCGTTCCTATTTTGCAGCAAAGAAGAGTTACAAGTCGTAACGTACGACCATTCGTTATCGCTCTCCATGCCTCGAACACCGTACGTGCTACGCTGTCTTTTTCGTACGGTTGCACGCAACAGAAGTGCCAAGCACGCTACGAGAGAATCGGTAAACCCCGAAACAAGTAAATTAACTCGTGGACATTCCAGACCAGACAATTATTTCAGGGAAGTACTAACACCATTGAAAGTCATTAGGTATTTAAACAGAATTTCAAGAAAGATTCTAGAAAGACTCATCATTGAGTTGAAAGGTCTCGAGAGAGAATATCGCGATAGTTGAAATGTTTCAAATGAATTCGTGAAAAAAAAAAATGGAAAATGATGTAAACAGAATTTTTACGGTACAGAAAGTATAAAAAGAATTTAAGAAGAACTGTTGCATAATCGTTAAATTGGCGAAGAATGTCCGAACTCGAACAGAAATCCGGAAGACTTGGAAACTTTTGAAAACACTCGCGAAAGAAATAAAGAATCCGCACGGCATTAGAAAGTGCCGATAGAATTTCAAGAACGAACGCACAATTGATTTATACCCATTCATTTGGAATCTAGAACGAGTCGGTTCGAGCGAGAAAAAATTCATTGACCCGCAATTAAAAGTAGTCACGAACAAAACTTCGATTACGTAAAAGTTGATCGTTCGTTCCTCGGGCACAAATTATCGGATGAATGGAGATAACGTGGCGCCAGGGGAAGAAATAATTATCTTCCGGAAGGTAATAGTTACGTAGCTTGTAATTCAAACTTAATCATCCGACGAATATTTTTAGTCACCGCTTGTTTTACTTCCGCTGAAGTAATTTAGACGTGCCATAGCAGCGAGACACACTGTAGATGCGTGCATGCTCGAAAAATTCCCCCGGTTGAAAGGTTAAATAAGCGACCCTGTGCACGTTCCTTGGTCACGGCCAATCGTAGACGCCGAGTTATTTTTAATAATTCATTCACAATCATAAACGGAACCATGGCCCGGCACTGACTATCTGCAATCGGATTAAATCTATCATTGTACCCGATGCAATCGCGAGGAATCGGTTCAAGGTCAGCACACCATAGAAATAGAGACGAGGAAAGAAGGATGGAAGCGACGAAACAATGGCGCGGTGACGCGATTGAACGATCACTAACGTGGAGAACGGTTCGCAGACGGGTTTCTAAAGTGCAAGGTCGGCCTGACCTTGCAATTACAGTTGATACTGCACCCGGTTTAGTTAGCTCGACTGCACGCGGTGGTCTGATTCTCCGATTAATCGAGTATCAACTATTTGTCGCGACAGTGACTTAAGGTAGCGTCACGAACGTTATTCGACAACATGACGTTGAAAAAGAATAATGTTCATTATTCATTTGTAATTTTGTTCCTAACTGCGCCGCGTATTTACATATTACGTGATCTAATCTTAAACAATTGTAAGGATATTAGTGTCTAACTATTGTTAGTATCGTTAGAAATCATTTAAAGCGTACAACTTTGACTGACCATATTTATGATGTATACTTTCTCCGTTGTTATAGTCAACACTGATAAACATTACATTGCGTGATAAAGTAAATAAGTACGAAATTGTACACCCTTATAAATCATTCTTCCTTCGCTACATTTTAAACTAATACTATTTGTATGTATTAAAACTAAAATTGAACACGATTCCTTTTGATTTAAAAGACACAGTTAATTTATCGTTAATGAATAGTTTTCCTCTTTAAAGAAGTATTTATTTTAGTGTTTTCTCGTCCCCGCACCTTACAATTTTATTGTGTCGATTGCTAAAATCGTTCTTCCAAGATTTACAATAATGCATAATCGATAAGACTACTTCCCCGCATAATTAAAAAATGATTTTTTTTCAAGTATGCCAAAGGGACTAGCCTGATAAAATAGTCTACTTCCAAGAAAAATGGCCCCTGCTCCAAAAACCTACATAATTGTTCAGAGGTTAAAATCGCTAAAAATTTGGATCCCACCTCGAATGGCACAATTGTAAAGAGAATTTGCTTAATGATTTTCCCACTGATCGCAACAAACGGAGAACTTGCATCATACTTTCTCAATGAATTGAAGATGCGAATCAAATTCAAAGTTTAATTGTTCTCTGCTTTAAATTGCCCGGTAAAGTCAGGTGTGCTCACTTGTCAAGCGATTAAAATTGAAAATGCAATAGCTGAAAGATACGGTATTACGTAAGTAAGAGAAGAGATAACTGGATGTTCTCGCGGCTTGGTCTTCGCAAATACGCTTTTAGGGGGAATCGTAATATGTCTTCTTGTTGAGCGTACGCGAAAAACATTTCCCTATTTCTAGCTGTTTAAGATGCAACGCACGTTCGCTTCGTCTAGTACCTTTTCCCAGGAAAAGCCGTTCTTTAGCGGCGTTTACGAGCTGCGAATCTTTTCCCAAATATGGCCGCTATAATTACGCGAGTAGAATTTATAGCCGAACCGTGAGGCTCGGTGCACATCCCTAAGCGAAATTACGTCACTGCAACGTAATAGACTGCGGACGTTTATGTTCATTCTTCTGCATTCAGAAATTAATTCTCGTCAAATAACTATGGCGGAATTTGTCTTGGCTGTCGACATATTTCACTGAGCCAGAATAAATCAACGGAGCTGCGAAAAAGGCTCTAATATGCTATCACTTCAGAAACAGATACTTTCGAGAAGATTTATGTTCGAAGACTGCACGACTATCTATGGAACCATTCATAGAATTTTATTTTAATCGGTGGCCTTCGCTTGCAACTCCACAAAGATTCAATACACCTCGGATAACTGTTTACCCAAAGAACACAGAATTCTGTATGATGCAAAACTTAGGACTACGTACATATACTTCATAAAACAGACTTCTGGAACTATCTTACTTTGGCCAGATACCACAGTTGTTAGGTTGTAGAGAATTAATTTATACATGCATAACTCCTCGCGTCTTCTACATCTGTCTGCAGCAACTAGGAATACAAATTATAAGACCATATTATGACTAACAAAATTAGTTTTGTACATTTGGTTTACAGGCAAATTGGAAATATTTAAAGTTAATTGCATAAGTTCGTTTCTTAATAAATTAGTAACTTGAATATAGTACATATAGAATAGAATGTGTATAGAATGTATAGAATATGTAGTCTATAATAAAATAGTATTTTTAAATGCTTCTAATGACTTCAGAGCATTCATTTCTTGGTTTTTGTTATAAATGGATGAAATCTGGTCTAGTTACGACGATCTCACTCGACTCTTGTTGCCCGCTGCAAGGATGTTTACTCTCGAGCATTTATAGACTGAAAGGATATCGAAAGACCCCATTAGCGAGACTATGGCCGAGCATTAAAAGTGCAGCTAGCGTATCCTCGGAGACAAGTGTGACGCAACGTATCAAGACCATCAAAAAGTTGGCTTTCTTCTCATCCACCTTCTTCCCCGGCGTAAAAGCAATGGGGAATGCTATACGACATCTGCCACATCTCTCCAAGCCGTCTGTTCCACTTCTAATTACGGGAAATCCGATTTTAATTACACGACCATGGAGTTAAGTCCTCGAAACGGAAGGAGTCGAGAAATGATAAGATGAGGAAAAATCCCTTCGCCCTGCTCTAATGGATAACAAACAGGAAAAAAGGGAGGAAGAGGACTGTCCCTCTTTCTACAATGGAACTATGCTATCTTTTTTTTCCTCCACGAGATTCATTCCGTATTCGGAAGGTCGCAAATGATCAAACGCTTACCGCATCGCCGAAGAATGATCCAGAACAGTTATGTTAAGAGCTTTTGATTTTTACAGTGCTATAGTTGCGCGGTCCTTGAATCCAACTGCGTCTGTCCATGAACAGAGACCTTACCCTGTTCTATTTAAATTGGCAGTATATGAGATCCTCATCGCAACTTTTACTACTAGTGACATTTTTTGATAATGATACGTCACCGAAGAACTTAAAACGTCTGCTCGTAAATCATAGCCGGTACGCGATTGCGATTATTCGTCCTGCCACCAGGATCGCCATTAGTAGGATATTTGATATGCTAGCGGCCGGCTCCTTTTCCTAGATAATTAAGCACGCAATACCAGACCAGTATTTCGCAGGAAGAAAATGAGACAATAAAAACGAAATTTCACATTTCCAGAATTGGAAACGAAAATTTGGAAATTCTAATTCCATAACAATGTGTCCGTGAAAAAATGTTAGCATTATTCGAAAGAGCGAAATTATTAAAAATTCAAGCGGTTTGTGTGTTCGTAATACTCACTGCACTTATTTCAAAGCCCACCGTTTGTTCGGAAATCGTTCCTCGCGATAAAATTAGAAACTCATTAGAACAAGTAGCTCTGGAATGCGGTGTGCCGCTGCCGCGAGCATAAGCCGCGGAGAAAAGTTAACAATCATGTTTAACATGTTCGCGGTAACCGACGCACATGTGCGGATAAGATACTGCCCGCAGCTATACAATAGCTACCGTTCACGGCTAGAAAATTCCTCTCGGGCGGTTTTCCCATCGTGCAAACTATGGCCAGGAAAAGACGTTGAATTCATTCATCAATTAAAGCGTCGTCGCCTGATTCTCGGTATCGAGGTCGACCTAACGACCCTAGCTGCGAAGAACTTGCACAAGAAAACGCGTTTTTATGGAATCGCATAATCAACTCTCCATTAATAAAACTGAGTTTAGCAATTTATATGGCTGGCACTTCGTTCTGTTAACCCAAGAACTTTGCGAGGCTGTTTGCTAAGCTAACATTTGATTGCTACTATTAGTGAAGATAACTTACTTCCGTAAGCCAGCTTCGTAACTGTGTAACTTCCGAAAGCATTTGTTTGTCAAAGTATTAGTTGGAATAATTAGAGCTGTTTTCTTAGTCATTCGAAAATAGTGGAATAGTGTTCCACAGTATGCTTATTCACTTACGTAAAAGTAGAAATACTACAGAAAGATAAATGAATGATACATATGTACAATTTTTATTAATATCGTGAACAATTTATTATTGTGTTGCAAATATGAATACCGATGGCCCCTCTTCTAGCTAACCTTTAGCATGTTCTCAACCATATTTACAAATGCAGATAATACGGGCATTCTTAATAAACTAATTACAAGGACAGATGAGTAAAACATCATTATAAAATCAACAAAATGGGAATGGTTACTTTTGTTCTGTACAAGAAAGAAGCATGAAAAGTTCAATATTTTTTGGATCACCCAGTACATTTTATTTGTAGTTGTAGCTTACTGAGCTACCTGAGCTCCGATAATTTGCTTTTCCCTTCAACTTCTTTTTCCCTTTTAACGCTCCAGCGTAGCCTTTGTAGGCTGCACGCAATAAATTTGTCCCTCTGCAGATTCCGGAATCTTCCTCATTCTCTTTCTCTGTAACACTATAATTACTTGCCTCCGCACACCTCCAGTAATCCGCCCCTTGGCCATACTTTCTTCCCGCTATATCGCGTTTACTATAGCATCGCTTTCGTCGTAGATCCAAACCTCGTTCCGTACCCCGCCTACTTCTATACAGCCCTTTACCTCTGCAGTTTCTTTATTTGCCTTTCTGTTTCCCCGTCTGTAAGCTCCTGTTCTACGAGGTTTACTTATACTCTTACCACCCGGTCACCCTCTCAACAAGAATCCCGAACCGTACAATAAGTTCATAAAGTACTTACAATAAGATCTCACCGCTCCTCCATTTTTATTGTGTTACCCGACTCTTCTTCCCCGTACTTGCATATCTTTATATTTATCCCTCCGATCCCACATTTCTTATTTCCTACCGCTCCTCCGCCGATTCGTGCTCTTCCTTTTGGCGTCGCGTCGCAAAGTTTCTTGAATTATGTTCTCCGCGTCAGATATTGCTGCGTGCACAATTCGCCAGTTTCCCGATTCTTCCACAATCCTCATATATTGGTTCTCTTCTTACTACATTCTCTAACTCGCTGAAACTTCCACTCGATACCCTTATCCTTCGTCCTTATTCGTTTTAGTTCCAATGGTTCTTTCATTTGTGATCTTAAGCTGTTCCCGTTCTCCTTTCATATCCTCTTTCTTAGTCATTTTCTGTGTTACGCTCTCTTTCAACATTTCCGTATTCCTGCATCCCGACATATTATTTCTCTTATTCGTTCCTCCCCTCGACTATCGTTGTAATTTTCATCGTATAACGTGAAATTGAAGTCGCTGTTTTTCTTTCTTTGGTCAACTTTAATAAGTCGAAAGCAGGACATCGGTACTCTGTAAGCATTTCATCAGAGAAGTTTTTCTATTTTCACAATTTTATTTAACGTGGCAATTCTTCAAATTGGTGCAGGCAATTTTTATCTTACAGAAATGTCAGCAATCTGATCATTTATTCTTTTAGACTTAGAAACCGTGCTTTAATTTGCGAAAGTTTTCCAATCAGAATTGTTGTTATGATTCTGACGTTATTTAGCTAATGAAAACTTTAAAATGTTAAGAAAAGTGCAGAAAGGTATTTGTGATTCCATTGCAACTAAACTGAATGCAACATCATTAAAAGTAATAATAAATACTTTGAAGATCGAAAAAGGTATGTATTCTCTTTAAATAAACAGTACAGTCTTAGTAACATAACAATTTAATTTCTACACCTTGTATTAAAAATTTCTTTCGCACATTTGAGATATCCGCCACGTAACTGATCCGTTTTTATATAATTAGTAGGCGAACCCTTCGCAGCTATAACTCTAACCTTCGTCGGCCGAATATGTCTGACGCTCAACACACCATAATCTATCGATTTCCTCCTACAAATAGTTGGTGATCCGATTCCATTTTGTTGTCTAGACAGAACTTCTCTATCTTCTCCAAGCTCCACTATATTGATCAGGACATATCAAATCACAGTTCCTCCTCTTCTTCCTACAAAGTGTACTGCCCTTCATCTCCGGTTAACACTTCAACAGAGTCGCATATTTCCATTGACAGTTAAACTTGTTACGAGCCGAAGGCCGGTGCACACGTGGCTGGAGGTAAATGAGTTTGTGCGGATATTTTGAAAGGAATGCGTGGACTGGCCGATGCCTCTTTCATCACCGGGTCGCAACTAGTAGGATAAGGTTTCACGGACTGGCCGTTGCCTCTTTCATCAACGGGTCGCCGCTAGTAGGAAATTGCGTGGACTGGCCGTTGCCTCTTTCATCAACGGGTCGCCACTAGGTGTAGGGATGGTTCACGGACTGACCGTTGCCTCTTTCATGAACGGGTCGCCACAGGCTGTAAAGGTAAATGGTTTCGTGGACTGGCCGATGCCTCTTTCATCACCGGGTCGCCACTAGTAGAAAATGCGTGGACTGGCCGCTGCCTCTTTCATCACCGGGTCGCCACTGATTGGGTAATGGGGTTTTGGATTGATTCTAATTTTGCCTCGTAACTTTAAAAGAAATATTAATTGATACACCTCGAGCGGCAAAGGTGTATCTTTGTGAGATCGTTACCAACAACTGACTCGAACTGGGAGATGGAATGAAATAACTTGTACACTGAATTGCAAGTAAAAACTAATATAATCTAACAACTTCAGTCTATTACAAGTGCGTAAGTGTAGTGTAAGTTTCGCGACAGTCCTAAGACACGCTCCCTGGTTTCCGCACCAAGTCGGCGGGGGGTTAACTATTGCTCGAAGGAGAACTCGGTTCGATCTTGCTACGTCTCGCGTCGCCATTTGACTTGAAACTGCCCGATGAGAAGAAAAATCTTAGCCCTTTTATATGCGGCTAAACTAGAAAATTTGGTAGTGGGGACTGGGCCTACGTGACCAGATCATCCCGCGGATGATACAGTGACAGATGGTCTCAGCCCTTAAGCTGACGTCCGTCAGAAGACTAAACATTTTTATGTTTGAATCGTGGGGGCCTACACCGCGGATGATACCGTGACTCAGAAACGTATGGTTCCAGCCCTTAGGCTGGCGTTCGTCGGAAGACTAAACATTTTGTATTATGATCGTGGAACCGTGCTCCCGGCCGACGTTAGCTAGCGTAAACCCTCAAGAAGGAGCAGAAAAAACGTCGGGTGTAATCTCCGTATGTAACAAACTATATCATACAGTCATAAACTTTTTCCCTACACATTCATTACATCAAATTGTTGATTTATAATTTAATAATATAACTCATAATATTTTGGGTTTCAAAATCTATTGTTTCTCAATTGTCTAAATTCATAGATTCCTAATTTTTTAATTCGTAGTTCCTTAATTTCTGAAATTAATAGTTACTTCAGTTTTCCAATTCCTAATTCTCAATTCTTTAAATCTAGTTTCTCAATGTCTCAAATACATAATTTTTAAACAAAATTCCTACTCAAACTTATCTTTCAAACTCATTGTTTCTTAATTTTTCTAATTCGTAGTTTCTAAATTCTTTAATTTTATAGCTGCTTTCTCGCTTTTATATTCTCACTTTTTAAACTCGTAATCGCTTGATTTTATGAATTAATATCTCAATTTTTAAAGTTCATGTTTTAATCGTGTGTGGTAATTTGCGGAACAGTTCCCTAGGTGGAGAGAACGATGCAAAAGGAGCGGGCAAACGTGTGGCAAGAAGCTTCTTTTTACAGTGACGGCGTGCTCCAAGCTGCTAAAGGACTTTTAATGTTGCCTTGTCTTATATTTAACTTTCATAATTCATTACGCTTTTGTTTCCGTAAAACGTGGTTAAAAATTCTTCGTGCAAGTTTGTTCCAAAAGCGTAATTAATTGCACCAGGTATAAACATTTCGAGAACTTTCGTTCGTTTCGGCAACGTGTAATCATAGCTTCACGAATATTGCACAATAATTCCACGCTAATAATGTGTTTTCAATTCGGTCAATATATTATTGATATTCGCGTAATCAATGAGAACACATAATTACAACCAATGATACAGAATTGGTTTTAATTCGAATTCGGGGCAAGTTCGATGGAACATTACTTCCGTGCATACAATTTACTTTAACGAGCAACGTAACACTTGTTGTGGTCCGAAAATGGAAGCAATTATTTAAAGTGCTTAAGTCTGCTCAATATGCCGCCATTTAGATGAATTAACGATATTAACTTTGTTTCGAGCACAATATATTCCGTTCAGTAATAGAGACCATAATCTTGTTATCATTTGTACCGATCAGTATTATCGTAGGTGTCGTACGGTGATTTATGCGAATAAAGTAAAATAAGATTGAATTAAAAATATTTTTAAATTTGTATGACAACTGTGGAGAAAGGTGCAATTACATACTCGTTCCACGAGCTCGTTCAAGACCACTTGATAGAAAATTACTTCTGTGTAAAAATTGATCGAACATTGTCCCAGAAAATCGAACTAATTATCATCAGTACTAAAACAATTCCATAACATTACTGTTATGGCGATAATCGTAGACTTTAATAACATTTCGTTTGTTAAATATACATAGTTCCTAACCACATCCTATAGCTATTGTTATGATACTATAAACCTTCGCCTGTGATGCTGCGCATGAATGGTAAAATTCTTTCAGCAACCATTAAGATTGCAAGGCTTTGAATACATCGATGATTCCAATACTACCTAGTCGAATGAGTTATTCACGACCTTCTACTCTATTTTAGGTCCAAGTAACGCGTACTCGAAATGACTCACAGTTTCGTAATTTTAATTCATTCGAAGATTTCCAGGGAACCGGATAACGTCATTAACCATACCCCACCTTTGTACATGCCATCGAAACATGTGGCCAATGGAACGGTTTCTAAAGAAACGCTGCATAACACATGATCCATTTTTACTTTTAACGTTCCGGAATAATAGGACAGCATCTATTCATCAGAGATGCGATCATCCAAAGGCCTATGTCTCAGTCAATGCATTTTAAAACGTTGACTGTGCACGATGAACAACAGAAGTGCATAAACGGACATTCGTGTGTTACATAAAAATTAGTCGATAATTGAAGCAGTAATATTCTAAGTTGGGGACAGATGATTTCAAGCATTAACTTACTTTTCTTAGCCACTATATGAATTTATCACAACAAAACCGTAATCTAGAAGTCATCATAAACCTCTTGCGCTATAACAACAAGTCAGACTCGTGAAAAACATTATTTTTTATTTCCTCAAAGTCAAACTTAAATTTAATTCTACTGTTAATGTAGTTTAAGAACGAAAATAAATGGAGACGTACAAGAAACAGAAATGGTCAAATATCGTAATGGAAAGAAGACATTAATTTAAGAAATATTTTAAATAGAATCTTCAATATCCGTGTTCACATATCAGAGGACAACCTCACGTTTGTTAAACGCTGAGATAATGTTTTATTATATTGTTATCTGTTAACAACATCACATTTAAGATACGAATCTTCGCTATCGTGTTTCTTCAATTAATAATGTAACAAGTAGTTAAAAGATAATGGCTCGCTAACACCTAAATATCCACCGTATTTAATTAATAATTCGCTTGTTGCAGCGGGCACAAATCTCGTGGGAAAATTTACACAAAGCGTCCGTAAGATAGTTCAGGATGTGAAGGACGAAGGAACTTCAAGTAAGCTTTCGTTACACTAAAAATAAATTATCCTTTACGTTTTACAATTTTTTGTGGGAAGCTTGCAGCTTATCTAAATAAATTTTAGTTGGAAAAAAATTATTTATACTATTTTACATTTGTTCTTCTCTGTTATGGTATATAAGGGTATTTGTAACAATAACAATGATACTTGACTGGTAAATAATTCTAGAGTGTTTATATACTTTTATACAGGTTGGAATTAAATATAATGACACTTGGTACACTTAACTATTTAATACCAATCAAGCATCTATAATTCGTTTGCAATTGTTGCAACTCTAATAACTACTGCCATTATTGTTTCATCCAGGTGGCCAAACTAAAGAAGAGGTAATTGAGACGAACAAAAGGTTAAGAATCGTTAGGATACGCTTGGAGGGTAGCTACGAGATCGCGAAACGTGCCCTCGTTGAACTTATGTGCAAATACACAGACAGCAAACAAGTTCGCAATGTGTTTCAACGCTACAACCTTCTGAAAGTTATGATCAAGGTACTTAATTGCACAATTAAAACGTTTTAGCTATAGTTCCCTCAATAATTATCCACATATTAGCACATACTTATTACGAGACTCGTCCATTAACAAAAATTAATACATTCCTTAAAAATTTCGTATTTTTAGATAAAAAAAAGTCGAATATTGCAAACATTAATTGGTTAATTAATGATTTATGTCTTGACAGATGGTCAAAACTTTTTAATTGATCTTAATACTTAATTATATTTAAAATTCTAATTTCTTTCTATGAATTTTGAGGAATGTTGCATAAATAATCTTTCCATGCTCATTTACTCTTTTAAAACATCGGTTCTTCATCATTTTCAAACATTCTTTTTAAAAGAAAATTCTTGAACGACTTGGTTATTAACTCCTTTTCTTTAAAAGAAGTCACACTGCAATCTCTGGTGCAAATGGTTCGGAGAAACTTGTTTGAATATACTTCAATCATATTATACGATAACTATAATGTATAATGCTAACAACAATAACTTGACGATTTTGAGTATATAACCATGATCTATTTTAATCCTTATGCAAAATATATGCTATAGACTCCGAGCCAGCGCAATTTCGTTGTTTAAATATTAAAATAATGCACAGAGGTGCGCTTTTAGTGAATTATTAATCGAGGCACGTATAATTAACTGTCATTTTTCGGAATAGCGGTGATCGCCAACAGTATCGCGCATGCGAGTTAAAACCCTATTTTGGAGACGCCATGGTGGAGATTAGGCCCAAGGGGCTTGCGTGCCTAACGAACCCATTAATTGTTGCGACACGTCTAGAGGTTCATGATACGTCAATCATTATCGAGTATCGGGTCCGCAATGCTAGAGGCGTATATGCTTGCCAAAACCCCTAAACTAATGAAACAATTTCTACGATTTATCATGTTCTTTATAGTTCTTGAAACTTTATAGCATACCTTTTTAAAACAAATACTAAGTAACAATTTCAAGCGGTTTTTTAAGATTTATTTGTTTAAGGTTTTCCCTCCGAAACGTTCTCAAACAGGAAAGTTCTACAAAAGCATCACTCCTAAATAGTCTTTACAAGCATAATCTAAGAAAAACTCATAAATTAAATCCTTTTCGTCTTCCGTCTGAACAGCCGCTCTACTTTGATGCAACAACAAGCAAAAACAAGTATGCAGCGAGCACGATACTTTGACTTTTTCAGGACGTTATTAAGTTAGAGACCCAATACTGGACGCTAGTCGACATACCGAAGCAACAGAAACAGGAAACAGTGCCCGCGTATGTCCTCCGCGCGTGCTCCATCATGGAGAAGACTCACAAAAGCGGGGAGGGTGTGAAAACCACTGCTCGCTTGGCAGAGGAAACGGAGAACAAACAGCGCATCGAGAGACTCGAAAGTGAGCAGAAATTATAGCAACGGAGATGGTTTCAGTTGTTAAAATATTCAAATGATCAGAAAATTTTCATATTTTAATCTTGATGGTATTTGCAAACGGGTCAAACTAAACGGAATCTTTTTATTCGAAATCTTCTCTCCGTGTTTGATAAGAGCATTCGTACCAATCATTCTAAGGTCAGGTCTCAGTTTAAGGTCAGGCGAGAAACAATATTTATCATGAATGCATAGAAATCCAAGATAGAGTCAAATGAAGATAACAAATAACTGTTTTCTTCAGTCAATCGAAGTTTGGTAGTCGAAGCAAAATCTTCGTCGAATAATTTCAATAAACGCTTATCGAAATGATGTTCCACGTTGGTGTAAGGATTAATGCATGCACATTTCTGTGGACATGAAACAGGTATGATGACGGTACAGATTGAGGCGGAGAACACGCAGCTGACTAACGACCTCTACAGACTGTTGAAGAGATACACGGGCCTCAGAAATCTGATTCGAGATCTAAAGGTACTTACGTTATTTATCCTTTCATTCGCAACAGTCCTCAAGACCCGATAAACCGATAAACAAGCTAAGAAGACTGCTTTCCTCTAAGAGGAATCTGGCGGGACACTTCAGCATGCTTCTCGCATTTTTATCGGTACACGTTTATTCAAAAATTTCACTCTTGCTTCCACATTTTTCGATATTGCGGCTGATTTCGCACAAAAATTATTCAATCCGAAAGAATAGTGTTTACTTCATCGATCGGGAACCGTCAAACGCTTTATCGGTTCTTTTTGATTTGTAACAATGGGAACGATATTCAGAACTGATACTTGTATGTTAGAAACCGCAAAAACAAAATTCGGAAAAGATTTCCATAACATAACAATTAAATACTTTTGATTCTATTGTTCCATAACGCGAAAGTGTGAAATATTGATCAAAATTTAAATTGAACTGTTGTGTTCGCTATTGTGTAGGAAAAAGTGCAAAGTATTGATAAAAATGATAAAGTGAAGAGCATTTCAGCAGTGAAAGAAAAAAGCCACTTTTAATTGTGAACTTCAAAGTCGGTGCTTGTGGGCACTCAAATCATTGCATTTAACATAAAATATTTTATATATATATGTATATATGTGCATTTCACTTTCGAAGAAGATAATTCTGTTACCTGAAGCTAGAAACATTTTTATGCATTATTTTGCTGATGAAGAGGTGTAAATTACATTATTCAACGAAATCGTTTATATTTTCCCTATATTGCGTCAATCATTGCGTGTCATATGGCTATTGTTAATTAAATTAATTAATTAGAAAACTCTAATTTGCATGCAAATTATATAATGGATATTATAGCATAATATTTCAGGTCACGTACTTTCAGTTTGTTTTAAAAATTTGTGTATGCAACTTGTTGGCAAATACTAAGACCAATGCTTATATCTTATTTATTTTTGAAGTATAATAATATGTACCGAGACTATAAAGTCTAAAAACTATAACGTAAATGAAATTACAGCAAACAATTATTATGGTGTATATACAGCATCCTTTGATGGATAGCCGTTTCAGCATAGAGCAAAACGCGAACTCGTCGCCCAAATAATTGGCATATCTCCGTAATTAATGCAAGTTTACGTTTGTCCCACAGGAAGAGTATAACAGTTCAAAAGTGTATCCAATCTTCCCACGTTACCCCATACTGAAGGACATGATAAAGGACATCATGCACAACTCAAACTACATGGAGGTGTGCCACGAGGTGGACCAAGCATAGCAACCGGACCCCCTGCACCGTTCGCCACGCATGACCATGTAAAATTTTGCCTCGGCAAAATATGATCAGTGTGACCGTCGGTGAAGGGGGTGAACCAGACAATAGGAGCCCGAACGCCTCTCCTCAAGGATATCCAAATACATAGGCTGATTAGCACTTTGACTGCCATGTCGTCCAGCTGCGGATCACGCAGAGTTTAGTCCAGACCTAAGCATTAATCTTCGCGACAAGATAATAAAGAGATTAAAACTTGGCTAACGCTCGGGAGACTCGAGTACCTAATTTCTTCTTGTTAACCCTCGTATGCCCAACGAACTGAAATCTTTGCGAGGTCCTTGAGACAAACGATCTTCTACATTGTATCTAAGGCTTTGTATAAGATTAAATTCAAGTTAACCCCTCGATCAAGTTTATCTACTTTAACTCGAACATCATTTTTGAAAGGACGCAAGAAGATTGCTGATGATTATTATGTTTAAATAGTGCCAATCTTCTGACATTTTCTAGATTATTTGAAACGTTGCGTAGGTTCAACTTACTATGAAGTGATTCAAAATGTTAATATACTAGTTCACATGTTTTTGATGTATTTATTTATTTACTCGATGAAAGGTATTACAAAAATTGTAGCGGTATAGTCTTTGGGCATTCAAGGGTTAATCATTGCGATAACGTTACGTATTCGACAACCGGATGGCAGTCAAACGTTAAATCGACTCGGTCCTAATTTCTACGAAGCGATTCATTTGAAATTCACGTACTACGTTTGTACTGCAGATTTTATGCAATTATAGTGATCCGTTTAAAATTTTTAAATCGAAAGGACATTTACGTTTCACAGACATTCTGATAAGTTAGTCCATGAAAATCTATATTTGCATAAAGATCCACAGTCCGGTTATACTTTAACTTGAGTGTGTGTGCGTGCGCGCGTTTGTGTGTGTGTGTGTGAGAGAGAGAGAGAACGCATAATTATAATGTACCCAGAACATTTATAATTAAGAAACAGTAATTCTAATTGTTTATAACTAAGGAAGGGTTTTCTAAAACTCCCTCTTGTGTTGGAGCGAAGCCAATAATGTTTAGAACTGATAGTTAGTCATTTGGTAATTCTGTTATTTGGTGATTCGATATGCTTGGAATAATCCTGTAATAGCAACTGATAACGTATAAAAGCTTCGATTAATTTTGTCTCTTCAGTTGCGCACCCTACAAGAAGTTTGCTATCTCCACGTCTGTACTCTATTTCAACGTCTTTATAACGTTCGAACTACGTTCGTAGTTGGAAAATGAGTTTACCCTTAGCATATGAAGAAAAAGCACTACCCGATATTTCTCTACGCGTCTTGTTATCGGCTCCGTTAAATAAAAATAGTTTTAAGAACTTTACAAAAATGATTTTAGTCTTTTGAAAACTTTTGGCTTTCGACGTGTGAAAGAAGAAGAATCATTTGCATAATTTGAAAGAATAATCATTTGCTAATTTGAGTAGCGTCAACCCTTAAGTGCAGAATTTAGTTGCGGGATACAGAACTGGAATACCAAGTAACAGAAGTCAGCGCCAACATAAAGGAGACCCAACAGAACACCTTAGTTTCTGGTCTCGATCAGAATAGCCGCTTGCACGTTAAAACACAAAACACAAAACTGTATCGGCGTGAATCGCGCCGTATCCTTAAGGCAGCTAACGTTGTTCTTAAAAGGAAGGCAACACCCGAGTATATTAGAGTCGTAATTCTAACGTGTGCATTCGTGTAAAAATATGTATGTACATGTATTAAGATGAAGCTGTATTGCGAGAACATACGTCTGTACCTTTCGTTCAAAGATGGACCCCGTCGTAACAGATATGGTGGCTCGAGTAATTGAACACCTAAACTTTTTCTGCTATAGTTGATATTTCGATGAGCTGTATACAATCGTATCTTATTTCACAAGTTTCTCAAAAAATAAATACACCTATCGTTTATTATACGCATTTATGGCAGATAGCTGTAGGTGAAATACGAAATATTAAGAAGATTAGGAGCATTTATTACAAGGTCAACTGTACTAGTGTGGAAGAAGCTGTCCACTACAAATGAACGTAAATTGAATGTACTTAATCTACAACGTTGCAATCTTCATCTACATTAGTATAATGTTCGTAACAGATGATCTTTTAATGCGAAATGCGAAATGTAAAGGTACCAGAAGCCATGTTGTCTTGTTACGACGGAGCACATTTTTCACATGGTTAGATAAAACGATATTCTTTTCCCAGTACTTGTCGACATTAGTATTGTCAGTTAGTGAAGTATTACTCGTGTCTCGCAAATTGCGTCTTTTATACGACCGAACAGACTTTGCTTCAATTACGCTGCAGACTACTTGACACGGTATCGTTATGCGGTTTATTATTAATGTATACACAAGTAACCCAAAAATATGAGACCATTTAGAAGTTATATATTACTCTGACGAGTACGAATGAAAAACTGTTTAACCATTTTAAACGTTCAAAGTTCGTTTCCGAGATTTTCACGGTTGGAAATATCTCAGGAGTAAACTGCTAAAAGATGTTTCAATTTGTTGTTACATCAAAAGTGTTCGTGCTCTGAATGGCCCTACAATTTTGGGACACTTTGTATGTATCTACGTCTATGTGTACGTGTGCGTATTACTTCTATAACATAATGCACGTCAGTGTTATTGGGCGTAAGTTTTCTAATGAAGAAAGTTTACTTTCAGTAACCCTGTTATACAATTGTACCACTATAATAACAGTACAGGTTCAACTCTTCAAAACGAATATTATATTTTCCGTATGTTTCATAATTTGTTAAACCTTTTTATACAGCAGAAGTGATGATGATATCACTGAACTCGAATTTCATTTGAATGTACAAAATCTTAGCATGTACACAAATGTACACTATCGCAACTATTTTCACGTTTTCCTAACACGACACATATTATAATTAAGTCACTAGAATACGAAACAAATTTGGTGTGCAGGGAGCAGTTTGTTGAAAAGACCTGTGAAGCTTCCAATCTTATTCAATCACGTTAAGGATTGACAATAGCAATATCTTTTTTTCTTTTTAAATAGTATTTTATGTCGCATCAACTACACTTGCGGTTATTAGCGACGACTTTTAGTTGGGGATATTAGAGTTTACTGTATAGGCTTGAATTTTTCAGGAATGAGATAACTTGTTCTATTTGTTAGCTGTTATTAAGGTTATCGTGGAGGTTTAGTTTCATTTTGTATTTAGCGCGGTGTTCTGTGTACTTAGAACAATTTAGAAGAATGTGTTTTATCGCTATTTGAGAGTTGCAAATATCGCATAGTGGAGGACTAGTTTTGGAAATTAAAAAGGAGTGAGTTAATTTGGAATGACCTATTCTAATCCTATTTATCGCTACTTGTTGTTGTCGGTTGAGGTTCGCTGTGATGGAAAGTTCCTCGAGGAATCCCTCGTGGACTTCTAGAGCGTGCGGCTTTGCAAAGTGCATCCATTCGTTGTTCCAGTGGGATAGGAGACATTTTTTGAATACTTTTTGAAGATCGGCTGGGATGGTTTTGTGTGCGATTCTTGGTGGTGACAAGGTAGTCGCTTCTTTTGCTGCCGTGTCCGCTTGGTTATTTCCAAAAATACCGACGTGAGATGGTATCCAGGCAAGGATAATTTTTTTCGGTTGCTTCGTGGTCTGTTTCTAAAATATCTAATGTTAGGTAATCCGTTCTTGTTTTATCAGTGACCGATAAAATTGCGTTTTTACTATCAGAGAGGATGATGTAGTGTTGGTTGGAACCGTTGGCGGCGATCTTAAAGGCTTGCTGGATTGCGATTATTTCGGCAGTTAAGATTGATGTATTCTGAGGTAATTTTTCTTTATTGATGATGCCTTCACTAACGGTTGCGTTGCCTGAACCCGCTTTAGAGACTGAACCATCAGTAAAAATTTGGGTGTATTGTGGGAATTTATTTAGAAATTCTATGGTGAGTGTTTTAAAGTGTTGTGGGTTTGTTTCCTTTTTGTTGTGGATTTCGAGGTCGATGTTCGTTGAGATGGGTTGTAATATCCAAGGGGGAAAATTAGCGAATCGGTTCTGAAAGACTTCGTTTGGCCGTAGGTTTACATTGAGTTCCGACTCAATGCTCTTGAATCTTTCGCTAAATGGTACTTGTCTAGGAGTATATGATACAATCGTAATCCATTTTAGATCTTATTATGGCTCGGTAGGTATTGATAAGGACATCTTGATCAGCTTCCCACTTATTTGCAGCTAGTGTTTTCAGGATGTTGAGTCTGCTGTTGCATTCATTTGTCAGGTATAAGACGTGTGGTTTCCAGGTCAATTTACTATCAAAGTATATACCTAGCAATTTTACTGAGTTGACTTCTTTCAGTAGGTAGTTGTTTAGATATAATTTGGTGGGGGTGTGTAGGTGGGTTCTATTGAAAGTTATGACTTCTGTTTTTGCTGTGGAAAATTTAAATCCGGTGGTGTTGGTCCATTTTTGTAGTTCATTTAGTATTTTCTGTAGTATGCGTGTAATGGTCTTGGGGTTTTTTCCACTGCAGATGATTGTGAGATCATCGGCATAGAGAAAGGCTTTAGCAGGTAAGATGATTGGTTTCATTATGTCGTTTCTGGTGAGCAGAAATAAGGTAACACTCAATACTGAGCCCCGTGGTACTCCATTTTGTATTATGCACGTTCTTGATGTCATATTATTGATTCTAACTTTAATATGTCTTGTTTTGAGGAAGTTGCCAACAAATGTATTTATATTGCCGTAATGTTGAGTTTATTTAGAGTTGAAATAATGCGTGACCTCCATACCATATCGTAAGTTTTTCGATATCCATGCATATTTCTATTGAGAATTGTTTTTTTGATAAAACGTTGATAATGTATGCTCCGAGGTTGAGAAGTTGGTCATAAGTGGAGTGTAATTTCCTGAAACCGCTCTGAGTGGCTGAGAGTATGCTATGCTGTTCTAAGACCCACTTTAATCTGTTGTTGATGATCTTTTCCATAATCTTACACGTGGTGTTTGTCAGAGAGATGGGTCTGTAGCTGGAGGGGATGGAAGGATCTTTGTTTGGTTTCAGGATGGGTACGACAACGGCTTCGTTCCACTGCTCTGGGAACACTCCGTATTTCCAGATGATATTGAACAATTTCTTTAGGTATATTTTACCGGATTGTGGGAGGTTGGTAAGAAGTGCATTTGGGATTGCGTCCGGACCAGGGGACGAGTTTCTGCATTTTTTAAGTACTTCTTCCATCTCTTCAAGTTGTAAGGGGTTGTTTATCTGTAAGTACTTACATGGGTTCTCAGTTTTTGTGCGGTTATTAGTGGGTAAGTTTGCTTGCTTGGTTATGTATTCGGTGAAGTTTTTATCATAATTATTGTCGCTTGAGTTTATTTGAAAGTTGGATGCTAATATGTTAGCTATTTCTTCTTGATCGGTGGTAAGTGAGTTGTTTGGTCGACATAGAGAAGCAATGATGGAGTTACGAGGTTTGCCTTTAATCGTTTTGATTTTGTTCCATATTTGTTTTATAGGTGTGATTTTGTTAAGAGATCCGACGTAATTTATCCACGATTGGCGTTTGCTAGTTTTAATAGTTCTTCTGGATATGGCTCTGTATTTCTTGAATATTATGAGGTTTTCCAAGGTGCGATTTTTCTTGAATTTGTTGAAGGCATGTTTGGTTTTCCTGATTGCCTCTTCACATTCATCATTCCACCATGGGACAGGCGTATGACGAGGTGATGCATTTGGTTTGGTTTTGGATATTGTGAGATCAGCTGCATTGCGTACTGCATCGAGGAAATTGTTTAATTATTCATTGATTTGATCGATATTGTTGTTAGATGGTTCTTCAAGTGAGAGGATTAGATTGTTTAGTTTGATTTTGTATTCACTCCAGTCAAGTATTTCAGTTCTCCACCTCGGTCTTTTGATTGGTATCGTTCTGTGTGCGTTGGAATTGCATGTAATACGGATAGGGAAGTGGTCGCTATCATATAGTTCATCGGATACATCCCATTCTGTGATAGGTGCTACATTTGCAGAACAGAAGGATAAATCTATGGAGGAGACGGTGCCGTAAGATGGGGAAAAATGTGTCGGTCTATAGTCGTTTAGTAATATTAGGTTATGGTTGTCTATTATTTTTTCGATGATTTTTCCTCTTGTATCAATTTTGTTGCCCCACCGTATGTTATGACTGTTGAAGTCTCCGAGGATGATAAAGGGTTTGGGAATCTTGGAAATAAGATCTAGAAGTTCACTTTCAATGAGTTGTTGACTGTTCGGAAGATAGATATTACATATGTATAGTGGAGATGGCAGAAGGGTTTTGACTATTATTGTTTCAAGGTTAGAGTTTTTTCAATATTGCGATTTTTGAAGTATCGAGTAAATCCTCTTATATCTGCTACCTGTTCGTGTTTGAAATTAGTTTCCTGAAGGCAAATAATATCTGGTTTCCAGTGGTTTTTTAGAAGCTGTAAGTGGGCTAGACGTTGATAGAAACCATTCAAATTCCATTGTAAGATTTGTGTTGTCATAATAGTGTTTTCGTGGAGTTAGTAAGTGTCGCTGTCTGTTTCAGATATCCAGTTGAGAGTTTGGTTAGATGGAGTATTATACTGGTTCTTGTTCAGTTTCTTAGCCAGTCGTTGCAGTCGATTTTTAATACTTCTGTCTTTGAGTAGGGGATAAATATTTTTAATCATTTTAATTAGGACCATTATGTTGAGTGTATATTCTTTCGCTATTGTCATTGGATCGTTTTCTCCGAAGGTGTTTTCTAGGAGATTTTGAAATTGATCGTAGTTTAGAATGAACTTGTTGTCATTTTTTTCGAAGGCTGGCTTCGCAGGTTGTAGCATATCCCCAATTTTTTCTATGGTACTAGATAATGATAGGCTACGCTTGGGTTTTTTGGGGGGTTTTATAATAGGGGAGTTTTCCAGTTTTTTCGACGGTTCCACGTTGGGATCTTGATGTAACTGTTTTGAATCATTAGGTCTTTTAGTGGTAGAGTTTTCGGTAGATGTGGATAGGGGTCTTTTGGAGCCAGTAGTTTCCAGAATTCGATTTGTGGATGTCAGTACGTCTATTAATGTTACTGGGGAGTTTGTTTCGTTGTTTTTTTCGTTTTTGTCTGGATTGGGGTGTGAAGCGTTAGGGATTGGCATTGTTGTGAACGTAGGGTTTTCGGTGGCAGACTTTGGTTGCTCCTGGAACAAGTTACATTGTTTTGCAACGTGATTGATTAAAAATGATTCCGGTATTTTTGCAATATCGTTTGGATTAATATATAATTGTCTCCAAAAGCTTAGGACATGGGTGAAACTAGGGTCTTGAATGGCTGCTCTTAGAAAGGTGATCTTAGAGCAAAGTTTAATATTCATGTCCTTAAAGAATTTTTCAATGTGCTCATTAGGAATACTGGGTGACACATCTGAGAGGATGATTCTTTGGGCCGGGGAGACTAGCGGCCTAACGACGGCACTTGAGTCATTGATCGTAATTGATGAATATTTAGACAGGAGACGGTGAACTGTTTGTTTACTGCCTAAGTAAATACACACCCGACCATTTGAAATTCTGGAAATAACTCTTATGGCACTGTTACCAGTCAAAGTTCCGATAGCTCGGGCATAGTCCGTTATGGTGGCTCCGTCAATGCTGTCTACAATGATAGCTGCTTCTTTACTTGGGTACGTGTTGGACATTGTTATGGATGCATAGGATGGTGTAGGATTTGGCATGGTAGGATTATTTTCGGTTTCTTTGTTGTCAGCGTCGAGACTCCTGTACTCAGAGGTCTCTTGCGTTTTATAACCTCTAATCATTTTATCGTATGAGGATTCATATTCTGTGCGAACACTGTATGTATGTATGTAAGTATGTAGGTATGTATGTAAGTATGTAAGTATGTATGTATGTAAGTATGTATGTATGTATGTATGTATGTATGTATGTATGTATGTATGTATGTATGATGTATGTATGCATGCATGCATGCATGTATGTATGTATGTATGTATGTGTGGATGTATGTATGTATGCGTGGATGTATGTACGCCTCGGAGCACTTCTTTTGTTATTTCACGCACATAGTTTCACAGATTTGCTTATTTACTGGTACTCGCAATCGTTGACAGAAACACGTCCGAACTGAATGACAGCTCGGAAACAACTCCAGCAATATTTTATTGGTCTGCTTTACTGAAAGAAGATCGAGAAACTTGTGTTCAATGAAAGAGAAACGTGTTCATTGAAATCTGTTTCTCCTTTCTGAGAACAGCACCAGCTAAACAAAAATATAGCGTATTCTTAGGTTTTAAGCGTTTTCTTCATAATATTATTACAGTATAGATGTGTATATCCTGGCGAAAGTACGCTGGTGCTGTTTCTAATCCTTAACGTGAATGAATAGTATGAGGCAGCAGTATAGAGTACTAAAGTAGATGAGGAAAGATGTACTTAAAATAATGTAAGTGTTAGTCGGAAGTAACAGACATATCGTCATTATCATGTTTGCATACGTACAGCGTGTGTAAAGACACAAACGTATACATTTAGTGACACATATCTATGTGTACGTACGTACTTGCTTGTAATACGATTATGCAATTATATGTGCAATTCATTGCACGTCAATTTCGTGAGCAAGTTTTGAACCTAAGAACATAGAAATTATTCTGCGATTAAATGTTGCTTATAAAACCAATATTAGGTTTTAACAAGGAAATAGTTTACTTCATCGACAAAGTATAAACAACATTAAGATCCACATGTCTATCAATAATTTTTAAATTAAATTTGCATTTTTCGTATGTAATGTACGTACGTATACAAACAAATCATACTACATTGTCTCTTCTAAAATAGAAAAATACGTCGCTTATACCCATGAGCCATATCGATTTGTTTCGATTTATATTGATCATATCTTACAAAACTAATACTATTGAATAGTATATTACATTCCTTTATTTTCTATACAATAGATTTCACGTAAAAGTTAACTCTCTAAAAAATTAAGAAATTGCGAACGAGAAGATTATTTGATTTTTATATTTTTTATGCAAACAGAGGTATCTCAATTTATTTCATTTCTATGTTGAATTTTTCAATTCAATTCGATCTGTCCTCAAACAAGGAGTATCGTTATTTTGCAAAATTACGGAAAATGTTGAAACGATTCTAACAATATCATA
Source organism: Augochlora pura (assembly GCF_028453695.1). NCBI lineage: Eukaryota > Metazoa > Arthropoda > Insecta > Hymenoptera > Halictidae > Augochlora > Augochlora pura. Next base: position 7,104,378 of record NC_135772.1, read on the forward strand.
TTTACGTTGCAACAAGAATGTCCGCTAAATACAATATATTATTGTGGATTTTACACGGGATGAATAACCAATGTTCGAGTGATTTCGGAAATCGAATATTTTCTCGCGAGAATATTTATTTTGTTACACGCTATTGTGATATCGGCTTTCATTTCGAACAAGACACAACAGCCTTTAAGAGTCTATTCCGCGTTTTACCATTAAGGACATAATCATAAATATAAATGAAGGGAATGTAAATAATAAATGAAGAAAATAATACGCGTAAATAATACATAAGACAAAATGGCTAACAGCTCGAAATCAAAATTCAATATGTAGCGCATGACACACATTGAAGACTTACAGGAGGGTTCACTGTCAATCTCTGGTCCCCTTTCAATGTGTGACAAGGCATAGTACTCCACATCACACATGTACACAAATCCTATGTATGTAATGTCATTGTTAGACTACAATCTAGTCAGCAAATTAACCCTACGGTCCCGGTGCCTGGATTCTTTTGAATTCAACACTTCATAAATCTCTAACAGTCTCTAGAAATATTTCAAATACTTCTCAAAACAGAAATATATTTAAGATTTGTCCCGTTTCACCGTTTTAACTTAAGTCTACATTAGAAGTATGATGAAAATGAACTATGGAATACTTTTCCACGCGAAATCAAACAATTTAATAGATGGATTTAAAACCGTTCGAGTTTTTCTTTAAGAATTGTTGAGAAATGAGATATGCGCTATAAGTTAGAGATGATTATAGCATATAAGAGAAATCTAAGTTCAGAGGTACGTTTTCAAAATCTAATAAACAAGGGAAATGCAAATAACTACAACCAAACCCAGGCACCGTCATCCATGTGATCAGGGGTTGAATAGCGACGCTATAATACAATTTCGTAGACATGCCGATAAATACCCAAACAAATGCTGGGTACAGGCATACATAGAAACCGGAAGTAAAGAAAATTTTGTCGTAGGACATATACGATACCTAAAATCGAGAAAGTATAACTCATACCCTAATGATATACAAAATCGTCATTTTGACATATTTGAAAATTAACGTTTTACGAAAAAAGAAATATTTTTTTACACGTATTCTTAGTTGCAAAGTAATATATTCATAGTCTGTATTTCAAAGCAAGAGTATTCGCTACAAGGCTCAGGCTAATTTACGGTGTCGCTGTAATATCACTACAGACTATTACATTATTAACAATATCTTTATCGGAATTTTAGAATCGTTGTTTTGAAGCGAAATTTATAAAATGAACTTCGCATCAAGTATCACTTTCGGATTGAAACGAAAATGTTTTCAGAAAGCTTGGTTCTTTCTGATTGAAATAAGAAACGATTGAACACCGAATGAGTAATAAATTTGCAGAGAAAAATACTATGCTAACTTCGTATCAGTAAAGTGATCGAAGAGCAAAAAACGATGGTCTCTTCTTTCGAAATGCAGATTATAGTAACAGAAAACAAATTAATCTTTACACAATCACTATTTCTGGTGGGCTGAGTACATATAAAATTCGTGAAAATTGTATATTTTACAGATTTCTTTCCCAAGACTCAGAGAATTTGAAAATTTTGCACCTTGGATCACGTTTTGCTCCCAAGATCAAAATTTGTCAGTAAGAAGAATTCGTGACGTGTCGATGTTCATTGGAATTAATCATACAAAATGAAGTAAACAAATCGTCAAAAAACTTTTTGTCTGCATCCAGCAAGTCTACACTGAAACAATTGCTTATACTGACTGTTTAGAATAGTGCTTTCGACGTGGATCTTGTCTAGATGTTAGTTTGTGACGTATCACATTTGAAACAAGCACGACACAATGAACGACACTACAACTTAAACAAAGTGCACTTTATGATCTATCAACACTTTTTGATTTTGTTATTGGGTATAAAAAGATATTTTATGCTGTAATTTTATTGCGAATAAACATGAATGTACCAATAAATAATCCGCTATTTTCATAAGGTAATACCAATGAAATATCTCTGAATTTGATGGAAATAATTATTGCGTATAACAAAAATAATGGATTATCTATGCATACATTCGATATATTAAAAAATTCAGAAATAATCAAATTTTCGTGAGCGAATCAAAAACAACGCTAATCAACATCTAAAGATCAAAATTGAGCGAAATACAGAATCAAATTTCTGTCCAAAAAAAATATTAATTTCTTGATATCGATTTACATATATTTTTATCATTAATGGATCGCGGATATGTCTGCAAAAAAATGACTGAAAACTATTAACTTTTCCTTTTACATATTTGACAACACTATCAATAGTTCCGTAAATATAAACACGAAAGCAAGATCTTATGTTTTTAGTTTTGAAAGATTCTGTACACAGGATTTGAACACGCATCTGAAATGGCAAAATTGTACAAATGCAGAATTTTCCGCGGTCCGATTATTAACAAGACCAAAATCAACTCAAAAATTGCTAAAATTTATACAAATTACGATTAAGTTTTTTTTCCTATAAGTCGACTGATCAAGCTCTATTTACACTAAACTGAGTTCGCACAATTCGTTACAGACTGGTAGAAACATATCACGGAAGGGATTCCAATTCGAAGATCTATAACTATATGAAGTGCTGAGCGATGTGAAATTAGAGTAACATCATGTAACACCAATTAGAAAATTCATTTTATATAGAAATATATATGTCTAAGAATGATAAACCCTTCTCAGTTTTGTCCAATCGAGAACGATTTGTGCGTGAACTCGGTGCACAAGAAAGATATTTACAATCACAGTTGATATTTTTTAATACAAACAGTACATACTTAGACCAATTATCGTATTATCGTAAGGCAAAACTAAGGTATATAATGTAACAGAAACGTACACGTAGCGAATGAGTAAAGCTCTACTCACATGCAATGTCTTTGAATTGATGAATATAATATCATGCGTGCTCGCCTTTTCCACGAAACTAGGAGAGTGCCAAATAGATTTTAAGAGTTTTTACATTGTGTGCCCGGCGCGAGATTACTGCGTTCTACAGAGTGCATATATCTGTAAGTGTTTCCGTAAGATTTTTATATAGGGTATTGTACAGAATATTAGAAACTGTCTCGTTTCGTTGGAACGATCAACGTTTGTGTTTCAAGGTTCTATTGTACAAATATAATTCGAATTATGTTGATGCGTGAGAAGAGATTTCACTATAAAAAATAGTCTTGATTAACCAGTAAAATAAACTCGAATTTATAATGATCGTAAATAGCGTACAACTTGATTAAAGTTGAATAAAAGTTTCCGCAACACAGGAATTTTAGGTTGTCAGAAATATAAACTGATTAAATTGAAAGATACGCATGAAATCGGAACGATACGATTGCTTTAGTCAGAATAGGGACTAACTAACATCTAAGAACAACCGTAATTATAATAAACGTATACAGGTGTCAGATACGAGAGATCTATCTAATGTGTTTAAATGGTGTGTGTACATGCTAGGCGTAATAGTCGTGATAACTGTTGTATTCAAATGCGTAATATAAATGGTGCTTTGGTTTCTCAAGGAACATCGTTAGGATGGACCTTAGAAACAAGATATTACTCTGTGTGTAAGCATAAATTTGATAACTATAGAGAATATTTCGTAACAGACAGTACAACCTAGTATAAAGAGCCCCTGAACGAAACCTTGAATTGAAAATTTAGAAATTTTATTTCTTTCTGTAATTTCTTTGCATTGAAAAATTTATTTCACGTTGCAATCTAATGAACTAAGATTCATAATGCTGTGTTCATATTAAACCTCGTTTAAAATATATTACTGATCCTTACGTTTAATTTATATTCGTCGTCCGTTACAAATATGAGATTGGAATTTATGATTAATGGAGGAAGAAATTAAAATTTATTTAAAAATGAAATTAAAATCTGTTATACGATTTACTCGCTAATTTAGGATTCTTGCAATTAAAATAATTATGAAGATTATTTGAGAGGGAATAAAAAAAGGATATCTTTATTTATACGTTTGCAATTATATTTTTCGTACAGAAATATTTTTCTGTGGGTTATAGTGTTTATGCCCAAACACCGGGTAAACATGCACGCAGCGCGCGTTCTACGCGCGTGCTAAACTAGGTATAGCGACAGTCTGATAGCGTAAACGAATTTGTACGGACAAGTCGAAAAAAATGTCAATTCGCTCGCAGATGCGTTTTTATAAATATCGGCCGAATTATTGAACATTTGTACACTCACCGACGACGAGACCGTAAAACTTCTGTATCGTTCGTTGCACGGAGATCAATTAAGAAATCAAAGGACCATTAACCGCTGATTCTCTAAGTGTACAATAATAACATTACTCGGCCGCTATTCACATATTCACGGTTCCCGGTGTGAACCAGAATTTCGGATCTCGTCACTCCTCGATAAGGGCGCATTCATGATGCCGCTAAAGAAACAGTTGACCAATCTATGTGTCCAGAGCCACTGATCCGAACGCTTTGTGGCACGTGTCTAAATGATTTTCTTCTATAAGCCAGCTTTAGAACGTTAAGCTTTGGGCATGTATCCGATAAATTACATAGATGTAAATTTCTACGAGAAGAAGATATATATATATTTTGTCAGAAGCTTCTTAAGGAAGTTTCACGGTGTACCGGTGAACATTCTCCGTCACTTTCATTTCAATAAACCAACGACATGGTTTAACTCGTTGCACTTCCTCCTTTATCTAATACTAGTTGAAGCGCGCTAGATTCTTTACTGGTCCGATAGATAAATTACGATATCTTTGTGATATTTTCTGAATAATGTACGTTGAACTGTCTTGGACGCGTTTCACCGAGCGCTTCCAAAACTGGTCGAGTAAAAGGTTGCAAAAAAACCGAACGTAGATTTTTCTAATTTAGTAATGTTTTTCTTCGTATTGTTTGATTCCACGATATTTGAGTTAGATTTTTCAGTAGTCGAAGTATTGTCATAAACCAAGTATCATTTAGCTATATATCATTGACCCTGGACCGCGGAGTTTATGCAATCATAGCGAACGCTATGCAAAAGAAGTTCGATCGAAGTTTTTATTTTCTTTGCAAGGAAATTCTAGATATTTGTTTTACATTAAAATCCGTGTAAATTAATGTATAAGAAGCTGAAATTGCATAAATTCTCGCTGACTAACCGTAACCTTCAGTGCTGTCCGCGATTTGTGCTTCTCAAATGCCATTGTCGTTAGAGTATAGTGACAGTCCTGTAGATTTAGGATGAAGAGTATGAAGTTACACAAAATGCGCGTATAAAATGAGGTAAACGCAAAGCTTAACTCATTTACACTCGTAAATAATTTCAAACATTAAAATTATCACTGAATTTGTAAGAACATTACAAACCATAATCCTCCAATTTTATCCTACAATAAAACAAGCGAGGCTTCGATAATTTCTTTAAACAGCGGATCAAGTCGAACTAATTATCGACAACCGCATCTTAAATCTACCACAGTCGTAATTTTATTTATTTGCACAGACGGTGCTCGATATTATTGTAATAATTAAGTATGGTAATTTAGAAGATAAAAGCGAAATGGAAAAGACCCGAAACAAAACTTGGACAGCACTGACACATTGATACACGAAATTTGGATCATAGGTAACATTGAACGTGTAGTATTTGTAATGTGTGTGTATGTATGTGTGTGTGTGTGTGTGTGTGTGTGTGTGTGTGTTTTTGTAGTCACGTACGATAGTAAAAAAGTAAAGTAGCCCTCGACAAAGCGATAGGAAACAATATCCTGACTGTTTCGTAATCAGCCAATGTTTTCGATGTCTTAATAACCGCTTAACCAAGGAGGTAGAGTTTGAACAGGTAAACTGACGCATTACCATTTTTTTTTATTTTTTACATGACATAACCGTGAAAAGTTTTGCGTGGATACAACTTTTCTAAAGGGCAACTGAATTTTCTCTGAATCATATAATGTAGCATAATTAGTGATATCAAGGCCCCTAAGACCTTTAACGCCAATATTAACCCCCCATTAAAACTCAAATACTTTTATTTAAACTTCCTGTTATGTGCAAATTAAAATTGAAATGGTGTCATCGAACTGTACATTAATGGATCATTATTATGTTATATAATTATCATTATTTGTTCCGTTTGTAAGCGACGTCATGCAAGTTGCAAAGTACACAAAAAGTAGTAACAGTCAATAATTTCATTCCCATAACCAGAGAATTACACTCACTTTTTGTAGAATCGAGATAAAAGAATTATTAAGCGATTATTGTATTAGACAAATTGGGTGGCTTGTACATAGGGTGTGTTCAAATAGCCTCGCGAAACTCCGAAGCTACGAAAAGAGATGACCTACAGAAAAAAGAGGAAGACGTGGGCTGGTGAAGTTTTGAATTATACAGGGTGTCCCGGTAATCGTAGTACAATCGAGCAGAGGGGGATTCCACATCAAAAAAGAAGAAAACATTTTGGTATAAAATTTTTTCATCCGGTGCTTCGTTTTCGTGATAATCGACTTCACAGTTCGCTGCTGCATACATAAGTTTGCTCGATGAATTAATGACATCTGGACAGATTGTAAGTTGTCATCACTTTTTAATTTTTCGAATGCCTCAGTAATCTTGTGTTTCAAATGTGTAACATTTGAAATATCGTTCATGCTATAAATTTGTTCTTTGATATGACCCCATAAATAAAAATCTAGTGGTGTGAGGTCCGGAGATCTTGGTATATGATTGTAAACACTGTCCAGGACAAAGGACAAAGGACAAGCAGAGCAGTGAAATACACGACAAGCAAATTGTATTAAATAGTTTACAAGTTGAACGAACTTTGAAGTCGATTATCACGAAAACGGTGCACCGGATAAAAAAATTTTACACCAAAATATTTTCTTCTATTTGATGTAGAATCACCCCCTGCCCGGTTGTACTACGATTTCCGGGACACCCTGTATATCGAATGAAGCACATGTAATTTTCGAAAGAAGTAGTTTCGAAAAAATAAATGGAGTAAGGACAGCAATGTATGAAACGAGAAAGAGAATATGCGATTGGTGACAGAAAGTTGTAAGAGGCGAAAATAAAATATCTATTCGAAATGTAAAAAGATTTTATGAATTATGAAAAATATTTGCAAACAGGATAAAGAGATCAGGTATAAGTGAAAAGATAAGAAAAGTGAATATTAAATCATTAGCTTTTGAACACGCCTAATGTAAAGGACAAGGGGCGACTACAATCGCTGCTAGCCGAACAACTAATTTTTAGTTTTGTATCGATAGTTAAGAAAAGTAGATGTATGTTAGCAAACGGGACGAACGTGTGTTTGTAATTGCGTTCCTGAAACCAACTGGCCACCACGTATATGTACCAAGAGTAACGCGTCTGTGTATGAACCGGTGTTCAAATAGTAAACAATTAGCAACTATAGATCATGCTAGATTAGTGAAACCTAAACGTGTGTTAGATGTATAGTGTTGTGACATGTAGTATTTACACTTTCCTGTTTACCGTAATTCTGTGTCCGATGGTGGAGAATAGGAAGTACTTAGGCATGATATCAGGTGACTGTGTTCCCTCCCAACACCGATGCTTCAGGTGTCGAACGGACGTTCCATTGTTTGGCGACAGGTTTTTTGTCTTGTCAGTTAAGTCCGTAACGTGATGCGTATGCGAATCTTATTTTAAAGAGGTCGACAATGCTCGCTTATAAGGAGGGAACGCGGTAATTAGTTACAAAATGTAGATTTCACTGTCGATTTCAATGAAACTGTACTGTGCTACGATGTATGTTGATGTAGAACTTCAATTTTATCTAATACATCTGTGTTACCGCTACAAACACTTTCCATAACTATTGGTTGTTAAGCTTTGTTAATAAAATTGTTTGAAATTTAAAACAATTCCCGATTACGATTTTATTAAGAACGTCAATCGAAATTCCCCCTTCTAAAAGGAAACTTCTGACATTTTGAGCGTCATTTTCGACTTTTAGATTTATTTAATCGGTTTAATATTTATTTAATATTAAACCAATTTTATGTTACAATAATTCCATTATTTTTGTTTATTCATCAGTGCTTATTTGACTTCAAAATGTAAAATTGCATTCACAATTATCTTAAAAAATTCCATACATTCTTAGATATTGAAACCAATATCCAATATATTGATATGCATTTTAACTAACGACATACATATTCATTAAAGTCATTAAAATAAAAAAAAAATTAAGATCTAATTATAAAAAGAAAAATTGAATTTTAATACATGAATATATTTTATTTTGATTTTGCGTCGCTGAGGACTATAGATCCCCTTACCATACCGTGTCGTGCTCAGCATTACCGATAGTTCGCGAAAACTGGCTACGTTAGCACGAAGCAAATATCCTGTATATTTTATTTCTACTATGAGTGCTAAATATTATTTGGCGGTAGTAAATATATACGGCGTGAACATTTAAATGGTGATAATAGTATAGAAATTTATAAGCTTTACAATGCTAGGTGAATGGCAATCTATAACATTTTAAATTTAATATTTATTTTGATGTAACTTATATTTCGTAACAGAGATAGAGATAAAGATAGATACATTGTTACATTGCACACTATAGTATGATTTATCATAAACATACACAGGGTGTTTGTTTTAAAATTTTAGAACGAAAAAACTCGAAAATAACAGAAGTTTTCAAACATAAAAATTAGTCGATTTTAAGGAGAAACTACAACTACATATTTATAAAAGCGAATAGCAATTCTGCATATGGATGTAATAACATATACAATAAAAGAGTCAACCAAAACTGTATACACTAACGGAATCTACTCCTGCACATCTCCATTACGCAGCTTGATCCCTTAACGAGGGTCGACGAAGAAATTTTATTGGCTAAGCTAATTATTCCAGCCTAGCTGATTATTTCATTGCTGAAAGTTACGAGATTACTGAATATTAACACAAGATAATGAAAGAAAATTGCAAGTGAATAGTGTCTTCATATTTTGTTCTGAAAGGTAATTATTTACTCAAAATTCACTTTTTTGGATCTCTGCTCGTTGAATTAGCGTTGCAGCGAAAAAATCGCTTTGCAATAGCTTCATTCGACTTTTCAGGTGACCATGCTGCAGCTGCAATCATGAACAAAGTCCCAACAATCAGCTCTGATGGGCACATCGCGATTTGTATTATAATGTCGCAAAATTAACTATTGCAATTTGTCTTTGAATTAATTTCAAAATCAGTACTGCCAAAAAATCGAGTTGCAATAGTTTCATTCGTCTTTCACGTCCCATGCTGTAGCTGCAAGTCTGCCGTGTGCATTCGCTATTTTTCTTAGTGTTGCAAAACGAATTAACAATGGTTGTCTCAGTGTCACGAAAATTTACAACACGATGCATTTTGAGTTGGAGTTGCGAAATAAATAAATGCCACACTGCAAGTAGCCGTTCTAAGAATTGCTGCAACGTGTTCGACGATTCTCCTGTTAGCGTTGCGTAGTGTTATGCTGGGAAGGAGGAAAAGATGATAGGTCCCTCGAGAAAATATCCTTCTTCTTCTTTGATAACATGGAGTATATTGAGTAAGTCACAAACAGAATATACAAAAAATGTATTTCTCCAGTTTTACACGTCTGAACAAGATTAATGCGTATTCGGAAGTGTCTGCATTTTAGATTGCGGTTATTATTATACATTTTTAACGGATGGACTTGGTACTTGTTGTTGCATTGGTCATAGGCCACGTAAAGTCTATGACCAGTAGACTATGTTCCGTCCTGGGCCTAGGGCCCCAAGGTACATTCAGACCTGGAGGAAATCCCTGTCAAACGTTGCTAAAACATCCCCTACTACAGAGTTCCTTCCTATCCCTACTTTAGACATTTTTCCACTTTCACCAAATTTCTCCTGCAACCGAGCTTTCGTGGAAGCTAATACGACAACGAAACATAAGAATCGTTTTTGCAACAAGTGCAGCAAGTTTAGAATCGTTCTTGCACCAAGGTAGCAAGATCAAAGAATCGTCTTTACATCGAAGACAGCAAGTTTAGAATCATTTAACTATTATATATCGCGACGTCATTATATCGAGATTAGCTACAGCTGCAGCCAAGTCCTTTGTAGCTAAGATCACTTCTGTACAAAGTGTAAATAAACGGATTCTCCGGAGTTAGCCTTACAACCTTTCTTCGTTAACCGGTCGTAAATCTAAGTCGCCAACGAAGCGAACGATACGACACAACAGACTAAATTTTAAGATTTAGGCAAAACAGGGCTGATTCATCCTCTTTTGCTCGGAGCTTATCTTAGCTTCGTTACAATGTTCCATTGCTTACGAAATATTTAACTTTAAATTTTGTAGATCAATGTTACGCAACAAATTTTCCACGTTTCCTTTATCCTTTTGACTTTCTATTCCTCTCTACCTGGAAAATATAATTATTCGTTCTAACGCCATTTTGGGTCTCTCAAACAGTAACCTCCTCGTGGTGAGATCAAGAAAATCGGTATTATCCTTGGTTTAAAAAATGTTATAAATTGTAATGTGTTTCGAATCCAGGATGATACCGAGCTAATAGCTACGAATTACAAATTATTTCTTTATTGTAATGTAGTGAAGACGCTTGTAACAAATGTATTATGTACAAGATTTTCAAATAAAATGTAGGTGAGTCATAATAGACCAGGACTTGTTGCGGTGTTTTTAAGTTTTCATCTTGGAATATCATCGTCTCATCCGTCGATGGACGCATAATTTTAATAATTTAATTCAGAGCTGAGAACAAAACTTGGTTCGAATATTGTTGAAATTGGTATTTCTCCGATCGGAGGCCCCTCAGGAGTTCGCTTATGGGAGGGGCCCATGAATGAGTACGGGGGGTAGCGTCCCCGAGGTACCCGAATCGCTAACATTGTAAATACGTCAAGTATTCTTGCGTTAGCTACAGTTGTCGCTACTCATTATTAACTTCGACACAGCCTTTTATTGTGATAATTCTGCTTGTGCAATCTCTCGGGTAAGTTCAAACACATATCTCATATTCGATAAATTATTATGCGGCGAGGGACATTCAAACGTGCCCCCCCCCCCCCCCCCTCTTTTAAAAAGACTCTTCTTCTTTCACTTTTCAGCATGTAAGACTTCTTCGATCTCCCTCAGGGAGCGAGGCGCTGGGGGCAAGTGTCCAACTGGATATAAGTGAAGGTGTAATTTTGGATCCCCATTCCAAGTGGTAAAGCGTCGGATATTGAGATCTGCGAGGCTCTGAGACTTGCGCAAGCATTGTAATCGTCGCGTCACCCCCGAGTCATTTTGATCCACGTGGATCGAAGACTTCTACCTTTGATCCATTTTTGGTCCGCAATAATTACTCAACATATGCGTGCGTTCTAATTAATAATTGCGTATATTAGTTAGTTAAGAATTGCCGTTGTAAGAAAGGGAGGTGTAGCGAATTCCAGCTTCGTCCTGACTCCCTTTCGAGTCTCTAAAGCAGCTTCTTCTTCATAGTGAGACCCAGGCAATCGGTATCATCCGCGGCTCAAAAAATCCTGCAAATTGTAATACATTTTGAGTTGAGAATAATACAGAGCTAATAGCTGCAAATTAAAAAATCCTTATTGGTATTGTAAAATAAAGTATAATGCTATAACAAATATATTGTATGTTTGTAATATATTTTTATAATATTTTTAATATATTTGTTTTGTCTTACTCTTTTCTAATCATAGATGATGTTATTATGCTGCGTTCATTGATTATTAATTGCTGGGAACTTAATTGTGTTCCTCTTAATACGAATAAGGTGATATGTATCGTTTATATTACACTGGATATAACTTTATCTTTTATATTGAGTTTTATATTTGTTTTCGTAATGGGTGATGGTACATCACTAGCGAAAAGTATAAGTCGAATAGCGCACTAAGTGTTTAAGATATAGCACTAGGCAAACGAATGCACGAAAAGAGTGAGATCGCAAGCACGGATGAGTGAGATGGCCTAGATTTCTCGTCCGTGTGGACACTCATCCTAGAGCCCGCTACTTTCGTTTTGTCTCTCTTGAACATCTCCCGTTCTTTTTCTAAACCAATCGCATGAAGCTAGATGTGTGTGTGTATGTTACTAATTGTATTCGCATTATGTGTTTCAATCCAATTAAACATTTTGTTACAGTTCTGGTTTCGTATAATTGAAAATTTTAAGATATTCAATTTATATAAGTTTAAATTACAAATATTTTTTAATAAATAGTTATAAAAAAGTAATAATGTCTATAAGTGTTTTAAATATGTGCAGTGTGGGACCTATTCCTACACGCTTCTCTTACTCTGTAAGTTGTCGCAAATATCCTCACCGTTTTACTATACATTCTATCCGCATTGGATAATGTCAAGGTTATGTCACTCTTCTCGTGCATTAACCAATCAGAACAAAGTAAATTTCTATATTAATCCCCTCTAACAGATCAAGTTTCGGTCTGGAGATGTACAGGAGTAAAACTCATTACTATGTATGATTTGTATAAAGGGCTATCAGGAACCAGCGTTCTTAGAATTTCCACTCAAGGCTAGTGATGTTCAATGGTGTCAGGGATTATACTCGGAATCTTCCCCAGATGGCGCAGAGGTTACCTCACAAATGGGATTGGACGATTCCAGTAGATTACCAATGGATTGGCATTATCCAATCATATTTGTAAGACCTCTCCTCTACCACTCTACAGCTCTTTCCCATTTTTATTATAAATTTAAATAAAGTAATTTCTCTTATAAATTTATAACAATTAATTACTCTCCCGACTCTCTAATGCTACACTATGCTGCCGCACGCTAAGTTGCCATGCATACATCGGATAGAGATAGGTAATTTTCCAGTCCTACTTTCCTAGAAGATGGCACTATGATTATCTAGGGATATTTCTAAGGTTTATCTTGGTAACATAAATTGACGATCAACTCCCAGAGTATGCGCCGTGGCTTCATTCGTTCGGCAACAATGGCGGCAGACCTTGATCAGTTTCACCAGCTTTTAAACACACTTCTTAGCACAGATAACGATGCCAGAACACAAGCAGAGGTACGTACATTTTTTCTAATTTTCACATATATATTTTCCATGCATTAATGTTTTTAACAACATATGTATCATGAAATGAAATACTTCAATCCCCGAGCACGTTTCCAACGTGTTGTCAGAACTCGCATGTGAGTAGCATTTAGAAATTAATCATGCTGAATCATACTTTTAACTTCTCAGTTGGTTTGTAGAATATTGATGTGCACTGTTACATGACTGAATCTATGGCAGAAATGATGGACAAAAAAAGAAGAATACTGACAAGTGTTTAGAACAACTTAATAAAATCCAAAATGGTGTCGTGCAGAAGCATGTACCCCGCCAATCTTTTACTAAGCTTCATTACAGCTACAATTCAATTTTCATATAAATTTCTTGAAAATTTTATGTGCAATACATGTCTTTTTTAATCTTCTTCTTAATGACGATTAAAGTCATTTTTTATTTCTGTTACATAGTACTTAAAACGTAATATGAGTTCTTGTTAAGACTTATAATTTGTGTATTCGCTTTCCCGCCTACACGAAGCCGTTTTCGGTTCAATTTCCGGCATTCCTGAACGTGCTTTGGATGTAATAGGAAGTTCATTTATTCACACGAACCTTACTGCGCAATTATAGTCACTCACTTGATATTTTCATAATTAATATCTTCTTTGTCCATTTTATATATTGTAATTATTTTGTGATTTAAAGTGAAACAGCACAATGCTAGATTATCTGTTGCAGATTGATTTTTATGTATAACCAACATGTTTATGATACTCTAAATAAATTTTAAATAATTCTATCTTTTTTGTATGTTTTTATATTTTCAATATTGCCTTACATGTTAATTCCAGTTATTGATAATTTGGAAATGCTTCATAATAATTATTTTAGGTATTACTTATTAACATAAGATTAATTAGATTATTGTAAACAAGTAATTATAAATCTGAAACATTTTAGGAGGCATATAACAATCTACCAGTGGAAAGTAAGGTGACATTTCTTTTAACATCTTTGTGCAATGCCACCCTTACCTCAGAGATGCGTGGTATAGCTGCTGTACTATTACGTCGACTATTTTCATCTGAGTTCATGGATTTTTATCCAAAAGTAATTATGTAATACTTTTATCTACAATAACTGTACTTTTTCTACAAATATTCATACATATTGAACATGTACAAACAGAAATTAAGGTAATTTCTTCAAACTCTGATATTAATTGAATTGGTTTACTTTTTACATTATTACATAATAGAAGTATGGTGAGATTATTACTTTTTAATAGATATAGAAGACTGAAGACTAAAATAATTTCAAATCATGTAATGCATTCTGCAGTTAATGCCAACAACTATTGCCAATGAGAATCTGGTCTTTCTAGCTTCTGAATGACAAATCATTATCAAGTTTTCAATATATGCTATCAACTTTTTATCAAATTTCTGTAGTAATCATAATTCATATAAACTATTGCAACATTACGTGTCATATAACTATATTAAGAATTTGAGATAAGGTAAAAAATATTCAAACTAATCATATGTTTTTTGATAATTTAAATAATAATAATTCTTCTTCTTATTATTATGTCTTAGATTCCACCAGAAGCACAAGTTCAGTTGAAGGAACAAATTCTATTATCTGTTCAGAATGAACAATCAGAAACTATTCGACGTAAAGTATGTGAGGTTGCAGCTGAAGTCGCGCGAAATTTAATTGATGAAGATGGTAATAATCAGTGGCCAGAATTTTTGCAGTTCCTATTCCAATGTTCTAATAGTCCTTTGCCAGCACTGAAAGAAAGTGCTCTACGAATGTTCATGTAAGTTTGCAAGAGACTGCTATTCTCGAAAATCAATTTGCCTATACATTTATTTATAGACTATACATTACACAAACATATTTCTTCATGCAGATCCGTCCCAGGTGTTTTTGGAAATCAACAAACAAATCATCTCGATCTTATTAAACAAATGTTACAGCAGTCTGTCATGGATTCCACAAATTATGAGGTAATTCTGATTGTAGGAGATCCATTATGATACATTTTTGTGGAAGTGTGATACGCGGGATCGTGTTAATTAAGCTTCTCGTTACTAAGTCTTCCTATAGAAATAATTGCCTTCTGATGACTGTAACTTGTGAAGTTATAATTTACAGACAGATACGGGGCATACACGAAATATTGTTTCATATATTTGTTAGAACTTTTGTATTCGTTCATGTGAGATATGAAATGTTTCCAAAAGTTGTATTTCGATATAAATACAACTGTAATAAATAGTAAATTCTGTTATCTAGGTCAGATTTCAAGCTGTAAGAGCTATTGGAGCTTTTATCACCTTGCATGATAAAGAGGTCAATATACAGAAACATTTTTCAGAACTACTACCTGCAGTTGTACAAGTAACTGCTCAATCAGTAGAAAAACAAACAGATGATGCTCTTCTAAAAGTTCTGATCGATTTGGCAGGGTCAGCTCCTAAATTTCTCAGATTACAATTAGAAAATATAATAGAAATGTGCATGAAAATATTTTCTAATGAAGAAATGCCAGACTCTTGGAGACAATTGGCATTAGAAGTATTAGTGACATTATCAGAAACTGCTCCTGCAATGGTACGCAAAGTAGGCGGAAAGTATCTAGTATCTTTAGTACCATTAGTACTAAAAATGATGACAGATATAGAAGAAGATAAAAATTGGAGTTTTGCTGATGAAATTGTTGAAGATGATAATGATAGCAACACTGTGGTTGCTGAAAGTGCTTTAGACAGATTAGCATGTGGTTTAGGCGGTAAAACAATGCTACCACTTATTATACAAAATGTTCCTCAAATGTTGCATAATAGTGATTGGAAATATAGGTATGTACTTTTTACTACTATACTTTTGTTATTTTGTAGTTGTAGTTATCATAGATATGTCAGCATTTACATATATTATACATGTAAGTGCGTTACATCTGTGATAGAGTAACCTGTGAGATTATCCTGTTTCTGCCTATCGTTCTGATAGATAGATATTCAAGGTTCTCATGGGATGTTCTTCCTAGAGAGTTGACAATAGCTTAATGCTATTGTCATAGTCTTTGAACAGACATCGCAGTTTTATTATTTTATAATTGACGAAACCATGCGATAACACAACGTTTTTTCTTAGGCATGCTGCTCTTATGGCAATCTCTGCT
This sequence comes from Augochlora pura, assembly GCF_028453695.1. Taxonomy (NCBI): domain Eukaryota; kingdom Metazoa; phylum Arthropoda; class Insecta; order Hymenoptera; family Halictidae; genus Augochlora; species Augochlora pura. The sequence goes on from NC_135772.1 coordinate 7,120,661, forward strand.
GTAGGAGAAGGTTGCCATAAACAAATGGAAGCGATAGTACCTCAAATCATGGAAGGAGTCATTGAATATTTACAAGATCCTGTGAGTTGAACTATAACTTTAATATAAATATGAAATCCATGAATAGAGTCAGCAGTTATGTTTTACATACAAACGTAATAGCGTTACATTCATGGTAGAATAAAACATAAGCTTGATATTTGTCTTACATTGTCGTTCTGACAACGTTTGCACTGAATATTGACTTTTGAGTTCTTGAGAGTCGACTATTTTTAAATAGTCGTAGTCATAGAACGTACAACATTTATATTAAACTATTTATGTATTATTAGAGTCTGTTGTTTGTTACATCAAGCATTTTTTCAGCATCCTCGTGTAAGATATGCTGCTTGCAATGCAGTCGGTCAAATGTCAGCTGATTTTGCACCAACTTTTGAAAAAAAATTTCACAGTAAAGTTATTCCTGGATTGCTAATAGTTTTGGAAGATTATGAGAATCCAAGGGTTCAAGCTCATGCAGGTGCGGCTCTTGTGAATTTCAGTGAAGATTGTCCAAAACACATATTAACACCATATTTGAATGCTATTATGGCTAAATTAGAAGCAATACTAACCGCTAAATTCCGAGAATTAGTCGAAAAAGGAACAAAACTTGTTCTTGAACAAGTATGTATGTCAATTATATTTAACGAATTACATAGAATGTTATAATCGTTGTAATCAAATATCGCTTTTTAAAAAAGGTTGTTACGACCATCGCGTCGGTAGCTGATACTTGTGAAGAACAATTTGTAAAGTATTATGATAGATTCATGCCATGCTTAAAATACATCATACAAAACGCAAATCAAGTAGAACACAAAATGCTTCGGGGCAAAACTATTGAATGCGTGAGTCTTATAGGACTTGCAGTTGGTCCGGACAAGGTAATGTATAGCCATAGTTTATAATTATTTTTAACAGTGTAAAATTAGCGACACATTTGAATATTCAAGGAAATTAATATTTTTGCGATCATATAGTTTATTTCAGATGCTAGTGAAGTTATGAAAATGTTATTAAAAACATATTCAGAAGGAGACCTTCCAGATGACGACCCACAAACTAGTTATTTGATATCTGCTTGGGCTCGAATTTGCAAAATTCTTGGTAATTTATTCTGTTTCCATATCAAATCAATCAATTATAATTTTGTTTGGAAAATATAAGCCTTTTTTATATGAGAAAGGGCAATTTTCATGTTACATATGATTTCTTTTCGAATAGGATTAGAAGATATATTATTTATACAAAAGTTACGTTATTATTAAATAATCCAAAATTTTATTTTAACCACTTTAGGTAAGCAGTTCGAACAATATTTGCCACTGGTAATGGGTCCAGTTTTACGTACAGCGGCAATGAAACCTGAGGTTGCTCTACTCGATAACGAAGACATGGAAGGTATAGAAGATTTGGATTGGGAATTTGTATCTCTTGGAGAACAACAAAACTTCGGAATCAAAACAGCTGGACTGGAAGATAAGGCTTCTGCCTGTGAAATGTTAGTTTGTTACGCACGAGAATTGAAAGAAGGTTTCGCAGGTTATGCTGAAGAAGTAGTGCGACTAATGGTTCCTATGTTGAGGTTCTATTTCCATGATGGTGTTAGAACAGCAGCCGCTGCAAGTTTGCCATATCTCCTCGATTGTGCAAAGATAAAAGGTTATAGAAGTTACATAACAAATAAATACATAATAATAAATCTAAGCTTTAACCTCACGGTATTCAAATAGTTGAAGTAGAAAATAATAAATTGTTACACTTATATAAATACTTAGAAATATATTACAGGGCCACAATATCTTGAAGGAATGTGGGCATACATTTGTCCAGACCTCTTAAAAGCAATCGACACAGAACCAGAATATGAAGTTTCACTGGAATTATTGTATTCTTTAGCTAAATGTATCGAAACCCTTGGTACAGGTTGTTTAGGAGCGCAACCTATGGCTGAACTTTTACGTATATTAGATAAATTACTTAACGAACATTTTGAAAGAGCAGTGGCTAGATTGGAAAAACGTAAAGATGAAGATTACGATGAGGTAAAATATATGAAATTATGATTTAATGTTCGTCTACTTGCATTTTCTTCTTTAACCGCGTTTTTTTATAAATATTTATGAATCGATTTGATATAAATGCATCTTAATTGTGTTTAAATATAAACTTTCATGATTGTGCTAGGTGGTCGAAGAACAGCTTGCCGAAGAAGATGACGAAGATATATATACACTCAACAAAATAGGAGACATTTTACATGCTTTATTTATGACCTACAAATCAACATTCTTCCCATTTTTCGACCAAATTTGTGGACATTTTGTAAAATTATTGAGTCCCGAGAGATCTTGGTCAGATCACCAATGTGCTTTATGTGTTTTTGACGATGTGATCGAATATGGTGGTCCCGAGTGTGCAAAATATCAAGAATATTTCCTTCGTCCGATGATGCAATATGTGTCAGATAAATCAGCTGAAGTTAGACAAGCTGCAGCTTATGGTTGCGGTGTTTTAGGTCAATATGGAGGAGAAGCATTTGCTCAAGCATGTGCAGAAGCTCTACCTAGGTTAATGGAAGTTATAAATGATCAAGAATCCAGATCTGTAGAAAATGTTAACCCTACTGAAAATGCTATTTCTGCAGTCACAAAAATCCTCAAGTATAATCACAAAGCAATTAATGTTGACGAGATACTTCCACATTGGTAAGTTATTCTTTCATATTATAGTTTTCTAAAAGAATCTTTTAAAAATGCCACAAAGGACACTACACATTAAAATAAAATTAATGTAAACAAATGTTAAAAACTTTTCTTTATCAAAACCTATTTTTAAAAAAGTCAACGAGTTAAACTAACGTACTCAATTATTGCCGAACATTTTGTATATTTGACTGGTTTCTGAACTTTTGTTAGAATTAAAATGCAGTCAAAAGAATTTAAAGCATTTCAGAAATGAATGATGTATTTTTATTATTGAAATATAGGCTCTCTTGGTTACCAGTAGTAGAAGATGAAGCTGAAGCTCCCTACGTATATGGGTATCTTTGCGATTTAATCGAAGCAAATCATGTAGCAGTTTTAGGTCCAAATAATGCAAATCTACCTCGATTAATAAGTTTCTTTGCTGAAGCACTTCACAAAGAGGCAGTACCTTCAGACAATCCTGTTATGGACAGAATTCTTAGTATCGTTAGACAAATACAGGTATGTTACATTCAGATTAATAGAATTATTTGCATCAATCGTTGTTGTATTATAAATTATAATTTATACTATGTAACACATATATATATTGTTTGTTTGTTTTAGAACAACGAGTCTATGTTCCAAGCATGCATAAGTGCATTAACAGCAGATCAGCAACAAGCATTATACAAAGCACTTAGTGCACAGCCTACTAATTAGCCATTTGTTTTTTTATCCTTGAACTTAAACGCCTTAATATAAAAGAAAAAAAAACACATTTGCTTTAATAAAGCTTATCGTGAAAATCACAAGACTTTAGGTAGCTACATTATACCTATGGAACATTTACTCCAGCCTAATTATGAAAAGAGATACTATCGTATATAACTATTTGACACGACGCGCATATTTGTTATTTCTATTTCACTAATAGGTACAATAATTTTTCTGTTTTTTACTATTCAGAATTGCAAATTAATGACCTGAAACTTACGTCATCACTATTTAATCAGGTGTTATGCATAAGTCTATGAGTGTAAACGTAATTAAAACGTATAAGCGAGCTCGCATTGACGAAAAATATTTGAACCAATTTTCTGCTTGCATCATTCGTAACAGCAATATATAATAACCAAATGTACATATGTGAATTTATTTTCATCGCAGCAAAATTGATAGAACATTATGTTTCCCGCCATTGACAGCCGAACGATGCTAAATTTTTTTTAATATAGCTTTGTAAATTGCATAGTATTTTTAAATATAAATGATAGCTTTGTTCCGCGAATATTTGAATTTTGTTCTTTTGTCACTGCGATCTCTGATTCGTCCCAATTATTTTCATTCTGAAACTGTTTATTCGGCAGAATAACAAAACTGCAAAAAGTGAAAAATAGATTGGAAAGACACCAACTCATTGCCATTGATTAATGGCAAAACATATTGTGATTTAGGTATTTTATTATTAAATTTAGGTACAGTAAATGTTATTTAATAATATCGATAATATTACAGCGTTGAAGTTAGATGGAGCCGTATACGAATGCCTTTTAAATGAAACGTAATGAACTTCGAAAGATTTTGTCTCGAATGATATCGTAATACATGGTATATTATATTATACTATCTCTTGATAAACACTTTTTCGAATTGAAATTAAAGGAAATATTAGTATTTTCAGTTTAATGAAATTTTATTTGATTCTGTAATTTTACAGCTACTTTATATTAACTTATTACGCTTATTTAGCTGTAATTTTGCACCTGTTTTGTTATTGCGACGTATACAGATAAAAAAAGATGATGCTGGGCATTACGTTTCTTCAACATTATTGTATAACAACAATATAAATTGTAAGAACATCAATGTTACAAATGAAATGACTGAGAGGAATAGCAAAATTACAACTTCCTGTTCTTGTTGCTATTTATTTATACACAATATTTACTATTGCATGCATACTTGCAATGGAAAATATACATCATATAAAATTTGCGGCTAGTTGCAACATAAAATCCCCTCAAAAAAATTTTTTATTATGACATATGTAAGGGAATAGAAATAATGCTCGGACATTTATTTGTATATATATCAAAGTATATAAATATTAAATAAACATATAACGTTAAATTACATATATGTAATTATCATTGATGAATGATAGATACTGTCTCAATTATTTCATAAAGATCTACACACATGTGAAAAATACATTGCGCGGGTATAAACAACTTAACTACTTAGTAATCAATGAAGAACTTTTTATGCGATAAGCAGTGACAAAATATGTCGACGCAAAATTAACATAAAAAAGTAAATTTATAATTATAATTATATAGAGATTATTTTAAAGTTATTACTAATTAAAATAAATCTCAGCTTTTTAATTGGTCGTTTTATTTCACCTTTAATAATGACATTTATTTAATAAAATAAAATATTTATAGGTTAAATAGAACTAAAAGGTAGTCCAAGAGTATTATAACATTAAATTACAATGTTCAATTTTGTACACTTGTCTACTAAAATTTAGAGTAGTATTCTACTTTTTTAGTGAAATCGTAAAGTTACTTTCATTTGATGAATAAGTTGCTAACATCACTTCTTTTTCCGCGTTACATTACAAATGTAAATATAAATTCGTATTATTGCAAAATATTGAATAATGCATGCTTTAAGTAATTTTAGTGGATCGTATTTCAGCTACATATTAAAATGTCAAGTAATTTCATTACACTGAATACAAGGTGTAAAAAAAAAAGAGGCGATTTTATAAGTAAAAGTAATTTCAAAATACACTGTATTTATCGTTTAAAACTTAAGTTATGAAGAAGTTCATTTTGAAAAATTGAATTAAGCTTAAACTGTAAATAATAAACAGATACGTTTAAGCAGAAGTTCTACTTCTATGGCATATGCAAATAATAGATGTTTATGTATATTTTGTCAAAAAAAAAGAAATTAACGGAAAAATTTGTAGTGCATGTCTTTTTTATTTCTTTATGCCCAACCATATGTATACGTATTCCATTATTTTGCAGCACGCAATGCATTTACAAGTATTTATCGAGGTTAGATAGATCGTAATACTTTCACGCAACTCATGATTTATTTATTTTTATAGTTGTATGATCTTGCATGTCACGTCTATAATGAATAATTTGCTTCCCTCGCATCGTTTTATGAATCAATAGACACAACATAGATTGCACTATTGCAAAGGAGGAATACTTACATATGTATGTATATGTATATACATAAATATGTAAATATTAATTATGTCAATTGTAATAAGCATGAGTAGATATAATTATTATATTTTTTTACCAACATTGGGTAATTTTAAGTATACTATATAAATAAATTTATTACGCATAAATTTTCTGTAAAATGTTCCAGAAAAGATTACTTTCTGTATTAATATGATCAATCTTAGAGTTATATTGTATGCAAATTTTGATCTACATTAATCTTGATTTACTTCGTAAATAAGTGCAATGTTAAAAGTGCCGCAACAATAATTAACGTTACTCTTATAAACATATAATTATATGATACAACTGCAAGTACGCTGATTTTATAATTTATTTTAAAATAGAAGAATAATATATGTACATAACTATAATGCATTACGTTCATAATAAACATGTCAATTTCGTTTTATCTTCGAACATAAGTTTATAGTTTATATATTTGTACCGATGCGGTGTATGAATACTGCAAGGATAGATAAACGAAAAATAGTGAAACTTATCATACGTACCTTGAATTTCGTGATTACGATTGTTTTAGTAATATTATTATATTTCAAGTAATTGTAACTTTTAAAATCTGTATAAAGAGGACTTCAAATGTTCAATATTATCATGAAAAAAGTATTCATGATAATATTTTCTTATCGGCAAATTCTTTAACTCTGTTCAAGCAAATTAAAGAAAACAATTTTATTTTGTAGCATTTCTTTCTAATTAAATGTACGTATATATATGTACTTATGCGCATGTGATATTGCATACAAATAATGTGACGTGTGACGCCTCTGATCATCCGATATTACGTCATCGTTCTCCCCCTCTTTCATAACTGACGGGTGGTCATTCTATCGTGAAACTCCTTTGTAGCCACATGTCCGTGCACTTCAAGCTCATTTCATACAATCAAGTGACACTGTGTGAAATTAATTTTTAGTATACATCGATAGTTAAAAAGCATATTTGGTGTTTCCATTAGTTTTAAATGTACGTTACCTCAAATTGTGAGAAAGTTTAAATTGTCTTCATTCTTTTTCCTACAGCGCCTTCTAGGCGGCAATTTTAAAATTGATTTTTTGGGTTGATAAGTTAGTATTATGCTATGACAACATTATTGTCACACACCTTTCTATATTTTTAACTTCTTAATCTCCATACAATATTGATATTCTAAGTAATAATGAGCAAAACAAATAGTTTCAGTTAAGAACTAATTTAGATTCATGGATAACTATTAATTCGATTAAATGGTCTATTTTCATAAATTTATTATGCGAATTCTACTTTACCATTGAAAAGTAAGGATTCGTATTTGATAGAATTGAGGTTTCCTTACTTTTATTTTTGATATGTGTAAAAAAAAACTAGATTTAAATAAAGTTGTACGGCTTCTTGCCCTCAATCGTAATTGGCATACTCTTTTAATGCAGAATACGTACACATCATATAGGTATACTTCACACTTTATTACCTGGAAGGCTCGGTGCTGTTATTCGGCCCTGGTTGTGTATTGAAGCGCGTGCAGTGTGCAGAATATCCACGGCAAGTGTCGTGGCGGGTGTCTGCTGGCTCAGCTGTTAAATAGTATGTAATAGTAATGTTAAATGTGAAATACTTGTTAGATTTTATATGGACTTCCTCTAGAATTCATGCTGTGAAAGTATTTCATAAAAATTCATCAAAGTTCGAGTTCAGTAAACTTCTAACGGGAACACTTCGATTTTTCATCATATCCTATTACTTGTGCATGCAGTAGTTGCGCGTAACAAAATAAGGGCGTGAGAAGGTTTGTGTCGTTCAATTAATTTTTGAAAAAATGAAGTGGAAATTCTTTTAATGACAGACAGTACACACAACAACGGGCTATCGAAAGCCGGTTCATCAAGTTACTTAACTTTTCACGGTTTTCGCTTCATTATACGTACTATTATTACGTTCTAGATATTGTATTTGTAGCCACGCGTTTTTGGTTACATTTTGATTCGTGTATGTATTCATGTTATTTAAATTTTTTAATGTATTTCTAACATCTGAATTATTTGTGCAGGATGGATGAATATTTTTGAATTTCGTTAAAAAAAAGCAATGCACAATAACAGTAAATATAACTGATCTATAAAAATATTGGCATTCCCGTAAATGGTTGTAGCAGATTAAACACCTATTCACGAAAATTTTGTAATTACAATGATTTGTAAATTTAATGCCGTACAATGAAGTTAATTCATAATCTTAAAATAATTTATGATAATCAGGTAAATTTTTAGTTTCTGTACATATCATTAAATATAGTTTGTCAAATAATATTAAGAAATACTTAAATAAAGAAATAATATTTGCTATTATCAATTTTAGTTATATATGAAATAGTATTTATAGATTTCTTTTGTTGTACAAAGTATTTTGTGAATAGTTTTAGTTTTTCTATTTGTAAGTTAACCTATCTACTATGCATACCATATTCATATGTTACTTTTTTTTATGATTATATAAATCTTTTTAGTTTGAGACATTTATGGTTTTATATTTCAGCATATAGATTAAAAAATATTTGACCACTCGGTCAATGATCAATGAAATCGAATTCTTTATCAAAACAAAGTGTGAACGTATACTTAAAAGTTGGTCTAATTAAAGTTAATGCATACATCTAAAAACAGAAATGGTAGGATCACATTCATATTGAAAGAGATTTTAATCTTTTAGTTTAATTTCTTTAGTAAGTTATACGTGATATGAGTAATCAAAACATTTTTGCGTGGTAGTATATAATAATAGATAATTTGTTGTCTCTTATAACACACTTCATCTAGTATTAAATATAACTGAAATTGGAAGTTACTTGGTATCTTGCATGAAATAGTTGTATTAAACAGTTGATGTTAATAACATTTATTTGTATTATTTAATAGGATTTACATGGCAAGACATTGAATCAATAGAAGATGTCTAGAAAACGTGCTAGAGAAGAAACTATGTTAAATTCTACGTCATATTCAAATAGTCAAAACGGAGAGAGTGCATCTTGTTCTACAGAAGACTCGCAAATTTATCCCGTAAGTATATTTTAATATTTCAAGTATTTATATATTTATTGTTTTTTAAAAAATAACTTAATTTCATGTTGCTACATTTACATCATTACTTGTCACATTAATGTTTTATTGTGTTTTGTTATTAACATATGTTAAAGAAATTGATTAGATTTCTGGTCTCCTTCTTAGTTTGATAATATTAATCTACATAGGTTATTATATTTATAATCTAAATCTGTAACATTATAATATCTTGTTTTCTAATGTAGTCACATCAATCATTCAAAGTTTATATGTAGGTCAAAATTTATCTCTAATCATTTAGAGATAATTTGTATTTAATGTCAAAGTCAAAATATGGAAGCAAGTACTTTTAATAATAATGACATGATATGATGCAAGATCACTGGTATATCTATGTAATATAATATTGTGGATAAATCATTGTGTGATTAATCTTATTTTAATATCAATCACAAATAACTATACTAATAAAACATGTAATTACTACACTACATATCTTGTAATGAATTTTGGAAAAGAAGTTTTGTTATACATAGTTAGGTATTATTCTTTTTTAAAAACAAAATAAGAATTTTTGTCTACAGAACATTGAAGGAATTAACTATATAAACAATTTGATATAAAAACATACAAATGTTTATAAAGTACTTTTTTTTTAATAATCTTAACAGTTGGTGACAATGACTTGGGGGACCAACAGGACATCAAATAATGAATCAGATCAAGTTTCACAGAAAAAATATGGTAGTGAAATTTCTGTTTGCTACAAAGAACTTCCAGTGAGTTTAATTTTTTTTTTTTAATAATTTTGAATAGAATATATTATTAAAGTTATATTTATTTATTTCCCTTATTAAACATGAATGGATCTGTTTCAATTGTACTATCTTTAATATGTACTTAAAAAATTAATAAATGTAATAATGTTTCCTATCAAATATTCAGTTTTATTATCTCATTCATTGTCATTAGAATTGAGGTAAAATTAAATTTAATTAATTATATTTGTATCTTCACTTTACTATTTCTTAAGTTATACTCTCATTTGAACATAATGCATCATTGTAACTCAAGTGTTTATTGATTTATATAACATAATAACTTATATCTTCAGTATAGGTATTCTAAAGTTTATTATTTTCTTATTATAATTATAATTTATTTCAGTCTATCTGCATGGAAGCTCCATTCAGTGATGAACCTGAAGCAATTGCTGAAAGAGATGTATGTGACTATAATATTCGCATTACATTGAAAATGGCAAAAAGTGGTAAAGGTTAGTTTAAATGGTTGTCAGATGAGCAGAAGCTTCAGGGCTTTATTTGAAATATCGGTAAGTAACACAATTTTATTTTAGCTCCTAGGAAAGTCAGGGTATATGCAGATGGTATTTATGATCTATTTCATCAAGGACACGCACGACAACTCTTACAAGCAAAAAATATTTTCCCAAATGTTTACCTTATTGTCGGAGGTGAGTGTAATAAATATTATTTTACTATAGTGCTTAAAATATAGATGTAACATTAATTATAAAACGTATAATTTAAATGAGGTATAATATCACAGAATGCAACAGATAGTAGAATACGTGTTTTTGATTTTGTAATGAAGATGAAAATAAATGATTAGAAAAAAATACGACATAAATTTTACGGTTTTACAGTTTGTAATGATGAGCTTACCCATAGTAAGAAAGGTAGAACTGTGATGACTGATATTGAAAGGTATGATGCAGTAAGGCATTGTCGATATGTAGATGAAGTAGTTAGAGATGCTCCATGGGAGTTGGATGATGAATTTCTAAAGAGACATAAGGTATAATTGATCATGTAATTAATTTCCATTATTAAAAATACAAATATGAATTTGTTAATAGCATGATAATCAATATTGTAGATCGATTTTGTTGCGCATGATGATATACCCTACATGACGGATGATAGTACAGATGTGTATGCTGCATTAAAGGCCAAAGGTATGTTTGTAGCTACACAAAGAACAGAAGGAGTATCGACATCAGATATTGTAGCCAGAATAGTTAAGGATTATGATATTTATGTAAGGAGAAATCTTGCACGAGGGTACAGTGCCAAAGAACTGAATGTTTCTTTTCTCAATGTATGTAATAAATACTGTAATGTAGAATGCAATTATATAATTTTATGCTAAATAGTTTCTAATTGTAGGAAAAGAAATTTCGGTTGCAGAATAAATTTGATGATTTAAAAGATAAGGGAAAACGTGTTATGGAAAACATTGGTGAAAAACGTATGGATATGATTAGTAAATGGGAAGAAAAGTCACGAGATTTTATTGATGCTTTTTTGCTACTATTTGGCAGAGAAGGCAGATTGGTAGGTATTTTGTACTTGCTATTATAGTATATCATAAAATATAGATTCACAATGTTTATTAAACACCATATTAATATTGGTCATTGCATTCTTCAAACTAAATCGATAATTATAAACTCAAATTTTAAAAATCTGTTCATGAAATTGTATTGTTGTTATATATATTGTATTGTAATGTTGTACAATTAACAACAATTGTATTATATTGTTATATATGTATATGTCATTATAGCATAATTTTTCATTATTCATAGTCGACAATTTGGAATGAAAGTAAAGGTCGTCTGATGCAAGCACTATCTCCTCCTGCAAGTCCAAAAAGGGATGGCAGTCCAAATAGCAGTAATAGCAGCAATAATGAGGAAGATCAAACAAGGTACATCTCAGCATTCAAGTCAATTGATTAATATGCAACACTACTTCATTCTGTACCGCTTCCATACGAAAACCTTCAATACTTCACATCCACCCACTTGCAGCATGTTATGTTAGTATACTATTCTATGTTGTTAAATTAATGAAATTAATAGTAAGTAACATTGTGCAATTTCTTTGACGCTTGTTACTAACACTGCTATAATAGTTAGAAGAAATTTTAACAAATTATTAAGGCTTTTCTATTTTTATTATCAAAGAAATAATTTTTGATAATTGGGGATATACATTGGCTTGGCAATTAAGTGATTGCGGATTTTGTTAATAGATGGTCTTAGCACATTATTTGTTTTATTAACGTGTTCAAAATAATTAAGCTATATTGTTTTCTTACTGTCTGGACTTTCATCTTCAATTTAATAAAAAATTTGTATCGATTAGTTATTTAGTTTCGTTTTTATTACAGTTTGTAGACGGAAAGGCAATACGCGCGTTTCAGACATATCTTATTACATTATTTCCAAAAAATCAAGCGTCACAAGCACGATTTTTATGTTATATAAAGTATATTAAAATGAAGCCTTGAAAGAAAAGCAGTGTCAAAATTGATTTGTTTAATTGAATAAACTTATATTTTTAAGCAAAAGAATTGAATTTTCTTTCTTATTTTGAATCCGCAATTACTTAGTTACCAACCCAATATATACACTTAAAAACACTGATAGTTATGTATCAAAAAGATGTGTTCAAAGTTTATTTTCTGCTTTAATTTAAACATTGTATGTTACAAAATTAATATGTGATATATATCACATACAACATATATAAATATACCTGCATCTAATATACTTATTTTGCTTTACAGCCCACCACCAAAAAAGACTGGCCGTTTTGAATTTTCAGGAAATAGTTATTATTTAAGCGATGACTATAGCGACGATGAAGAGGAAAAATCACGCTCTAAATAATAATACATTTTCTCACATTAGTCTTCTGACCAAAAATTAATATGCAATTTCTTTAAAAATGTTTAGAGATATTTTCATATAGCTAAGTGAACTGCTGATATGAACTAAAATGCTATGCTTCATAGGCTTTTGTATAGCATGATTTCATACTGTTCACAACATAAAACTACCTGTTACGACATAGAAATTTAACCAGATTATGGAATATAATATACAGATTATGTATTACAGATCTACATTATTATGTTTAAATGTTATATATTATTTAAATCTTCTGTTGCAACTATCTCAAAAATTGTTCAGTATCACGACATGCATTCTTAACTCGTAAGTTCCTACCTTTAAAACAATTTTATTATATATTTTGAATTTCATACTCTATTAAGAAGTCAAACAGTGTATTATTTTATACAAAGGAGTACGTTCATAGTTTAAATGTCCAATTAATATTTTTTAATCATTTTCGATTACTTCATTGTTAATTTTATATGACATTTTTTTTACAAATTACCTCGTAATTTATTACTTACATAATGTTGCGTACTTACAGTCAATATTTTTACTGTAACATGTATTAAATTACATTTCGATTTTCAAGCAAATGTCGATATATTTATTTTACGATCGTCTAATAGACGTAAGATATTAGATTCATTCGATATTGTTTATATGAAGGTAGTACCAATGAAATCATTTATTTCTTAAGAAAGATTTATATTTATAACTTATTGATACCATTAAAAATACAAAAGTACGAAAGAAACAAAAGTTTGACAACTGTCAAATGAATTTTATTTTAACATGTGGAAGTGTTTACAGAGAAAATAGAGTAGATAAAATAAAATATATAAATTTTAGGAGTAATTATTTTTATTGAATTAGTTAGTAAATGTAAGGAATGCTATACTTACTCAATTTTATTATTTAAAATTTTGTAATTTAGAAATAGATACTAAAATGTGTACGGAGATTATTCGTATTATTACATAACTTCATATGTAGTAAGATACATACAAACTAAAGTTGATGAAATTTAAGATACGTGCAATCACATTATTTAATTTAAGTAAATGTTGCCAATGTACGAATTGCGTTTCAATAATGGTGCTTTTATTTGAAGATATTTAAATACAACCCTGGGATGATACAACAATAGTATGATAAAATTCTTATGTGAAAATAAAATATGGTTTTAACTTAAAATAAAATTCTTGACAAAAATATTACTTATTCTTAGTTCCAGTATGTAGTGTATAGAATAATATATACCAGAGCTAATGTATAAAGTTATGTACTTCAGCATAAAGCTGAAATTGAACAAATGTGAAAAATTTATAATGCAAAATAGATATACAATTGTAAAAATTTGTAGACTTCTGTTTCGTAAAATGTACCAATGGTGCCCGAATTTAACTCTTTTAATTTCATTACAGCATGCAACTTTTTAACGCATGTAGAGTAAATTTTTACAATATGTTATATTTTTAATTAAAAAATTACTATTGAAAAAGTGTATAGCACATATATGTATGTCTCATGGGAATAGTACTTTTGGCATTCTTTTTATTGTCTCTCAATCTGACAGTGATTAGACACGCACAGTCTTGTGAACGGCGAAACGAATGTATTTGATTTTGAAATACTGTTTCTGTGAAATACCAGGTTTAAAACGAAATAAAATAAAATTTTAGTTTTTTAAGTATTTATATATTACTAGATTTACCAGCAATTTAAGTATACCTATTTCTACCAAAACCAGTCAGAATGATTAAATCAAACGCTTAATTGTTTGTAGAAACCCCGAGCGTTGAATTCGCACTTACAGATAGCCAAGTGTCCGGGACCTAAGGAGAACCTTATGTGCGGCCCAAAACCCTGTATACAATTCCAAGGGCCACTACCGTACTGCATCAGAATCATAATTCTTCCGGAATCATGTATTCTGTCCCAAACAAAGTTGCAGTATTTGTCAATTATTCTAGCTGCCTCAATATCATTTCACGTAGAACATGTACCACTTATTTTAACTGATACTAGTATAAGTGTCAATAACAAAAAATATATTTGTTACGAATACATATAAAATACTATAAAGTTCATAAAACTTTAGTTATGGCTACAAAATTCATGATATCATTTCGGAAAGAACATGTTACATGCAGTAGAAATTTTGAAATGAAATTGCAAAACCAGTCATTTTGACTGGACTGGTAAAACTAGTGATATACACACTATATATAATTAACAGTCATGTTTGGTTAAATATAGACACATCATTTAAGCATTATCTATGTTGTCCATGTTATTTATATGAGAGAATAAAAAGTAATAGAAGTTGTTCAAAAATGTATTATAAATTGTTTGTAATTTAATTTGGATTGTACTAGTTTGTTGCATATTCACTACAACAAATATAAATTAATGTAATTATGAAACACATGTGTAAATCATAGTTTATATATTTATAATCTCTAAATATATTTTTAAGTACATAAATGTTTGCTTTATTATAAGTGTTTATTAATGATCTCATTTACCAAAAATTAACTGTATTTTTAACTACATACATTTACAATATAAATATTTCAGTAAAGGTCCATTTGGACTCCCGCTTTGAATATCGTCATACTTAATTGTATAATTTTATATTCTATATTTTTCTGAATATTGTCATGTGTCATGTATTTAGTTACACATTTGTGAACATATACAACAGTGAAAATGTTATTAACTCTTTATTAATAGAATTTCGCCCTTTTATTACATTGTAATATACATAATACATGTAAGATGAATCATAATATGTGAAGTCATATGTATAAAACGATAGTGTGCGTCCGGTTTTTCAGTGCGCTAATGCGATAAATTATAGGGATGTAATTTCTGACGTTTGGGACATCTGTCGTTTCTAAATTCTAGAGCTTTTTATTCTCCCAATTCAAGAGGGGCGGACCAAACCCAGTGGGTTCTAGGCTGTGTTCACACAGACGAGAAATGTAAGTCATCTTACTTTACCTGCCTTGCAGTCTCACTCTTTTCTCGCATCCGTATGCCTGCATCTGAAACAGGTGGCACGATATTCAACTTGTACTTTCCGCTCTAAATGTATCCTACATATGCTTTAAATGGGTCTTAAATGAGCCCTAAATTTGCTCTAAATACTCTGAAAGGAGAAGAGACCAACCTCCAAAGGGGGCGGGCATAATACAAAGGGCGGTGCCTTTAGAGCCCCCCCCCCCCCTCCTTCGTGATTGGCCACGCCAACTTTGGGGTTGGCACCGCCTATTTTTGTTTTTTCAAATTATCATTGTCCTGTAATAAAAGAAATTCTGAAAGTTCAGGTTCTGTCTTGCTCATTACTTCGAACATAGCCCGAAGTCGTCGCCATTGCTTTTCGTTACAAACTCGTAAACAAAGCGGCAAATTGCATTTTTGTAAGAAAAAAGTTACTTCCAGTGAACTCAGTAACTTCTCATACAATAATGACAGATAAGATATCACATTTTGTTAATAAACACGTCGTCAGTTTGAAGACTTTTCGGATATCGAAGATCGATTCGAAAAGTTTTTACATGTTAGCGATTCAAACAAAAGTTTATTCAATGAAAGTGATGTTAGTGATATCGAGAGCTATGATAGTAGACAGTTTCAGTAACTTGTTAGATGGTTGTTGACTTTCTTTAAAAATAACATTTATACATTAAATAGGTCGCATTTTGAGCAAATAAATATCTTTCAGAAAAAAATATGAATTTTACACTGTTCACTTGTAACATTCTTTCATTGTCTCATTATCGTAGTCTGCTCAACTTGTTGAAATATTCCCTACAAACATACACATTCGAAACATATCTCAATATGCATTGAGCATCGTTCGCAAATTTGCAGGCGAATGTGAAAAGTATAGACAAAAAGAGCGAGACCTCAAACACGATAAACTGAGTCGGCTTTGGTTTCTGTCCCGTCTGGACATTCATCACATAGAGCCCGCTGGTTTTATTCTGTCTTACACATTCGTTATTTCCTCTCTTTGTTATTGACTGTAGATGGCAGCACTGTTTAACAATGAATCGTCAGCCAATCAAAGCATAGCAATTCGCTTCCTCTTCTCAATACAAGAGCTGCAGTGCTCCCGGATATGGTTTCTGAATAGAAAGATTACGTACTGTATGTAGTAGAAACTCTGTTGGTAACATGTATATCATGCAAGTGGCATTAGTGGCACCATGTTTCTGATGATGATAACTTCATATTCATGTGAGTATATATTAAGTAGTAACGGCGCGTACAAGTTTCGCAAATCGTTTCTTCTTCGTTCAATTATTTAATGTCATTTAATATAAATAAAATGCGATCTTATAACTTAGACTGTTGCACATTTGTATTAGTCTCCGAGTACTATTGCAAAAAGTGGTTACCGTGTTGCTCTGTTTAAATTTCAACTAGAATTTACAAATCTCTTTGTGAACGATAAAGCGAGTTGTTCATACTAACCTGAAGTGAGTGGAATTTGTTTAGTGTGCGCGCGTATATTTGCGAGGAGAAAAGCAGAATTTCAGCGATCTGTGAACAATGGCAAGTGGGTAGAGAAGTATAAAAGAAAACGACGAAGATAAGTAGAGAAAAGCGCGATGTCGTTCTCACTGATAATTGCGTCTATGTGCACGCTATGACGTTGTGTCGAGCACAATCGAGCAGGAAAACAGACTGGATCACAAGACTGTCATATTCGTGATGGATTTTAAATAAACATTGACGGTAGAAAGTGTTGTTTAGTGCCAATATTGGAGCATATACATATACAGTCGTATTGTTATCGATGGACGTTGAAGTTTACTATTTTATTGAAGTTGCAACAATAACAATTTTGTTAACTGTTTACAACATTAATATAAATAATGCAATTTTAAGATTTTAGTATTAATAACAAATTTAAACATATTATACCCATCATATTGAGATTTTTAGATTTTGTGCTATGTAAGAAATATTGTAAATTACAATTAAAAGTCATTCAGTTTATAATTTTGAGTTTAAAATACTTATTGTAACATTGAAGTATTTATTTTAAATTTTAATGTAAAATAAAGAAAAATATTAAAAGTGAATGTTATGTTACTTTGTGAACATTCATACTTCATTGTTTTGCCATGGAGCCTATTAAAACACAAAGAAAATGAAGAAAAACAGTTCGTTTTGTACGTTACTGAAATTTAAACAAACTGAAAACTAAATTTTAGTCACGTCACATACATAATAATGCGACTGTGAACATATGCATGTATACACACTTGTATATGTAGATACGAATATGTGCAGGTATGTGCAATTATATATATGTACAATTTTGTCTCTCCAATTGTCTCACAATTCTGCAAGCCCCATGCGACATTAGGGAAATCTGAGAAAGATCGTGTTTATTCTGATTGGTTACCGATTCGCTGTTACAATAATGCTGTCCTCACGGGCATAAACAAAAAGAGATAGTGGTGAGCGAGTGGGCACAATAATCAACATAATATAATTTGTCTTGCTCTTATTGTTCATAACTTTAGGACGTAGCAGTAGCAAATGCTCGCATTACAAAACGGAAATATTATAAAAGGCATGTAGTTAACTTACATATGTATTGTTATCCGGCTTCGCACATGAAAGTTTGCTTTGGTTCTATCTTCCTCGTTCATCGGTTTCTCCCTTTCTCGAAGAATTGCGCGCTGTTGTATGCGCAATGAAATAGTGGGGATAAGTATCGTGACGCCGGAGAGACCGCCGAGACGAGCGCGACATTGGAGAGGCAATGTGGTACTTGATAGGTTTTTCGCGTACTGTGGGATCTATGAAAAAGATTCACGTGGGGGACCTGTTCAGGATTCGAACTCTGATATCGTCTATACGAGGCAAGGGTACTATATAGTGTGCCATCGGAGCCCTACTGTTCTCTCTTATTTTTCCGGGTCTTTTCTCTGGCTGGATTCGCCCATAGGAGGCGCTCGGAATAATCAGTGCGAAGAAGAGCGTACAAGTGAAACGATGTTGTAACTAACGGCCAAAATGGAAGAGCAAAGCGTTCACAGCAGTATCAGTGATATAAATAGTGAAGAGGCAGTTAGAAGTGAGCGTAAGTTCGTCAACGTTATCGTTTTTAATACCACACTTGTTGGGTTAGTGTTCATTATTAGTTGATACGTATAAGTTAGCCAGCAGGATGAACTAACCCTACCTCACTCTTTATCAAAACTCACGCGACAATACTCGTGTCTTATATCTGTCACCTATCCTAATCCATATATAAATTAAGATTTAATATCCGTTACCTTCGCCATGTATTCTTGTATTATGTTTTGAACTTTACGCGGGAGGAATATCAACGGTTCCTTATAAATACGGCCTTGACTTATTCTCCAAAATTACGTCAGAAATGAATAATTTGTCACTTTGAAACACATTCATATACTTGTTCGTAGGTCACTATAGTTTCATTTCATGTTTTCACATACAGTATTTTTAATGTTTACATTAGCGTTATTTAAAGATTAATAGATGGACATCGTGGAAAAAATATTATGTAAAATATTGTTTTTTTCTTTATTTTCTGTACTTACGGTTTTATTGTATGCACTGATAATCAAATAATGAATAATATATTACTTAAGATATTTAAGGTCCAATATATCTTTGTTTTGTTTTGGCTTAGTCATTATCTATGAGGTATTTAAAATATGAAAGTAAAAGGTACAAGGGGGTTGTTTGGTATCTATTGTGATATGTAAGATTAGATATCGGATAATAGGTGTTTATTGCATTCATTGTTTGTGAATTTGAAAGGACTGACCCTACTATCACAACAAAATTAGTCATCCTTTATTATTTTAATTATAATTTAGATTTAATAGATGATACTCCATATGTTATTATTAAAATAAAATATATTTAATGACTGTTTTATAATTTGTTATTGACTTTTTCCAATATAAATTATTTGGTTTTATATATTTGAAGATCTTTAAACAAATTTGGAGTACTCCATATTAATTTGAAACAATTAAACTTATTTTTTAAACAGTATTTAATTAAAATTCAATTAATGACATAATTTATAAAATATTATTAACGAATTTATTACAATAATAATTATAATTTATAACATTCTAGTCAAATATTTTTTATTTGACAGCTGTAATTATTCCACGTAAAAAGCGAATATGCTTAATTGGTGCAGCTGGAGATGATCCTGCACTTGGTGCTGCTGCTCAGCAGTTTAGTGTACCTGTCCTTAAATCAGAAACTGGTTTAGAATATGTAGAAGATACAACGTATTGTACTTATTTTATATTAAAACAGTTTGAGGGACCTGAATATGATGCTCTTCATAAAAGTGCTCATAGGTTTGTTATAATTTGCTTCATATATTTTCTATTTTGTAGAAAAACTCATCCAAAGAATCCGATTTTTAATTATTGTAATTAATAAAATTTTAGAATTTTGGGACCGACAGCACTTTTGCAATTGGCAGAAAGAAAGGACACACTACCTAGTATTAACAGACCTATGTATACACAAGCTATGGTAGGCATGGTGGTAGTATTTACTGGATTTAGGAAAAAGGATGAATTGGTTAGTATTAAGCTTTAAATTTGTATTATATTATAAAATATAAATACAAAATAATTTCATATTTCCCTTATATTTATAGACCAAATTGATCAACATGATTCATAATATGGGTGGAAGTATTAGAAAAGAAATGGGTGCTAAAGTGACACATCTCATTGCTAATTGTTGCGGTGGAGATAAGTATAGATATGCTGTCACATTTCGGGTACCAGTAATGTCTATTGATTGGGTGACAGCTTTATGGAATGCCAAAAACGATATTTCCATTTATGGAAATAATGAAGAACTGGTAATATTACCATCCACAATAATTACGATACGTTTGTTTTGATTATTTTATATATTCTTCATTTTTAAAAATATTTACTAATATATCTTTATATGTTATTCTAAAAATTGATTTGTTATGTAGATCACTACTTATAAGCTGAAGCCATTTTTTGGTGCAAAAGTATGTTTCTTTGGTTTCCCCGAAGAAGAGAAACGTCACATGTGTGAAGTTTTGCAACAACAGGGTGGAGAATCTACTGAAATTGACGATCCAAATTGTACACATGTAGTAAGTTATAAGTAAAATATTTCTCATCTAATGCATATTATTTTCAGTGTATAACACGAATTTTTACATTTAATAGACAAACACTTAATATATAAATGGTCATTATATTCTTTAGGTAACAGATGTAGGAAGTGGTGAATACAAGAAACGCAACAATGCTTTTGACATGCTATCATACACTAATAATCCGAATTACATTCCACACTATTACACAAAAACGAAACCATTTTCCTTTACCTTTTACAATCCATATACTAATACTATTCCTAACACAAAAACAGGAAATTTATCACATACCTGCAGTATTAATTATGCGAAAATGCCAACGAAATTGAACACTAAATATTTTTTGCATGGTTTGTCTTCTTTGCCACAGTACTTAGACCATAAAGACAGTAAATTTAATTATTCCAATTCAGATAATATTAGTCAAGACTCAGCTATTTATATGGATGATAATTTCTGTGATGGTACCAATTTACCAGATGAGTCTTATATGTCTGAATTTTCTACTCCACAAGCAGATTCAGGCATTGATATGTCTTCAACAAAGAACTCTTACACCAAAACTCAAACAAGAGGTTTAATTACATCAGAACATTCTAATTTCCCTGCAATACTTACAACATTGGACATGCATTCTATATTTTTATCTTCATTAGCTAACAATGCAAAGAAGACAGAAGATATATCTGATGTTTTATGTGATAATACTGGCAATGAAAATGTAGAGTATGAATCGAGGCCATATAACTTCAAATCTTCTACACTCTGTAAAAATAGAACAATTCCATATACAAACAATCACCATTTTGATGCCAAGTCACAATTGTTGAAATCTTGTAAAAATGCACAATACTTGGAGAACTCTCTTTTTCTTAATCGAAAAATTATAACTCCTAGACGGTATATTAAATGGCGGAAAGCAAAATCTTGCGTTGCTATTCATAAAATAGACTCTCCAGACAAAATTAAGTTTAAAAAAATGTATTCTCACCCTAATTTATTTAGACGATTTGATGAGGAACTTAATGATTCTCTTTTACATAATCCTTTAACACCAATGACAAAGAAAAAAAGTTTTTTGAATACACGTAAATTGAGTTCATCTATGTTGTCAAAGCTTAGCAATATAAATTTGCCAATGTTTAAACAGTACATAGTTAGTCCATCCAAAAAGATTCCAGAAACTTATCCGAGACAGAAATATACTCCTTTGCCAAGTCCTCTTCCTGTACCTGCAAAGGTAGCAAACTTATCGAGTACTGAATGTGATTTGAGAAGTACATTTACATCTTGCGGAAAATGTTTGAATCTTTCTTCTAAAACTTGTGATTCAAAAGATGATTACATAAAACGTGACAAATCAGAGGACACACAATTATTCTCGGTACTTTCACTTTTTTAATTGGATTATGTGGATGTGAAGAAATTATAAAACGTAGGATTTGGAAGGGAAATAGAGGGTATTTATTGATAAATGTTTTTGTTATTTGTAGTTTATACATATTTACTGGTTTAGCATAGAGTAGACTGTTCTACCTTTGTGATGTCATCCTTGTGTCGTGCTAAACTGCATATTTGCAGATATGTTACCGTTAACAGTAATCTGATATCCTCATATTTGTACACATAATAATATTTTGTTGTTTTGTATTATTCTAATTCTTCTGTTAGATTATTGGTATAAAAGAAACTAAAATGTGTATTAACATCCGAAAACTGTAAATTATTGAAAAATTATAAATTATTCTTATTTTAGGTTGTGGATGAATCAAATGTAAATGCATTACCGGATTTAGCTTCTGTAAGAGCTCATATTGTAAAAGCTGAATGGTTTTGGACATCTGTTCAAAATGAGGGTGCGGCTGATGAGAAGGAATATTTATTTGAAGATGTAAGTGTATTCAGATTATTGTATAAATTTATCGTTTAATAGTTGATTTTATGTCCAGTATTTGGAATCTGTTCTATCGCCAACGATATCATCTAGACGTGATAGCCAACAAACAACAACTCCAAGCACAGCATCTACAAGACGAAAACGTAAACGATTAGCAGAAACATTGTCTAGTTTGGTTCAAAATGGTGCAGATTCACCAGCTCTGCATAAAAGGCGAAGCAGTATCAGTGATGCTGGTCTTTTGAGTGTTAGTGGAAGTTTTCTTGACTGCACAGCAAGCCCAGATAAGCCATTACTTGATGGTGAGTTCTTTAGTTTTTAAGTAAATTTCAAGCTTCTTCTATTATTTAATTCTTAAAATGTAATATTTCCAAAACATCACATTTCTTACAATTACTGACTGAATTTAACATAATCTACTTAATCTTTTTAACTGTCAAAGTATACATCTTTCCCTTCTTTTGTGGTTCATTTATTTTGCTTAGTGGATTGGTATATTTTTTTAATTATTTGCTTTTTATCAATATTATTATACTAACAATGTACATAATCAAAATTATTGAGTTTAATCCTGCTAACAATTATTAAACATTTATATGAACCATATCAAGGGGAAGATAATATAAATTTGAATTATTGATAACTACCAGATATTCCAGAAGTGGAAGCTGTGAATACTGATAGCTCTAGAAAGAATTTATCACCACGTCATCAAGTTTTCTTAGAGTTAGTGCAAACTGAGTCAAATTATGTTGGCATTCTCAGTACAATTATGACAGTAAGTGTATCTTTATCGTGTCTTATGTTAGAATACGCAGTAAATCAATACATTCAACTTTTTTCAGCTGTTCAAATCACCATTAGAAGATCTCATAGATACAAGTGGCGAATTGTTAAACGGTACAGAAGCTAAAATTATATTTGGTAATTTTCCACCCATTTATGACGTTCATAAAAAGATGTTAGAAGAATTAAGATATAGTGCAACACACTGGATGGAGGACATTAGTATAGGCAATATATTTCTAAAGTTTGCACCAGACCTAGTCAAGGCATATCCACCGTATGTCAACTTCTTCGAAAATACAAAGGAAATGCTCGATCAATGTGATCAAAATAAATCGCGATTTCATGCCTTTTTGAAGGTTTGTCAGACAAAACCTGAATGTGGTCGACAAAGTTTAAAGGAGTTATTGATCAAACCAGTACAAAGGTTACCCAGTATTAGTCTATTATTAAATGGTAAGTACTTTTATTATTATTAGATACTTAAGTATAATCCTACTGTAATGTTTCTATGATTTACTACAGATATCCTTAAACATACAAGTAAAAATAATCCTGATCACAGCGCGTTGGAGTTGTCAATTAGCAGTATTAAGGAAGTCATGACATACATAAATGAAGATAAAAGAAAAACCGAAGGCCAATTAGTTATGTTCGACATTTTCAATGAAATTGATAACTGTCCGCCGCATTTAGTTTCATCACATCGATCATTTATTGGTAAATGTGATGTGATGGAACTCAGTGAAGGTTTGAGCGGGCGTGGTGATCATTTAGTTTTATTTTTGTTCACTGATACACTCGAGATATGTAAAAAAAGATCAAAAGCTTTCAATTCATTAAAAAGTCCTAATACTGCAAACGGATTACATGCAACCAAATTAAGTCAAGGGAAACCTTACAAACATATTAAAATGTTATCACTTAGTACGATAAAAAAAGTTGTGGACATACGAGAAACTGACGGTATGTTGATTATGTATTATATTTTTTTGAACTTGAAATTTTGGAAAAGTTGTTGAAAGTATGCACTAAATAGTTATGTTTGCAGAATGTCATAAAGTATTTGCCTTAATGGTAAGAAGTAATCAGGAGTTAAAAGAAAAGCTATTTTCATTTACGATTACTGATGAAGAAGTAAATAAAACAAATTATTTACGGACTTTGTGTAGACAAATGGCGAATACAGTATGTAAAGCTGATGCGGTAAGTTTTAACATTTTTCCGATTTTATTCGATCTTTGTCAACAATTTTATCTAGTTATGCTTACATGTTAATTACAACATGAGTATTTTTTTATGTTTAGGACACGTTCCTGATAAGTCTTGATTCGCATCAACTTGAAATTGACACAAGTGATGTAGCATTAGGAACTTTAAGTAAAGCATTTAAGTAAGTAGTCAACATTAAATTTGAATTTGCTGTACAGTTTTAATTTTGTAAGTGATTCTATTCCTCACATAACTGTAAGTACATTTTTTATCACAAATGTGTTTATATTGAATAATCTATATACTACGTCTACATTGTTAAAATTACACATTATATTATGATTATAATACTTACAGTTTTGTAGAGATATGTTTCGAAAAGTATATATCTATCTCTAGTTAGAAAGCTCTTTATTATATGCAAGAAAAATGAATACTACTTGATATGTTTACTCTATGAGGATCAAATTTTAAGTGCTACAGGAACGTTTAATTAATTTTACAAAAAAGATGTTGTTTGTAAACTAATTTATTTCCATTTTTTGATGGGTAATAAGGTTAGTAGTTAATAAATTCTGATTACTATTTTAATGAGACATATTGAAAAATTAGTATAGTACATCCGTAATACGAACAATTTTTATCTAAAAAGATGCTTTTATTGAATTATTTTTCAAATATTGTGGAAGGTAATTATTTATGGAAATTTGAAGATTTTCTTTTACTTTTAAAATATTAAGAACATTGTTTTATAAAAAATTGTTTCATACAGCTTGTAGCTCTTATATTGCATTATTACTAAGTTCTACTAAATTATTGGTATATTCTTCAGTTATAGATTTTGATTACATACATATATTACTCTGATGATAGAAATGTAGAATTAAGTTTTTTTATCGAAAACTTTCTCAAATAGTTTAGCATGTTCTTCATTATTATGTACACGCAAATAAATTTGAGAAACCTTTAATGTAACATGCTTAATCAAATAAGATTGCATTAGGAATAAAGTTATTGCATTTTTACATATATTTTTATGAACAGTATACACAATTAGGAAGGGAAAAGTTATTTGGTGCTCTAAACTGTTTTTCTCCTGTATTGCATGTTAACAAAAAATAATGGGGCGACGACTCGTTTGGTTGCAGGAGCCTATTTCATAATTTTTACCTGGAGTATATGGACCCGTATGTGTTCCTACTCAATAGCATGTGTGAAACCACGTTACATGTCCCACTACCGTCAGTTTTCGCACCAGGCTGATTATCTTTTTTTTATTTGCTTTGATCCTTTGTTCCTTGCTTGCACAAAAAGTGATCCAATTATATTTTTGAACATCAAAGTTTATATTGTTAAATAATTTCAAAAATGGATAATTTGACCAGTTCAAGCGTAATATAGATTATATCAGCCTGTTACAGATTATTAATATTTTATGGATAAGAATCTCTAACGTTATGTTGAGTTAGATATTCGTACAACTTACAAATTTATTTATACACCTTTGATTTACAGACGATAAAGTGTATGCCTAAAAATTGTTTTAATTCAGCCCTATTTACACGTTTTTATATATTTGTAATGTAGATTGGCACTTGTGAAGATCTTTTTGATAGTCCAGCATGTAAATATTTAGTAGTCTATGATTTGGCTTCTGCATGTTATGTTCAAATTAACAATTAAAACATAACATTTACTTGAACTGGTTTTTCAAGGTTTGGGGTTTCTTTTATTTCACGTTTGCTAATTCCTTTGGTTACCAGAAAGTTTATTCCCTTCTATTTAGTATACAAGATTATAAAGTAATTAAATCAAAAAGGATTGTTATATTGTTGTTGATCTACGAATGTAAGAAAGTTTCAGTGGGGAATAAAGTTTCAGTCGAGCATTAATTTTTTCTAGGTTTATAGATCAAGTAAATTTGTAACGAATATTTTTCTTCAGGTTTGCATCTCGTACAAGGATGAAAGTCGGCAGAGCGTTTAGTTTTAACAAAACCCCAAGCAAACTGAAAAGAGCGATGTCAACAATGATGTCACCATTTGGATCAACAAATAGTCTGACTCCTGCAAGTCAACAGCTAGCACAGATGCGGCTTGCTAGTTGCAACAATATTAACGTTAGTTGACTGTTTATTATGCATGATGTCTGCTGATCTATACGCTTATATTTTCTTTGAAATATCTCCTTGCTTACTTTCGTTTCACGACGGGAGAATGTTATTTCTTGAATATAGTTTTTTAATATGCGTTTTCTTTCGTAGTAGAAACCGCTTTAATGCATGGCTGCAAAAATATTCGTGCTTTTAATTAATGACATCTGTTTGCTCACATATATTGGTAGTATAACATTATATAAATATTTGATACATTGTATTCTTGCCTATTTTCCAATATTTTAATGAATTAACATGTTCCTTCTTTTTGATCGCATAAAAGCATCACACAATTCTAATCAAAAGATCAGTTCACTGTATACACGTACATTATAATATATTATTTCCTTATGATCATTTTAATACATTGCTGGATTTTTTTATTTTATGAGTTTACATTGATTCATCCATAGTGTATGTCTTTTTTTGCCATATTTGTTTCGGTACAAGGTCAATTATAAATTTCATGCTTATGACAATACAATGTTAATGGATAAATTTTGATTCTTTATCACGTAAGTATGTTGTAGCTGCGTATTTTATTGGAGGAGTATTAACTTATGAAATGACGAACGAATCAAAAACAAATTGGAAATGCTATCCTTTTAACGTCTTCTCTCGTGAAAGGGAGTAGAGAGGAGGATTGCTAGAGATCTACTTTTCAACAGACAAAATTCGTTTTAGGAACGTGATGTCACGCAGTGTTTCGACTGGATCAAAATACTTCGCGTCACAATTTAGATAGAGAATTCTATATTTCTATACCTTGTTAATGAACAAAGCAATATCTCTAGCATGGATTCTACGACTATTAAAATTGTATATTTTTACGAAGTTAACCTTGCTTTTACAGTGGCATTTATAGCACCAGATATTTACTTTTCTCTTTCTTTTCTTTTTTGTTTCTGTTATAGCTTTATGTAGCAAAAAGCTCAATTAGGCTGGATCCCATTTTATTGTTTTCTTATTTCCTCTTTTTTCGTAAAATATATTTGCACTTAAAAAAACTATGTATACAAGCATTTTTCATTACACCTTTTTAATTGCATGTTCTTTCAATTATTTTTTATTTGTGTGTATTTTTTAGATTAGTTAAATTTGAATGTTAACTACTGAATCTTGTTTGTTTGTTTGTTATACATTTCTTGTCGTAATAATTGTGCTCGTTTTATTTTTCTTGAATTGCTCTAGGTATTTTTTTATACTGTGTACATGATAACAGGATAAATATTCATATATCTTTCCAGGAGCTGGGTAATGGTGGTTCAGGCTCGCCATCTAGAGATGATGTTCTAGTAGCTCCCATGTCGGTTCAACCGACACGAAAGGCCAAATGCAGTTCCCTCAGTATGGCTTCGTTAAGAAGGTTGTAATTAGTATGTCAAAAGCAATGCAATTTTTTCTCTTGCTACTATTGCATAACCACATTTGGTCATCTTGCCCATTGTTATTGTGCCTTAAATTTCTTTCATTTTGTGTTTATTCATCTTTTAAAACACAATAGTTAAGAGATCCATATACGTAAATATTCTTTGCACAGTGATATAAACATATTAGTACAGAGATGCATAAAATCATTTGATTTTGAGTAATTCTAAAGACTGGATTGAAATTTCTACTTATATGTACATTTCAAATAATGTAAAGTAATTACTACTAAATAGAATGTAAATGTGTCGCAGAAGTTTATTAGTTCATTTGGAGAGACTCAAATGAAGAGTTATGAATAACATGTCGTAATTTATGTTATTGGTAAAATACTCATATTTGGTCAGGAAAAGCCTTCCACATCCATTGTAAAATTTGCACATTTTTTCAAGTACAGTATTCTCTGTTATTTACTTTCGATTATATTTAATGACATTCACTCATGTCGATCATCATGTGTATATACATTTTTGAAACAGAAACGAAATTGATGTGTAATGTTTTTTGCAGTTTATATTGTACAATATAATTGTTTCCAATAACTCTTCTCGTAGGATCATGATTATTTTTAAGTATCTAACTAGTGTCTTAAACCATTGTAGAAACGATACTAACAATGGTGACTATTAGCATTACTTATGTGGTCATAATAACAACTAATTTAATATGTAGCTTAACTAATGCGTATTTATTTAACGATTTTAGGTTTCTATTATATGCAGTTTGTATTCATAAACTGAACATCCTCGCTTGTTACATTCTTTTGGTTTGACGCAATACAATACTTGTATTTAGTGTTTTTTGTCAATATTTGTTTTGTATTTAAATCTCTTCACCAACTCGATCTACATTTTTTAGATAAATTTTATTTCCGAATACTATGCAAAACATGCAATCGAATTGGAACGTGTTTAGTATTTGTTTATGATAAAAGAGTTGGTGTAGTTTTTTGTGTTCTATATATATTCATAGTCATTTTGACGTTGCTTTGTTTATCCTCCAGAAATTGTTCAGAGGAAGTCATGCAGGACAAATCCGATCTTTGAACTACAGGGCTTAAGTAATACGCAAGTATGTTGTACCTACTTATTTGGTGTCAGTGAATGGTTTATGCGAGACATTAGGGAGGCTGGGATACATTGAGGGGAAGATAGAAAATATTTGCGCAAACGACAGATGAAAGATAAAAGATATCTGTCAATTTTCTAAAACTGGAGTTCAATTTTCTACTTGCCTTGTGCCAACAGAACCATGTGTGTTTTATAGAGAAAATGTACATTGCCATTTATGCTTTAAAAAGCTACAATTATATTATGTATATTATGTATATTAACGACCTACTGTATGTAATACTCTACCAGTCGTTAATTTTTATACATATGTAACATTCGAATAATTCAAGCTCTTGTCTCAGGGAGACAAACGGAATTGGATGTACAATAAGGCAAAGAACATTACATTTCCAGTGCTGTAATACATACACCGTTTATACAAACTGAAACTATACATATATATGTACATACGTATGCACACATATACATGTATATGTATACATATACATTTTTGTGCCATTGTATCTAATTTGATAGATATATTTAGAGTTTATTACAGTCTCTCAAGATAATTCATAGTTTTTTGAAGAAAAAAAACGTGTGAAGATAATTTATTAAATTAATTGTAATTGTATATTTCTTATCTAAAATTTTATATATTAGGTTGGTGCATACGAGATGTCGTATATTAAAGTGAATGTATGAAACTGCATATCTTTTTTCAAGAACAGTTTATTAAATCTAAATATACTCCATTTGCTTCAATACACTTTTCCCAATGAGAATTTAGAGACATTCTGATTTTTAAAATCAATAAACTCTGATATGGAATTTTTTATACATAACCGATTTTCATTATTTTAAACATTTAGAACAGTTTTTACAGGCTGAACAGTATGTAAATGAAGACAGTTCTTTACGACAAACATCTATGCATTAAAATCTCGTTGGAGAAAAGTAAATTGAAACAAATGGATCATATTTTGACTAAAAAATATGCAGTTTTATATATTCATCTACAAATTCGACATTTCATGTGCACCAACCTAATAGTTGCCATGTTTGCTACAATTTCGATTTTTCAATGTGAGCTACAACATGAAATTATGGCTGCATTATCTTGTTTATGCTTATATTATTAAAGATAATTATTTTTCGAAACTTTTCAAAATGTGATGTCATAAAAAATAATTGTGAGTTGCAGTATGCTCATCTCTTTTATGATACAATGTACATGCATAAGAGTAAGATTTGTAAAGAGATGGTAACGAGAAGATGAGAAGACAGATTTTGAACATGTGAATGTCTCAATACTTGTTTCTTTTACATATTAAGCTATTCAATATTTGATAGTTGCAAAAAGCCATAGTGTACTAGCATTACATTATTGTTACTGTTTTTTTTTAGATATTCAATTATACGCTTATAGTAATTGCTGACTTTTTAAAGATATACATACATTAAGATACGTAATTTGTCATTTACACTACAAGCTATTTTGATGTCCATACTTTTAGGATGTAAATGTTTATATTCTTATTGTATGTGAAATATGTTACATTAATTTGACTGTCCGTCTAAAATAATCATATAATTGTTTACACGTTGTTTTGAATCATATTAAACGTACATGTGATGTATGTTTCAAAGTTTCTTTGAGCATTCAAGTGTCGTGAACGTTTTCTGAAATTTATACGACATGGTATAAAAGAAAATCGCTATTTTCGTTGTTATAATCGTATAGATGTAAAATAATTGTTTCTGAGAAACACATTACTTTACATTCAGGCTGGATGAAAAATCGTAGTACAGCCATAGAATTTTTTTATCCGAGGCTTCGTTTTCGAGAAAATCGTTAGAATCGAGAAAATAGTTAGATTAGAAAATAGTCTATGTATAGTACGCAAAAAAATATTTGTATATATTTCAGCTCAGTGAGCAGTCTGGTAAGCAAACATATCACAACATTTGAAAAGTTGAGGAAGAAAATATTATTTCGTACTTTCAACGTTAATTACAAAATGCTCACAGTTTCTTATTTTGATTGTAAATATAATTTCTTGAAAACACATTAGTTTTTCCTACATTGTACATTATTTACTAGTGATAATATCAATAATTATAGTATGACAATATTTCTTTTTATTTTCCCGTTTTCTTTCACGATGTTTGAATTTCTAGAATTAATTAATAGAATTAATTTGTGCCAGCATAAAATAAACCATCATAAATTTTTAATTATTACATTTTCTTTCTCTTCCACATAGCAGATTACAATTTAAAATTTGCACGCAAAACTGTGATTGGAAATTTCGATAACAGAGATTCAAGAAAAAATCTTTGGCAAAATGATGAACTAAACAAATTAAAATACAAAGTTTTCAGATATTTTATAGGTACATAACATTTTGTAAATAAATAAACGAAATGCTTAAAATTATTTCTACACAGGCAGTGTTATCAACCAATAGAAATGATAATTAAGTCTCGTCGAGAATATTATATGTAATATATTTTAATTTTCTTATAGAATTGAAACAATCTTTTTATAAAACATAATGTCAATTATATTTAAGAAGTCCTTGTGGATATAACAGAAAAATGTATTCCTTGCAATTTTGACCTCTATCAGCTTTAATAAATTGTTGAGGAATTTAGAATAGTATCCACATTTCATCGAGAGAAAGTGTATAACTATACATATTGAAAAGTTGCAAGGAAAACGAAAGAAAATTTGTTAACTCTTTACAAGGATTGACTATTTATGTTCTTGCCTTTTTAAAATGTACACACAAAATCGATCTAAAACAATGTGCCTTTGCACGGATAGGACCAGTAAAAGCTAAAATCTATATACATATACCGGAGTGAATGAAAAAGAATCACTTGAAGTGCGTTCTTGCGCGAAATCACGAAGGCTCTGGCAGCACTTCGTACTTCGTATTTCAACTTTTAAGTTATACTAGATCTTTAAGAGCTGAAATGTCACACAATTTCCATGCAGCGGTTTTCTGGCGAAACTAACTACCAATCTCTAGCACGATGTATGGATGTAGACAGAATAAACAAAAATAGATTATAATACGAAAAAATTTTAGTTTTATAATAATATCATTAATACAATTATCATGAAATATTTTAATTTTGACTAATCAATCGTATAATCTCCGAATTCTCTTTGAAATCTTTGAATAACATTTAAACGTTTTCTCGAGCGTTTCAACATCGTAAACGTTTATAAATTTTATTATCAATTATTTATTAATTTCTATTTTAATATATTGACATATTTTGTCACGTTCATTACGTCGTGGTAGGTATTACAATCTGATAGAAACAGTGACCGTAAAGATGCCTTGAAGGGTACAAATCATGAACCTTCCGCACAAACATTATTGAACTTGAGATTTGTAATCGCGGTGTCTGGCATTTTCTCTATTAACGATAAGTACAGGGAAAATTCTGTTTAGCTCAGAACACTGTATATATTGCCGATAAATATCATGTAAGTGTAGTGTAGCGTAGGTAATGTTTTATACTACACGCGTAAGATTAATGTATTAAGCATATAGTCGTTACTATTTATATGATATTGTAATTGATTGTATAAATTTACTCTTTATTATGTAAACAGAAGATCAGTGCCGCTTTTTTTCTCCCCACGATCTCTTGACATTCATGGTTTTAAACTTATGTACTTGGACTGCGGTGGTTTCGGTCTACTAAAAAATGTTTCGAGTTCTTTATATTACTCCACAATTTCTCAAAAAAATCAACAAGTCCGAATTCAGGGGACCTTGTTGGAAAAATTGCGATTGTTAACAGCTATTTTGGACTAAAACACAATTTATAAACGTAACATGCTTAATTAAATGGAATAATAAATAATCCAATTAACCAAGACATTAATTGCGAATAAATGTTACGGAAACGAAAGTTACAAATCACAAATTATATAAACTATACACATTTATTACCATATCGATCACATTTCAACGAACAATTTCCATCTTGGCTTCCTTAGCCCAGCGGTAACCTATTTCAATGTCTGCAGCATATCAGCCACCGAATGGAAGAACCGGATAACTAATGGCAGGGATTATGCGATTCTTGGCAAAGAAACTCATCTGCCATGTGATAAAATATTTTATAGGGTAGGAAGGGAGGGTTTGGATCGTATATAACATGTCTCCTGACATCGCATTATGCCAAAATATATTGGCATTTAGAAATTTATATTGCGATAATTGTTCGGTCAATTATGAATATAGACAGGAATTTTTCGATAACGCACCTGATACAAATGAAGTTTGTTTCATTTATTACTGCAGCTTAATCAACATTTGATGAAATATTGATTATGAAATTTGTAGTAGAAAGTTGTAGAATTCATTCGTTTTAGAACAGATTTGATTGAGATTTAGAAGTAAATAACTAGAACATAGAAAAGTATGGGATCATAATCTAAGTATTTCAGTTATACTTATGTACCAATGCCAAATTGTGAGTAAACTTTTACAATTCATCATATCTCCAATATTGTAAAGTAAAATTGATTTAAAAAAATTTACCAAGCGAAGCACTGAAGTCTCCTTTTCGTAACTGCAGCAGAGTTCAATAATATAAATCCAATTAAAAAAAATTGCGATCGATGAGCTTGCACAACGGGTTAATAAATGTCCATCAATATTTCAATACTCCTTCACATTTCCCGCACATTTGGCAACGGTACAGAATTACTTGTACGTACGATCGCGTCTTGTGCATGGTGAAACGCGACGAGAAATTTTGCATTTGAAATTTGCTCAGCAAGCTTTCGTCCATTTTATTGCATTTTCTGCTTTGAAGCCAGATGGAGTGGCATTGATGCGACTGGGTCTTCATAGTGCAGTTGCAATAACCGAGACAACCATCAACGAAATGTCGACCGTTCGTCAACCGCAATACGCATCAACCTCGTTACCATCGTGCGGGACATTCTTGGCGTCGCGACAGCGGCCGCGTTTCCGGTGACTAAATCAGTTACTCTCGCTGTCCGCGTTTCCTGCTCGGATATTCCTGTTCGGTATGAACGTACGGATATCTCTGCACACTCGCAGCAAGTTTGATTCGTGAGATTGGTTTCTCAATTTCCGCTATTTGCCTCTCCATTCCGGTTCACTTTCATAATTTAATTTACTGATGTCGTTCTCAAGCTAATCGACACGCTTTTCTAAATTCCAGGTAAATCATTTTGTCCTCTAGCTTCAACTTCCTTGCTGTAACAACTCCGCCTTCAGTTTTTCTTCTGATTTGTTTGACCCTTGGATGACATTACCTGGGTCGCTTTTTATATAACATTTCCAAAGCACCATTTGAACTGCTCATTTAAATAATTTAAGAAGCAGCGTATTGATATAAATGCAACAAGTAAGTAAGTGCATCTAGAAAAAGTACTCTTAATCGTCACGAGTATAAATTCTAAGTTTCTTTTTCACCGTTTACCTATTGAATGGTAAAATATTCTGCAAGAGATTAGCGTGTGCCAGCTATAAAATCGTGATAAGTTTTGAAGCCGCGGACATTTTACGCAAAAGTTTTGGGCTTCTCCAGGGAACGACGAAACAATTTTCCTCTCTTTCGTTCAATGAAATGGGCACGTATCTGTATCGATCAAACGTGAGAACTTGTAATTGGTTCGCGCTACGACGGAAAAGAAAAACGAAAGAAAAGGAAACTGCGGAAAGAGAAAGTCTGCAAGTAACGCGATAAAAAGAAGTTGGAACGGATAAAAAGATGGACAGTGGGAAATAAGAGAATGCACCTCGAATTGAATCCTTAATTAAAGTCGCTGTCAACCGTGACGAAGCTATCAATTCCGGTGAAATTTTAATAAACGTTCCCCGTTAGAATGAAAGGTTGCAATCTTATAAATCTAAAAGCGGAACATCTTGAAGCTTCAATTGGTTAATATGTATCAATTTTAACTAAAATGACCAGCTTTAAAATGAAAAATGAACAAATTTCTGAACGTATTGATAACTGTTCAACCTCAGCATCAATTTGATACATTTTTCACCGATTTTAAATAAATAATATGTAATTAAAATATGTTATGATCTTAAATAAGTAATATACTCTTTACCTTGTTGGCAAAGAACGGATTTACATCACGTTGATTTTGTTACCACAAATTTTGTACAGACAAATTAAAAACATAAATAAAAGTTTTTATTTCCTTACGATCGTAATTCGATGTATTTGCTTAAAATATAAGATCATAAATAAAACACAATGGATGAAATGGAAAGTTCCAACCGAAACGAGAGGTCAACATGTGTAATTATTTCTAAGAAGGACATTGATGTCCTTTTATGTTTGCAAGGCCTTGCGAATTTATCTGCTTGAAATTCTACGGGTTGTTTATCTTCCTACAAAGTTTCATTGAAACTCATATGCGCCAGATCGCGCAGTCTCTTCGCAAGTTCTACCAAGCTGGAAATTACAATTTCCGCGGAAGTAAGTGTAGAAATGTCCAAGAACGAAGATGGTTACTGTTCCGGGCGTTTTTCGTGACAGTATAATATATGCAACTTGTTTGCCTTTCACAACAAATATTTTGCATTAATCATTTCTGTTGTGCTATACGTTTAATTAATTTCGGAAGCAAGTTGAACAAGCTTCCCGGTGTATTGTGTACATTTCAGATCCCAGGTGATGAAGTTCTGGAGTTATGCGGTCGCTGCCACTAAAACTAACAGCGTTTGTGGCGACATTTATTAACTTTAGACCGCCGATAAATTATGCTATTTCCGGAATTCGTTGTAGCACTTTCATTACTGTGATCTACTGTCACATAATAGTTTTAAAAATCAACTTAATTACACGTCAAACAATACCAGTTGTTCCATTTTATGCGTGTAACGGATTCTCAACCTGTTAATATACAGCACGTTGTGAGTCATACATGTAGCAATGTAGCGAAACAAATACTTGAATTAAAAATTATAACAAATACTTAAATGAAAATAAGAAATTACTTAACTCATTTCATAAATTGTCGGCGACACTCGCACTTTGTAATTATTAATTGAAAAGTAGTGTAATACATTGGTTTTACATATTTGCTGAACGACAGCTGCGATCACTTAAATTATTGCGAGAGTAATTATAAAGTATAGTCGAATATGATGGTCAAATGTGACATTAAAATAAATGTAATTTTTGTTCGTATGATTTGATATGTCTGTCAAAGAAAATCCTTCCAGCCAAGTTTTAAATTGGCACCCTCTGAGCTACCTAAATATGTACGACTAAAGGAGAAATGTACACGTGGCTTTCACCGGGATATTTATCGGGACGGAGTTACCTGATTTCTGGTTGTAACGTCATTCTAAATAGGTTTACGAAATGCTTTGGCCTTATGTAACCGCGGAAGGATGAAAGGGAAGGAAACACGTTACCAGAACGGTTAGTAGCGAAACCGTGGAACTGACATCGATTTTCGCCGGGGTTAGAGTTTTGAAGGCCACGGTTGCGATGGAGGCTGCGGTATTCAATTCCCTCTCATTCATTCCTCTCGTTTCTTTCCATTCTCGTTCACCCCCACGGTTTCTCGCGTTTCTTCCATCGTCCGCTTCCATTTCCCTTTCCCCGAGATGTCGAAGTGTGTCAACATAAAGTCTCGTTCAATCTTTCCTCCTTTCTTCTCGCCGATCTTTTCTATTGTCACAGAGATGATGAAAAGGTTCGTTTTTTAATGAAAGTGTGGAATGGTCTATTATTGGAGAAATATTAGCCGAGCATAAAACTTCTGTTTGTTCGGGTTACAGAGGCACGGATTCAAATTATCCTCAGATTGGAAGTTCTCATCTTAGGCCAAATCATTTCTGAATCACGTGGAATATTTCCATCAGCTTTGCAAAAGCGCCTTCATTCGTTTTTCTTGCGCGCAAACTTTTGCTATGCTTGCAAAGGTGAAATGATTCAATCAATTCTAATATTGTTATGTTATGTTAACACGATCTGAACTGTTATCCAATTTGTCGAAAGAAACAACGTCTCGAAATAGAAAATTGGTGAGTTCTCACCTTCAGAAACGTATAAAGTATTATTCACTGTAACTACCCTGCAGAATTGATCAAGATTTGCCTTTTAATCAAGATTTTCAAAGTGTTATTTGTTTGATTACCATAAAAGGTAATCAGGGTTTTGTGCGAATTCATTCAAACACAGAGGTATACTGAAAAAGGTGCATCAAAAGTAGAAACCAAGAGATCAAGTTTATTTTATTGTGTTCACACGGTCTTCTCGAATACTAATAACATTTCTATTTATATTGTAGCAGCCCCGGCAATACATATTTTTATGCCTGTTTCTCTTTCAAGATCAACGTCGACTTTCTTACTGGACACGGTACTAATGGCTAGCGATGTGAATTGGCTACCAGACAATTAGAGAGCAACGTTAATCTTCTTACCGGACATGGTACAAATGGCTAACGATTTGAACAGGCTACCAGAAAATTAGAATTTAAATAGAACATTTGTAACTCCGGTTGGAAATGGCCCATCCGTGGGTTAAACGAAGTATGGCAGCAGCCACGTTCCGTTTTTCAGTGATCTCATAGGTGCGTACATGTTATCTTCAAGCCAATACCCATTACCTTGTTAATACGTGGCGCAAGTTGTCTTTCCTGCCCGGCCGTGTACATGTAACCTTCGCTATAACCGCATTATAGCTATAATCGTTAACAGCA
The DNA here is from genome assembly GCF_028453695.1 of Augochlora pura. Classification (NCBI taxonomy): domain Eukaryota; kingdom Metazoa; phylum Arthropoda; class Insecta; order Hymenoptera; family Halictidae; genus Augochlora; species Augochlora pura. Next base: position 7,158,849 of record NC_135772.1, read on the forward strand.
TTATTGCTGCAACGTTCTAATTCAGGCGGCGACTTTCACATAATTATTCAGGCATCCCTTTCAACGGCGGATCGTGGACCGCCTTTATCGACGGATATTTACCAATGTATTTACTGCGAGCACGCGTCAACAGCAACATCCGTGCGCCGGGGCACAAAGGCGGGCCGGGACCGACTTTAATGAAGTTTGCAATGGCATTTATGGGCAAAGGATTGCGGTCCGAAACTGGACCGCACATTTCCAGCCCGCCGACCTCTACTTAATCCTAAATCAGTTAGGGAACCGGGTAATTCCTGCTGACGAACTTCTTCTATTTTCCAACCGGGCCCGAGTTCCTTTTGCTCGGGGCGCGACGGCGTGCTGCTCGGCCATTAATTCGTCGCCGTGTCGACGACCGACATTGAATTTTTCAATTACCTCGCCCATATTATCGATAATCGAAGTAGCTGCTCTCTTAATTAAGTGCCGCAAGATTATGGAACCTACTGGCGAACTGGCCTGATGTGAACAAATAGTTAAATGCGTCAACTGCTGCGACTTTCGACCCAATTAAGAATTATATTAGTGATGCCAGTTCTTAACATTGATTTTTATTGTTGGCAATGTTTCATTGCTTTTCCTTTACGCTATACATGGATATTTTCTATACTATGTCGAATATTCTGTGTTCGCATAATTGATCTGAATAATCATGACAGGATAGTAGTAAATTAAAGTGTATCGGAGTTACGTCGTAATAATTTTTAAAAGCGTACGTTTTCCCTGAAAATACATTTAAGATGGCAACAAGATTTCGATAAACGTCTTAGGAAAGAATTAAAATTAATGTAATAGGTCTTTGTAAATATATTGGATGGAGAATTAAAGTATTTATCAAGTACGTTATGAGACTGCGGATTTTTTTTTGTACATATTTATGGCAAAGGTGAATAAATGGAATACAAAGTAGTGGAAACATTGGAAAAATGTAAAAGAAAATCTTATATTATTTTCAATCTAGTAAGATGATTAAGAAGAATCATCAATTTCTATTTAAAATAAGCCTATTACAACTTACGTAGACCATCTTTATTTTGCATCTAAATTCGCAGTCCGTTGATCTTGAATTGTTTTAAATTCGATTTCTTAATACATTCCATATTCTCTAAAATAAGTCATTTTTACAGCGAAGGTAAAGAGTAATTCATGAAAGAAGTAGTCTCCAAAGAACTTCGCTTCGGTTATACTTTATTATTTTAAATAAAATATCTTGAAGTAGTACGTTAGAACTTTCTGTAACTGGACACATGTGTTGTTATAAATATTTTTATATACTTTTTTTTTTTATTGTAATAGTTGCTGTGAATTGTAAAAATTATTGATAAATAACATGATAGCTTAATTATTATGACGATGGTACAGAAAGCATTTTGAACTATAGGTTTTTGTGGCACGGATGAGCTTGAGTTTAGGTATCAGTCCGTCTCGTCCTTTCTTCCCGATTCTTTGTATAAATAAGGAATGCTACGGTTTCATGCTGTCGACCGTTATTTATTACAAGCCGAAACTTATTACAACCCCTCACGTTTGCCCATTCAGGGAATAATGTATCGGTTGTAAATGTCTCGCGGGAGTATTTCCATTTCCTAGAGTCGCAAAATCGATTTTCCCACAACATTTTTTTAGCAAAGTACAATATTTAAATCTTTTCCATCGAAAACGCGTCAACTGACTGTAGCTGTGTAAAAATGCAATTTTTCGAAATATTTACTTCGCGCGAAATTGTATTTCCCGAATTGTCTGTCATGATCTCCTTGATATTGAGCAAATCAATCTATATGTATATAAAATTGACCTCATTATCCTCTATACTAAAATTGTGCCAATATCAGAAATAGTTTTTTTTACCGACTGATAACACTTTTACGGTAAAATCAATATTTTCTCTATCCAGGATTGCCACTCAGTTAAAATTTATTTTCCGTTTCATTTTAAACAACCATGACAATATAGGTTATCCACTCGAAACCAAATAGCATGAGTAACACGCAATAACTTCACTAACACGAAACATAATTAAAAGGTTGAGTCGTTCAGTTAAAACTATTGCTTCTTCACTTTGTGAAATTATGTAAAGATAAAAGAAAAATAAAGTGATGAATAGGAGTTTTGCAATAATTTCGGAGACTATGATTTATCAGGTTTTCCAGAAAAGTTGCTATTTATCTACGAACGAAAATATTTTTCCGTGTATCTTTAACAACAATAAAAGAACAAGCAGCAGAAGTGAAATTATAATTTTATTCAACGCTTCCATAAAATACAGGGTGTCCCGAAAATCGTAGTACAACCGGGCAGGGGGTGATTCTACATAAAAAAAGAAGAAAATATTTTGGTATAACATGTTTTCATCCGGTGCTCCGTTTTCGTGATAATTGACTGCAAAATTCGTTCAACTTCTAAACGATTTAATATAATTTGCTTGTCGTGTATTTCACTGCTCTGCTTGTCTCTATCCGGGACAGTGTTTACAAACAGTGAAAATTGTGCGAGAAGTTACAAATTTTTTAAATAACAATTACTCCTGTTGGATTGGCCGCGGCGTTAAGACACGTTTGCCACCAAGATCTCCGGACCTGACGCTTTTAGATTTTCATTTATGGGGTCATATCAGAGAACAAGTTTAAAACATAAACGATATTTCAAATGTTACACGTTTGAAACATAAGATTGCTTAGGCATTCGAGAAATTAAAAAGCGATGACAACTTACAATCTGTCCAGATGTCATTAATTCATCGAGCAAACTTATGTATGCAACAGCAAGGAGGACATTTTCAATAATTATTGTAGCATTGTAATAGTAAGTAGTAAAGAAGAATACAAAATGAGTAATCAGTAGACACACTTTGTATTGTTTCAACCGCACAATTATCGCTGTTCGTAAACACTGTCCTGGACAGAGACAAGCAAAGCAGTGAAATACACGACAAGCAAATTGTATTAAATCGTTTACAAGTTGAACGAACTTTGAAGTCGATTATCACGAAAACGGAGCACCGGATGAAAAAATGTAATACCAGAATATTTTCTTCTTTTTTTATGCAGAATCACCACCTGCTCGGTTGTACTACGATTTCCGGGACACCCTGTATATAAATGCCTCTGTTTTCGGCAAGTTTGCTTTACCCGATATCTTCCGAGTGTGACAGGAAGAGACTTTCGATTTCGCATGAGATCGACAACTATACCAATGAATACAGAAACCGATAGCAGGAAACTTGGTGCCTGATCGATTTTTAGTCCTCCGAAACCGTTGTAGATGTTCCGTCTTGACGCGACTGACTGAGAGTACAGTCGAGTCTTAATTTATTCTGCTACAAACAAGAGCTTTAGGTAACTGTAACGACATGTCAAATTTGCAACGTGACAGTTTATACGATGCATACACTGTAGTGGCAAGTTCCGTTGATAGGGTCAGGTAATCCATTTAGCTAAGAAACGTCCAAGAGAAGAACCCTTTGAGGTCAGATGCGTCAAACTAACTTTCGAACACCTTAGCCCACGTTAATCTATACCATCAATTTGACACATCCTTCCGAACCAATAGCGTGCTTTGCACATTGCGTCGTTACTTATTGTAAATTGAAGTGAAAGAGGTTCAATATTTGCGAGAAATCAATATAATTGAAGAATCAATGTGCGATCGTATTTTGTCAATGCGCATGGTGGGTACGATTCTGTGTGATATTCTTTTGTTGAGTCTGTTGGTTGTGCTTTCGTCTGTTGCGGATATTCGGCCATGTGGTGCGGACGTGTGTCTTAATTGTGCTGTATTTTTTCTTTAAACGTTTATATTAAATAGTTGATTTATAGATACATAGGTGTTTCATTAATAACTCATGTGTACGGAGCTCGCTGAAATTAAATTACCACATTTACGAAGCTATTTATTTCTCTGTGCATAATATTGATTTTTGGTGAATCTTAGATCAAGTCTGAACGTTTAGAGGCGTGTATAATTTCTATAAAAATAAATTAATAAATTAATGAGTTAATAAATTAATAAATTACAAATATATAAATTAACCGAATAAAGTGATTAAAAAAGGCGGAGGAATGTATTCAGCTCGTCACATTTTTGGACACAAATCGGGAACATTAATAATTTTCTGAAATATTGTAGGATAGTGACAGCTCTCAGTGAATTCGTTAAAAGAAGATAAATTAGTAAATAGTTAAGCAAGTGTAGGGATTTTTTCAAGTATGAAAGGCAGAATGGTCGAGAGTGTAAGTCGTAAAATACAAAATGAATGAGACAGATGTTTACAGAATGTTCGGGCAGCTTCGAGTGACCTGGGATCATTGCTTAGGTTCCTCGAAGTCTTGCGTGGCCGAAAAATAAAGCGTGAGCGAGTGAAAGGGAAATAAGGAAAGAACGAGAGAGAATGAGCAAGAATGAGACAGAGTGTAAAAGAGAAAAGACTATAAGGGTGGAAGGACCGACAGAAAGTATCGAGGCATTCGAAAGAAAACTGTTATCCTGCAAACTTGTGCGTTGTGTTGTCGTGGATATAGTTGTAACGTTATCGTTGTTAACTATGTCGTTATTGTTGCATTGTAGTTGCTTAAGTCGTAGAAAGTGACTGTACGATAGTACTTATAAACTGTTGTTGTTATTGTTATTCAACGTTGTTGCTGGCGTTTGTTATAGTACCACGGAATTTCGTTGGATTTCAAAATAATAATTCCTACACAAGTAAGTAATTAGATTAATTAAAATAATATAGATATTTATTATACTTTCGATTAGCATAATGCAGTGGATTCTTAGATATTTAATTTTTTAAATTCTTCGCTTTTCTTCACCATTCTAAAACTTCATTATCCCTCCAATTTCTTTTTAACTAGTTAAAGAGATGCTAAAAATTTTGTATAGAAAACTTTAATGTCAACGGGTAATGGGAAGACGTAACTTATGACTCTCAAAGTTATAATGAAATCATCCATTTGCTTAACAACTTTATTTTCCCTCACATTTACTAGCATGTAATGGATCGTTCTAAACTTTTTCTTGTAAGAGTATCTTAACTTACAATAACTTTTGCAGAGGTTTTACTTAACAATGCAAATTTCCATTTATTGTTCGAATTTCGTGGCCGTCTTCGAAACTTTTGAAAAATATCATGAATCCTAAGAATGGCATGTAATCTTGTAGATAAATAAGGTAAACGAAGACGTTACGTGAAGTTACTAATGTACCTAAATTCTATTCTAATTTATTCTTTTATCTCTTCACTGATTTCCTTTTGTATTTTTACGCTGGATTTTGTCAGCAGTATTTCTGCTGTAAAACGTGATTCTATACAACAATGCAAGATCTTTTCTATTTTTTGATCTAATACTGGTGTTTTACATGCAGCCTTGTTATTCTCGAAAACAATTTTAATTAATATTGAACGTTTTCATTGAGTGTTCATTAAAAGTTTGAACAGTTAATTTGCAGAATCAGTTTGTTAAAATTTAATGTTATCATGCAAAATCTCTTAAATTTTGAGATTCTATTTTTATGCTCTATTTGTTGGTCAACTATTTCTTTCAAAAATCTACTATCCAATGGATTTTTTTCTGCAGCAGTTCTGTTCTAAGAACAAATGAAAGAACACGGGGATTTGTACGGCATTTAATATCGCTGATAAAAATAATGAAAAAAGCGGATGCGTGTTAGTTTCCATCTGCAGCGATTTCTGTAGTTCGCCAAACGTATTGCGGTTGTTGGATTCAGGACGCAAAAACAATAAAAAGAGTCGTATAACGGTATGTTCGATATGACCTTGTTTTCGAGTTACCTACAATACCTGTAATCTTTCCGTGCAATACTCCTCGCGCATCGAGAAAGAACCGCACGCCCTATTGTTCCAGGATTCTCGTAAATCTGGATAAACGGACGACGCGGAAAATAATTCTAACAAGATCAGCTTGTTTACATGCGTCTATAAAAGCAGAATTTTAAATGCCGCGGTTGTACATGTACGGTTACGTCGTTAAATGTCCTCTACTTTTATTAATTCGCCAAGTGTGCGAATAACGATCGCTGCAAAAACATACTTCACCGGATATTTGCACGACGGAAAAAGGAGAACTTGTGTCGGTCTCGCCATGGCTATGGGGAAACAATATCTGTTCATACAGCTTTTACTGGAACTCGACCACCTACGTGCACGACAGAGTATGAAAAGAGAGAGAAAAGTGAGGGGTTTGCACAGTAGTTGTAATTGTCAAGCAAGAAATATGTTCGATTAATACTTATGGAAAGTAAATTGCAATTAAGATCGTAGTTTCGCAATTTTGATCGTCAGTTTTCCCTTCAAAATTTCTTTTGTCGGAATACAATTTTGAACCACTATTTCTATTATAAAAATTTCCAAGTGTTGTGGGTTTAATTCTTAAACTGTATAATCATACGCTGTAAATAAATGAAATAGTATAACTAGCAATCACGATTTTTATGTTTGAGTTCCTCGACATACTATTTTCGTCAAAGTATACCGTTTACATTGTTTATTAAGTATTTCGTTATATTGTTTATTGTTTTTTAGTATAGAAGTAACCGTATAAATATTTATCGAAATTTTATGAGTAACGTTTCTGTCATTACAGCATAGTGTTTTAAAAATGCGATATTACGGTGCATCAATTAATCGATAGATATGCTTTTTTGTGCCATTGATTGCAACTTATTTCTATATCGGAGACTGATATAAGAATGGATGGTAGACTGGATGATCCAGATTGTTTGCCAATACTGATTAATTGTAAACAGATATACACGATAGAATCAGAACGTAAATGTACGTGTATTATTCATGCTCACAGAGAATAAGGTTTAAAATATCCTCATATGAAGAACCTGAATTAGTAACATCGCGAGTAATTCGCGTAACATGTGTTGCTTCGGTCCAGGTTCGAAATTATTATTTCGAAAATGTTACGATTTACATAAAATCTCACATATTTGTAAACTATAATTGATGACGTTTAATATATAATTCCAGCTAACCACCAAGAACTATATTTGTAGTTGCTGGAATTATAGGTAAAAGAAATAACTTTAATGTTAATCGAGCGGCCATCAGAACCTGTAATTGGTAATAATGAAAATAATTATATTGGAAATAATTGGCGTGCAAATGGTCGAGCAAGTTTATAAAATGCTTTAACACACGGTTGTTTTTTGAGAATGTCGTTTTTCGTCTTTGCGAAGATTTTAGCTTTTTGTATGAGATAATTAAGCAATTAAATTTTCAGTTTCGCCTCAACAGTTCATACGGATATCATAAACCTTGGAGTTTCCGAAGGGTCTGAGAAGTAGCCAGGTAGGTGACAACCGGTCACCTCATGTGCCGAAGATCCGAAATGAATTCCGCTGCGTCGCCAAATTTTTGCGAGCATCCAGGTGTTTTGAGGAAGCGCGTTAACGGCGTGTGGGGAAAGAAGAAAATACCTGACTGTTTGGAAACGGAGCGGCCTTAGTCGATCGGTCTTAATCAGGATCTTAGTGAGGCAGTCTTAGCTAACTCTTTCGCACAGCTGGTACGTATCCGTGGAATTTTAACACTTTACTGACTGTTTATTCAGCCGTAAACATTTTTATATCCTCATAGCATTAGTAAACAATATTTATTTGATCTATTTCATTTATCTTATGTTTATTTTATTTATTTTATTCTTCTTGAAAGGTATTTATTATTTAAAAAATTATATAATAATATGGAAGCTTGCAGTAGTTCAATCTAACAATTTTACCTCAATAATAGATAACAAATTATTGATTAGCCTATAAAAACCCAATTCAGAAGTCACCGATACGTTAATAAACTGAAATTCTTCTTAGTAAGATGAAACTTTTAAGGAGTGATTGTATTTATTTAACTTGTACAACTCTATTTTCTACATTCTTTTTTTTTTTAAATAGTATTTTACGTCGCATCAACTACACTTGCGGTTATTAGCGACGACTTTTAGTTGGGGATATTAGAGTTTACTGTATAGGCTGGAATTTTTCAGGAATGAGATAACTTGTTCTATTTGTTAGCTGTTATTAAGGTTATCGTGGAGGTTTAGTTTCATTTTGTATTTAGCGCGGAGTTCTGTGTACTTGGAACAATTTAGAAGAATGTGTTTTATCGCTATTTGAGAGTTGCAAATATCGCATAGTGGAGGACTAGTTTTGGGAATTAAAAAGGAGTGAGTTAATTTGGAATGACCTATTCTAATCCTATTTATCGCTACTTGTTGTTGTCGGTTGAGGTTCACTGTGATGGAAAGTTCCTCGAGGAATCCCTCGTGGACTTCTAGAGCGTGCGGCTTTGCAAAGTGCATCCATTCGTTGTTCCAGTGGGATAGGAGACATTTTTTGAATACTTTTTGAAGATCGGCTGGGATGGTTTTGTGTGCGATTCTTGGTGGTGACAAGGTAGTCGCTTCTTTTGCTGCCGTGTCCGCTTGGTTATTTCCAAAAATACCGACGTGAGATGGTATCCAGGCAAGGATAATTTTTTTCGGTTGCTTCGTGGTCTGTTTCTAAAATATTTAATGTTAGGTAATCCGTTCTTGTTTTATCAGTGACCGATAAAATTG
>NC_135772.1:7167566-7178306 GCF_028453695.1 Augochlora pura
GGCTGTATGGAACCGATTCATCCTAGCTTGATCTCGCAATCGGAAATAGGGAATGCCCTCAATGATCAAATCCACCAACTCTCTCGAGTCCAACGTAAGTCTGTTGGACAACGAAATTTGCTACACACGTTTTTCAAACTCTCTTCTTAGTGCCAATTGGTTTGGTTTATAACCGAAAAGTCGCTGCATATTATCAAAAAGTGTGGAAATTGGGATTTCCAAATGATCAGGTGTGGAATGAAACCACTTTAACGCTTTTCCTCGTAATCTGAGGCTGATCAAAATCCTCATCGAATTCTCGTCAAGATGATACGTGTTTTGCAAGAGTTCAGCCTGTCTTTTCCAATTTGAGAAATTATCTTTCTCTCCCGAGAATTCATTTAGCAAATCTGCTATAGTTCGAACGTTAACAGTCGAATTCAAACTAAAGTCTGATCTGGGCGTAGCTGATAATTCTCTTTCCCGTTGCAAAAGCTGGATTTCCCGCGGTAACAGTTCTCTCTCTCTGCGTAATAATTCTAACTCACCCGGGAAATTTTCGTTTTGACCAGACTGCGTGATCCGAAGGGTCTGTGAAGGCGTCACCGTAGTTGTTTGTCCTGAACCAGGTGCCTCCGGATTCTCCACTCTTTCCTGCGAACATTCTTCGACGACTGTCCTCAATCGACTCTCGATTTCAGGATCACAATGTATCAAACGAGCCATAAGCTCGCCCTTGTTGCCAGTGACTAATTGGTCACGTTCTCGCAACATTTCCTTGAGTTCAAGAATATTAAAATCACTTAATGATTGTTTTTGTCCGGCGACCATTTTCCAAAAGTCGAAAATAAAACAATGTTCGTAAAAATATATATATCAAATATATATACCAAAATATATATAAAAAATTATACAGTCACGAATGAAACAAAACTGGCGTGCACTGTAAAATTTATTTCCGTCGAATCCCACTTCTGAAGTTGTAGAAGACACAAGGTGAGAAATTAGGTGGGCTGCTTCTTTGGCAAAGATCTTTATTCGAATGCCTCTTTCTCTTCGAAAAAGGGCCTCCTCCCCTCGACGAACCATCTCATCACCCAAACAGAGACCTCCTTATCTCGGAGACATAAACAGTGCGCTACCTGACCGGCGACCATCTCAGAGATCGCTTACGCTTTTAATTTATTTAAGTTACTATCCGGTGTTAATTGCACTAGGAAAATAGGGAGGACTCTATTTTCTTCCGCGGTGCGTTTTGTTATAAATTTTTTAGCTGCAATAAATTGCAGTTGCTCTATTTTTTTATCGTTGAGCGCGTCTAAAACTTCTTGTGTTTCGTAGTGCCCTTCTAAATTTTTTAATAATACCGTTATATTTCTCTCAGCTTTTGGTGTGTATGTAAAGAATTTCGTGTTGTTCGTTTTAATAATTTCGCAAGCTTTTTTGTGATTTTCTATTGTGTCTGTTTGGAGGATTTGTTTGTTGTTGTTTATTCGTTTTATGTGAAAGCCGTTAATTGTTTGTTTTAATAAATTTACTATTTCTTTGTTTGTGTTTGTGTGTAAAATGATTGGTGGAGGTTTCTGTCCGTTGGTGTCGTTTGTGTTATTTGTGTCTGTAAGTGTTTTCGAAAAACCGGAAAGCGTTTTTCTCGGGCCCGTACTTGCCTTTTCGCTTGCTGGTTGATATGGCCCTGGCTGTGGTTTGCGATGGTCCGGCTTGTTGACTGCGGGTCTCTTCGGCGCGCTTGGGGGCGCATGACCGTTTTTCTTTTGCGAGGATACCTTCGTCCAGGTACAATTTTCCTTGGTTGGTTCCGGGTCGGTGCTGGATGATTCCGTGGGTTTAGCGTTGCTTCTGCTTCTTTCGGTGGTGTTTAATTTATCTACCGCTGCTTTCCGTTGAGCCGATAATTTTTCTATTGTTTCCAATAACTGATTATTTAATATGAGGAGATCCTCATAGGATGGCTGTGTTCTCATTGCTGTTGAACTTTCTTTGCTTGCTGGAGCGGGCTCTAACGGTGAAAATTTTTCTATCACGCGTATTTTTGGAATGTTTGGCGATGGATTTCGCCTTTTCGTCGCGTTTTTCTTTACCATGCTAATTTTTATGTGTAGGGCGAATGACACATTATCTAGTTTCTCCAATTTCTCGAATTTACTGATTAAATTTAGCCTTGAAGATACTTGCGGTTCATTCTTGGGTGTATTTGTGCTCGTTTGATCACATGTTGAGATGTTCGTGTTTAATGTGGATTTAGGGGAAACATCCCCTTTCGGGCTTTTTGTCTCCTCTATTTTATATTGTGTTAATTATTTGATGTATTAAACTAACGATCACTACACGATTATGAAATTCGACGCGGCGTCCTTTTCGTGTCGCACGGCGTTTGTCACGGCGGAGATGGGCGCTTGTTCCTTTACTCGAATACCTGCTGAGCGGTTGTAAAATACTTCCGACTCCTACGAAGGTTGGCAAGAGAATCAAGGGATACTAATCACTATACTATCGAGGATTTTGACAACTACTTTTTTTTGTAGGATCCACATAAATATAGCATACAAATTATTTATTATAAATTGATTTGTTGCAACTTATGCATCTGTAATTGCTAGCAAAATCAAAGTGAAAGGCCAACAAACCGTATACTGTTTGAATATCGTAGTAAATGAATGTAATTTTTTTACAAGGTCATAGATGGTTGCAATTAGTTTAAACTACAAGAAGCTCTGCTCCGAAAGCGTAAATGAATTTCTTCATTCTTACATGATCTTCATTCATCTTGAAAGCAAGTGTTACACAATCGAATGGAGCAAATAGTCTAGTTGATAATCAGGGAAACGTTTCTCCGACAGTTTCCCGATAACTGTTTGATTCGTCGAGAAACTCTGATAAAAAGATTCGGAAATCTCACTTTCGCTTGCAGTAATCTGCTGTCAGATCTGCTTCTCTCGGTTCAGTGGCCAGATACTTTTTTTATCGAGGCAAACGGCTTCCATTCAACAAGATCATATCATAATATTGAATTCATAAACGGATATCAATCTTAGCGAGATGTTACTTCCGTTTTTTTTAAACGTCTTTCGTTCAATCTGAATTTTTACAAGTAAGGTAAGTAAATACACTTCTACCAGCTGTTTTTGATTATTAAATGCATTTTCTTAATTTACCGAAATTATTCAAGAAAGTGACTACAGTTTAACTATTGTTTCTTGCACAAACTTTTATTATTTTCCATAAGCTAGTTTAGAATTAAAATTTAATATCAATAATTGTAGGTATATTATTAGTATCATGTAGAATAAAATTCATATACAGTAGACTCTTTTACCTGAAGATTTATTTTTGTAATAACTTCATGCCAAAACATTCTCTTATGCCAATCTGTAATTCAAGATCTTTACTAAATGATAATGTATTTAGATAATATAATGATTAGATAGTAGGATATTATATAAATAATGATTAAATACTAGGATATCATAAAAATAAATATTTGGATGGGGAGTCTCTACTATATAAAACAGCTGCGCGTAATTCGACAGATTCATACGAATAAAAATTAATTGTAATATCAAAAGGATGAAGCTAAATTGTCTGTGCCTGTATAAAATACGAGCAAACATCTCGGATAAAGTTTTAATTCGATGGTCTAACAAATTCTGTTTATTTAAATTCCAAAAAATGACGGCATAGAAATTAAAGTACCTCATTAACCGTTGCGGGGGAGCATGGGCAGGCGCACCGTGGTCGCAGTAATTGTCGCACCTTGGGCCGGCATACGGTCTACAAAAAATGAACTGGAATTTTTTAACAGTCACATGTCATATGTAATTAAGTCTAAACTATAGCAAGTTATCTATATGCGTCACGTTTATGATATCACTGACACAGACTGACATACATTGTGGCTGGCAAAACTGTAACATCTATACTTGGTATATGTTTGTATTTTAATTTCAGATGTATTTATGTCTCATAATATCTATCATACGTTAACTATAAAATTAATTTGACCTAATTCTTTTTTGTATACGATCACTCTATAATTAGTTTTTATTTTATATAATTAGTATAATTTAGTTTTCGAAAGTATGTATTTTAGAATTTTATAATAATCCTTATGCGCATAGATCTATAGATTTTTTAATGATTACTAAAGAGAGTTCGCTCGATCCGTTTGATAAATATTTATTCATTTACGGATACAATAGCTATTAGCACAAACAGATTAATTGAACAATTCTTAGCTAATAATAATTGACTGCCCGTGGGCTGCTAATTGTAAGTGACTGCTGGTCGGTAAAGTGTTAGACCATTAGTTCTTCGCACTGAAAGTTTGCTATAGAGCCACACCACAGTTGACTCAAGAGTTCTAGGTCGAAAGTAATGTTGTCGCTCCAGAGATTACTCAAGACTTCTAAGGAAAAATAGTTCTGTCGGAGACGACTTTATAATATCAAAGGTTTCAATTAAATGAAATAAACCTATTTCTGTGTATGGCCACTTTTTTAGCCAATAAGAGCAACAACGTGGCCAAGAATAATTTTTAAACACGAAATCGCGCAAGAGTTTATGTCGAGTTGTTCGTCAAATGTCACTACATCGTGCTGTGGTATTTTCGGCTGTCGAATTTCCCATAGTTTGAACAGAATGAGTTTCTGGTTGTTAGGTCCTGATACAATGCAACTGAAATAATTTAGCAACTGCTGTGTTTGCCTAACTTAAAACTTTATTGAACGTGTGCCTTGACTTGTGTGAGTGTGTGCGCGTGCGCGTGTGTGTATCTTGTCTTGACACTTCGTAGCTTTCCTCGCCAGATGTTGGCGTATCTTGATGCTTGTGTGCTATTCTGTACTCACATCCGCTTGCACCCAGAGTGTAAGTATTGTTAGTCGATTATCTAGTTTCTGATAATTTATTTTCTCTACATGTTTCAATGAGATCTGTAAATAATGTAACGTATCTAGGAGTACCCTAAAGATTGTTGAAAAATAAATATTTCTATAAAAGATGTCCATTTTTGTAGATCTTGCATGTACAAAATTATAAACCTTTACAAAGCATAGTTTATGATATGTTAACAATAGAACAGTTTTCATTTTGCTGCAAAGTTCTGTATAAAATACGAAAAAAATCTAATTAAAAGTTGTAGCGCTGCTTTACGATCTATTGCGAAACATACAAAAATGTCTCCTGTTAGCAATGTACACTGCAAAGACGCAACTTTTAATTTAACTTATTTTCATGGAACGTCAACATTCACTTGGGAGTGTGTGTTTAAACTATGGTTCTCCAGCATGGAAAGAAGTGATTCTCTCATTAGCATGGAACGAATTACATTTGCGCTTGTTAGATATAAAAATACTGAAACCGTACTGCTATGTGGGAGAACGGCGAATCGATTTTATGTGGTAATGGTCCTCTGACGACATCACCAGCTCTGCCATGGCACCGGGAAGTGATTTGAATTACAAATACGTGGTTGATAATAGAATAAATGTTATTTGGTCGAGAGTCCGATTAATCTGCCTTCACTTCATTGTGCATCACAAAATTCGTTTCTCACTTTGTTAAATAGTGCCGCTGGGAATGACGGGGTGAGGATATCATTCAGGAACATGATTGTGTCACGTTCGGTAACAATAGTTTCGCCATACTGTAGGGATTATTTTCCGGGTAAATTCCACGATACTCCATGGTAATATACAACAAATGAGCCACTTCGAATAACAATAACAGTAATAATTTATTATTAATAATTCTCAACTTCCCACGACTTACAACAAGAATAATAACAACAACTACAATGACAACGCAACGACTTCAACAACGACAACGACTTTAACAACAATAACGACTTCAACAACTACAACAACTACAACAACAACTACAACAACTACAACAACAACGACTTCTCAACTTGACGGTTCTCCTTCGGCTAAGATGATCTTTTCCGTTCGTTCTTCCACCCTTACTAGCCTTTTTCACATTATCCTACTCTCCCCCCACCCTCTCTTTCTCTCTTGCATTCATACTCTTTTGCTCTGCCTCACTCGCTATCTCATTCTCTCTCTTTTTTCTTTATTTCCCTGTCGCTCACTGACACTCTACCTTTCGGCCACGCAGGACTTCGAGGAACCTAAGCAATAGATTCAGGCCACTCGAAGTCGCCGAAACACTCTGTCCCCATCCATCTCATTCATTAGCATTTTATGGCACTCGACCATGCATACCCGGAAAAAAACCCTACAATACGATTCTATGATACTCGAGCCGGCTATTCGATGAAACGTCCTCTTCGCGCGACACGTATGTGTCTTTGCGAATTTAGAATTTTTGACATCTGCTGAACATGTCACCGCCATCGACAATTGTGTTTTGAAGTGTCAGGATACAGGCGGCAAGCGAGGTGGAAATCTCCACCGTTTCCCCTGCAATTTCGTCTCTCAGTTTGTCGTTTGAACAGCTACGGAATGATAAAATTGTCCTTTTGATGCCAACTGTGTTCAGTTCGTTATTTGAAGAGGCAACATGATTCTGAAACTGTAAACAGTTCATTCATAATGTAGAACATCTGATATAAAAAGTCAGGAACTCGCCAAACATAGATTATTTATTTTCCTTTACTCTTTTCTTGCATTTCTGTATAAACATTTCACACGTTGTTTCGCATATTTAACGAATTGTTTAGTCATATTTAGCAGCGCACTATTACATTATATTATTGTATATTTTAATAGATTAAATCTGAGAACTTTGGATGTGAAAGTGTGAGAAATTACCAACTATAATGATAATCCTTAACTTTCACTTTCGGTTTTATTAACTGGACTACCCCAATTATACTCTTTGGGTTTGATATTTAACAGTCAACGTTTTACTCCCCTGTTCTCGACGACATTTACTTAAAAAAATGTGATGACTACTAAGCAATTGGCCCCCTTGCATCTTTTACTTAAAAAAGAACGATGAAATCGATAGATTTTCTTATATTCTAACAAAAGGATTTGTGATATTTTATTTTACGCACCCTGTGTAATACCTAATTGTATATGTATAATAATGGTTATATAATATAACCAGCTATTTCATATCATTATATGTACAAAACAATAACTATCATACAATATTATCAATATTGTATAATTACTGCACCCTGCTCGGACGATTAATGATTGAGTTAATAAAATAGGGAGAAATGAAGACAATCGGCACAATGACGGTTCCAACTATTAACAAATTGATTGATTTAACACCGAATAATTCGAATATAATTATATAAGGATATAATATGAATCAGACGTGGAAATGTTCAGCACGTGTACGAGTCATTGAGACATACAAAACGCACTGTCTAAATTTCCGTTCACGACTGAGATAAAAAAGTTAAAAAATATAATTGTAAGGATTATTATTTGGAAATTCCACGAGACTCTGTGATAATATAAAAAACGGCAACAACCTAAAATACTCAATAACGACAACAACAACGACTATACTCAACAATGGCAATGCAATGACAATGACGACGATGGCAACAGCAACAACGACAACAATAACAACAACTACGACAATGCACAAGTTTACGTAGTGATTGTTTTCTTTCGAACGCCTTGATCGTTTCTGTCGGACCTTCCACTCTTATAGTCTTTTCCCTCATTATCTCACCATTATCTCTTGCATATACTCTGTCACACTCTGTCTCATTCTTGCTCATTCTCTCTCTTTCTTTCCTTATTTCCACTTTACGCGCTCATGCTTTATATTTCGTGCACGCAAGACTTCGAGGAACCTAAGTAATGATCCCAGGTCACTCGAAGCTGCCCGAACATTCTGTAAACATCTGTCTCATTCATTCTGTATTTTACGACTTACACTCTCGAGCATTCTGCCTTTCATACTCGAAAAACCCTACATAATCTTTTTCTCTTTTTTGTCATTCCAACGTATTGCAGTTTTTCTAGAAAATTTATGAACACTTAGTCTATTAGAACGATTTCTCTAATATCTAAACAAACATTCATGCCATTTGGTCCAATTTTTAAAACGTCGTTTCGTTTTAAATGTTTCAGTGGTTTACCGTAATTTTGACAATCGCGCGTGCTGTAAATGGATTAAATCCGCAGTTTACTTATTGGCACAGCGTGCAAGTAGGAAAACGTTGCTTGAGTACGCGGGGCGTTTCGTCTCCGTGAACCGTTAGTAATCCTTTCAAGCTGTCCATCCGTTAATACTAGGAGTGGTACGTGACATTAATGTTATCAGCAACAATCCTCGTCTATGCCTTTGTTTATTCAGAAGCTTGAATAATCCGGTATCTAGACTTCCGTTAGGTGCACGCGTTAAATCTACTTCGGGTATTGTCTTCCATGCTTACCTAGCATAACAAGGAAACTTTTACACGCAAATACGGCGCGCAACGTTCTGCCGCCGAAGTCGTTTATAAGAATTACAGTTGCCCAGAAAAATACCTAAACACACAAACAAATAAACCTGAATTTGCAACTTTCAAATTGAATTGCTCGAAACAAATTACGAACTCTGCTAAGTTCTGCGGTGTTTTCTATTTTACTAAACAAATTTGTGTTTGTTGTGCTAGGTTCACACTGAAGCGGCGACAAGATAGTACTCTTTGTTGATGTTCCATCGTATTTTTGCTGTTGAAAACAGATGCTGTTTTCAATGGAAACAAAACTTGATTATAATCTTCAGATCGAAACGTTTCTATAAATTATACTGCCTGTTGGAAATATTTTGGAACATACGCGGTACGAAAGGAAAAATAGTCGAGTGACTCGTGAAAAACGTTGCCAATATTTTCTTGAACTCGGTCGCACAATAATTTAATTAACCCCTCAACTGCAGCGGTGCTAGACAAGTATTTGTAACCATGAATGAGTATCCTCTGCCTTTCAAGCTGACGTGAATATGGGCGAAGGATGTAGAAATTAAGCAAGATAAATTACTTCGACGGATCATTGATCACGCGAAGCGTAATGTTGCGTGTATACGAGGCGTCAGTATACGATACTGATGCGAACTAAAAATATTTTGTTTTTGTTAGGTCTTCGCGAAAGTTCGATAAATGAATGAATACAAAACTGTTCCTATGAGAAACATTTTGGCGATACACAAGGCGCACACACAGATAATGTTTACAAGTTAATCTTCGTTAACAGACAATACTTTTATCGAAGTATAAACATAAGTAAAGATATTAAGATTTTTACTTCTCTTTTGCTATACTTCGATAAAGTTGTTGTCTGTTAAGATTCTGTTAACAAAGATTAACTTGTAAACATTATAGCGTGCACCTTATGTGTCACCAAAATGTTTTTCATGGCAACAGTTTTGTATCTGTTGAACTTTCGCGAAGAAAGAAAAATGTGACCGAATGTAAAGATATTATGATCTTTATTTCTCTTTTATCAAGAAATGACAAATGGCAAATCTGTACGTCTGGAAAATTCTAATCCCAAAAATACAAAAGGGATCACGTTCGTATCGTAAACTTGGTTTAAACTTATTTATCTCTAACTTGTTCCATATCTCAGGTTCGATCTTTATGGTACTCGTCTGATACTGACTACTATGCTCCAAATTATAAATACTTCAGCCATAAGTAAATTGTAGATTAACATTTTCTAACTTCTTGTAAGTTTGCGTCACATCGAATATTCTTTTCAAAATAGCTTTAAAAATATTAATTACTTGATGTTGATACCTTTCTATGTAAAGAACATAGAAGTAATACGCGGAAATATTAAAACGAAAATATTTTCCTGGTGACGCGGTATATGGACGATGGTTATTCCCTCACGACGAAACAACGATCGATTCGATCCACATACCAAGATCAAAGGCTGCCCTCTTACCTCGTAACAGAAAATTCAAATGCTTACGTTGCAGAACATGCAAATATCATTTACCGTTTCCCATTCAAGGCTTTCGTAAACTTTGAAAAATCTGAAAATCTACAACGCACGAAAATACGCCGGCAATCTAAATTTTTCATGAAACCTTTCCGTAACGAACTTCCCACCTCGTGAAAACTCCATGAATCATAAATATACAATGCGATATCGTCTTATTAGACTCTCTGCGCTGTTTCATGACGTCTTTGAGTCCCCTACTTATTCATTACGTCGACTTGGCACCGTGCAAAAAATTTCGGAAAACGAAGGTAGAATTTTTTGGATTGGCACTTCGACGAAGTGCTAATATCCTTGGGTAGAAACGCGTTTCTAGATGGACGAGGTTGACAAGTCTGACAAAGATGGAACGCACGTTTATGCAGGACCTAGGATGCGTCTTTATCGAGGCCTCCATAAAATATTAATGAAAGTATTTGCAATACAGTTCTCCGAGGTATACAGCGGACAGATCGGGAAGATGTTAACACCGACCGGTAGCCTATAAATCGGCTTTTTAACGTGGTAACCAATAATTTATTGTCTATGTATCTTATTTCTGTAAGCTCCCATATTATTATACAGTTTTTTCAATAATAGATACATTTTGTGATTAAGAAAATAAAAATAAAATAAATATTATTTAACGTTAATGTTATGATGAAATTTAATTACTCTGTAATGATTCATAAATGTTCACGACCGAATGAGTGTTAACGTGTTAATATTTCATATTACAGGAATTTTTCATTTTCAACACAATCTACATTGAAAGTAATTTTATAGATCAACTTTGCGAGCAGTGTTTTCATTTATTTAACGTAAACGTCTAATATTATATTAA